>NC_091373.1:6196267-6216267 GCF_038502225.1 Cherax quadricarinatus
AGCAGCCCTAACATCACACATCATAAAAATCTTCGAAAGAGTGACGAGACGTCACATTTACAGACTTTATGGAACATCACAAGCTGCACAACCCGCACCAACCTGGATTTAGAGAAGGAAAATCATGCCTCTCACAACTACGAAATCACTCTGACGGAATTACGGAGGCACTGGAAGAGCACCACAACACAACACGGATGTGTTATATACGGATACGCAAAGGCATTTGAGAAACGCGATCTTAGAGTGATTGCACTTAAAATGAGAGATAGGTATAACAGTACGCAATTATATTTTCAACTTTCTGAGAAACAGAACACAAAGAGTAGTAGTAAATAGAGCAAAATACAACATTAGCTAAGTAAAATATTCAGTACCCCACAAGGGACGATCCTGTCACCTCTACTGTTACTTGTCTTCGTATCAGACATAGATACAAACACTCGCCACAACTTCGTATCATCATCTGTGGATGACACCAAAATAATCATGGAGATGTAAACAGAGTCTTACAGTTGGCAGAGAATAACATGACGTTCGAAGGTGCCAAGTTCTAACTGCTTAGAAATGACAACAATGAAAAACTAGAAGTGAGACTGTGTACAAAACGAGATATCACCAGATAGAACGAAAGGAGCACGTGAAGGATCTGGGAGTGATAATGTCACCTGACTTTCCTTTCAACGAACACAATAAGCTTAGCAAATAACACGAAACCAGGAAAATGACGGAATGGCAGTAAGAAGCTTGAAAACAAGGGAAGTATTGCTACTGGTGACACTTTTCAAATCACTTTTCCTCTCTCACTTAGAGCATTGTTCAATGTTGACGACTCCGTTCAAAGCATGAGAGATATCAGACCTGGAACAGATATAAAGATCATTTACGGTCGGCACTGAGCTAATAAAACATTTAAATTAATCCTTAATATGTAGTCACAGGAGTGGAGGAGAGAGAGGTACATGATAATATATACGTAGAAAATACGTGAGGGCTTTGTCCCAAATCTTCACACTGATATTAACAATATACTGGAGCAAGAGATGAGGGAGGAAGTGTAAAATAAACCCAGTGAAAAGAAGGAGCACCCTGAACACAATAAGTGAACATTATATCAACATCCGTGACTCCAAAATATTTGCCATCCTACCAGATGATATCAGAAACAAGTGTAGAAGACTTCAAGAGGAAGCTGGACAAGTACATTCGTCAAGTGTCGGATCCATCAGACTGTGATGGGTATGTGGGGCAGCAGGCCATAGCAGAAACAGCCTGGTTCAAAAAGCAAGATCAGACAAACCTGACCCATGGCCGGGCTGCGTAATTAGGAAAACTCTCGAAACTCGTCGAAGGATGTACATACAGTCTCTCCCTCCCTCCCCCCTCTCTCTCTCTCTCTCTCTCTCTCTCTCTCTCTCTCTCTCTCTCTCTCTCTCTCTCTCTCTCTCTCTCTCTCTCTACCAGCATATACCACACTCGTTTTTTCATTTTTCCAAACTTTCTGCCGCCATAATAACATTCTCCTTATATTTCATGCATGAATCTTATTTCATGAATAAGAAATTGTATATATGTTTTTAAAAAAAATATTCTAAACTTTTTTTTTGGTGAGGAATTTTTTTGAGAAGGACAGAACAATTCTGCTTCTTTCAGAGGTGTGTGTGTGTGTGTGTGTGTGTGTGTGTGTGTGTGTGTGTGTGTGTGTGTGTGTGTGTGTGTGTGTGTGTGTGTGTGTGTATGTGTGTGTGTGTGTGTGTGTGTGTGTGTATGTGTATGTGTGTGTGTGTGTGTGTGTGTGTGTGTGTGTGTGTATGTGTGTGTGTATGTGTGTGTATGTGTGTGTGTGTGTGTGTGTGTGTGTGTGTGTGTGTGTGTGTGTATGTGTGTGTGTGTGTGTGTGTGTGTGTGTGTGTGTGTGTGTGTGTATGTGTGTGTGTGTATGTGTGTGTGTGTGTGTGTGTGTGTGTGTGTGTGTGTGTGTGTGTGTGTGTGTGTGTGTGTGTGTGTGTGTATGTGTGTGTGTGTGTGTGTGTGTGTGTGTATGTGTGTGTGTGTGTGTGTGTGTGTGTGTGTGTGTGTGTGTGTGTGTGTATGTGTGTGTGTATGTGTGTGTGTGTGTGTGTGTGTGTGTGTGTGTATGTGTGTGTGTGTGTGTGTGTGTGTGTGTATGTGTGTGTGTATGTGTGTGTGTGTGTGTGTGTGTGTATGTGTGTGTGTGTGTGTGTGTGTGTGTGTATGTGTGTGTGTGTGTGTGTGTGTGTGTGTATGTGTGTGTGTGTGTGTGTGTGTGTGTGTGTGTGTGTGTGTGTGTGTGTGTGTGTGTATGTGTGTGTGTATGTGTGTGTGTGTGTGTGTGTGTGTGTGTGTGTGTGTGTGTGTGTGTGTGTGTGTGTGTGTGTGTGTGTGTGTGTGTGTGTGTGTGTGTGTGTGTGTGTGTGTGTGTGTGTGTATGTGTGTGTGTGTGTGTGTGTGTGTGTGTGTGTGTGTGTGTGTATGTGTGTGTGTGTGTGTGTGTGTGTGTGTGTATGTGTGTGTGTGTGTGTGTGTGTGTGTGTGTGTGTGTGTGTGTGTGTGTGTGTATGTGTGTGTGTGTGTGTGTGTGTGTGTGTGTGTGTGTGTGTGTGTGTATGTGTGTGTGTGTGTGTGTGTGTGTGTGTGTGTGTGTATGTGTGTGTGTGTGTGTGTGTGTGTGTGTGTGTGTGTGTTTATGTGTGTGTGTGTGTGTGTGTGTGTGTGTGTGTGTGTGTGTGTGTGTATGTGTGTGTGTGTACTTACCTATTTGTACTCACCTATTTGTGGATACAGGGGTCGAGACTCAGCTCCTGGCCCCACCCCTTCACTGGTCGTTACTAGGTCCTCTCTCTCCCTGCTCCATGAGCTTTATCATACCTCATCTTAAAGCTATGTATGGTTCCTGCCTCCACTATCTCACTTGTTAGGCTATTTCACTTCCTGACAACTCTGTGACAGAAAAAAACACTTCCTAACATCCCTTTGAGTCTTCAACTTCCAATTGTGACCCCTTGTTTCTGTGTCCCATCTCTGGAACATCCCGTCTCTGTCCACCTTATCTATTACACGCAATATTTTGTATGTCGTTATCATGTCTCCCCTGACCCGCCTGTCTTCCAGTGTTGTCAGGCCGATTTTCCTCAACCTTTCATCGTAGGACATTCCCCTTAGCTCTGGAACTATCCTTGTTGCAAACCTTTGCACTTTCTCTAATTTCTTGACGAGCTTGACCAGGTGTGGTTCCAAACTGGTGCTGCATACTCCAGTATGGGCCTGACACACACGGTGTACAGTGTCTTGAACGAGTCCTTACTGAGGTATCGGAACGCTATTCTTAACTTTGCCAGGCGCCCATATGCTTCAGCAGTTATCTGGTTGATGTGTGCTTCCGGAGACATGCTTGGTATTATACTCACCCCAAGATCTTTCTCCTTGAGCGAGGTTTGCAGTCTTTGGCCACCTAGCCTCTGCTCTGTCTGCAGTCTTCTTTGCCCTTCCCCGATTTTCATGACTTTGCATTTGGCGGGGATAAATTCAAGAAGCCATTTGCTGGACCAGGTGTCCAGTCTGTCCAGATCTCTTTTGAAGTCCTGCCTGATCCTCATCTGATTTAATTCTCCTCATTAACTTCCCATCATCTGCGAACAGGGACACTTCTGAATCTATCCCTTCCATCATGTCATTCACGTACACCAAAAATAGCACTGGTCCTAGGACTGACGCCTGTGGGACCCCGCTCGTCACAGGTGCTCGCTATGATACCTCATCACGTACCATGACTCGTTGTTGCCTCCCTGTCAGGTATTCTTTGATCCATTGCAGTGCCCTTCCTGTTATACGCGCCTGATCCTCTAGCTTCTGCACTAATCACTTGTGAGGAACTGTGTCGAAGACCTTCTTGCAGTCCAAGAAGATGCAATCAACCCACCCCTCTCTCTCGTGTCTTACTTTTGTTACCGTGTCATAAAACTCCAGAAGGTTTGTGATGCAAGAATTGCCTTCCATGAATCCGTGCTGGTTGTCGTATATAATCTTGTTCCATTACAGGTGCTCCACCACTCTCCTCCTGATAATCTTCTTCATGACTTTGCATACTATACACCTCAGTGACACTGGTCTATAGTTCAGTGCCTCGTTTCTGTCTCCTTTCTTAAAAATGGGGACCACATTTGCCGCCTTCCATACCTCGGGTAGTTGTCCAGTTTCAAGGGATGTGTTGAAAATTGCGGTCACTGGCACAAACACCGTCTTTGCTTCCTCTCTGTGGACCCACGGAGAGATGTCCTGTCCCACCGCCTTTTAGGTATCAAGGTTACTTAGCAGCTTTTCACCTCCTCTTCGGTTGTGTGTATGTCATCCAACTCTTGTTGATATATCCCTTGTTGGTGTCCCCCTCCGTCCTGTCTTCCCAGAGGCCTTCCTGTCTCCATTGTAAATACTTCCTTAAATCTCGTGTTGAGCTCCTCACGTACCTCTTGATCGTTGCTTGTAGCTCCCCACCTTCTTTCCTCCTACTTCCCTAAACATCAGCAGTAGTGTCTGCTGCTCCTACTTTCCTAAACACCAGCAGTAGTATCTGCTGCTCCTACTTTCCTAAACATCACCAGAAGTGTCTGCTGCTCCTACTTTCCTAAACACCAGCAGTAGTATCTGCTGCTCCTACTTTCCTAAACATCACCAGCAGTATCTGCTGCTCCTACTTTCCTAAACATCACCAGCAGTATCTGCTGCTCCTACTTTCCTACATATCACCAGCAGTGTCTGCTGCTCCTACTTTCCTAAATATCTGCTAAACAAAAGCCTTCAAATTGGCAGCTTAAAATGCGGAAAAAGAGATAATAAAAGACTGGCTCACGAGGAGGAAAAAAAAAGGAATAAAGACTAACAAAAGAACTGAAGTCCCCACAAGAAGAGTCCCAATTTAAATACTTGAGCGGGGGACCTGTATCAGGGGGACCTGTATCAGGGGGACCTGTATCAGGGGGACCTGTATCAGGGGGACCTGTATCAGGGGGACCTGTATCAGGGGGACCTGTATCAGGGGGACCTGTATCAGGGGGACCTGTATCAGGGGGACCTGTATTAGGGGACCTGTATCAGGGGGACCTGTATCAGGGAGACCTGTATCAGGGGACCTGTATCAGGGGGACCTGTATCAGGGGGACCTGTATCAGGGGGACCTGTATCAGGGGACCTGTATCAGGGGGACCTGTATCAGGGGGATCTGTATCACGGGGACCTGTATCAGGGGGACCTGTATCAGGGGACCTGTATCAGGGGGACCTGTATCAGGGGGACCTGTATCAGGGGGACCTGTATCAGAGGACCTGTATCAGGGGGACCTGTATCAGGGGGACCTGTATCAGGAGGACCTGTATCAGGGGGACCTGTATCAGGGGGACCTGTATCAGGGGGACCTGTATCAGGGGACCTGTATCAGGGGGACCTGTATCAGGGGATCTGTATCAGGGGGACCTGTATCAGGGGGACCTGCATCAGGGGACCTGTATCAGGGGACCTGTATCAGGGGACCTGTATCAGGGGACCTGTATCAGGGGGACCTGTATCAGTTGGACCTGTATCAGGGGGACCTGTATCAGGGGGACCTGTATCAGGGGGACCTGTATCAGGGGACCTGTATCAGGGGGACCTGTATCAGGGGGACCTGTATCAGGGGACCTGTATCAGGGGGACCTGTATCAGGGGGACCTGTATCAGGGGACCTGTATCAGGGGACCTGTATCAGGGGGACCTGTATCAGGGGGACCTGTGTCAGCGGGACCTGTGTCAGGGAGACCCGTATCAGGGGGACCTGTATCAGGGGGACCTGTATCAGGGGGACCTGTATCAGGGGGACCTGTATCAGGGGGACCTGTATCAGGGGGACCTGTATCAGGGGGCCTGTATCAGGGGACCTGTATCAGGGGACCTGTATCAGGGGACCTGTATCAGGGGACCTATATCAGGGGGACCTGTATCATGGGGACCTGTATCAGGGGGACCTGTGTCAGCGGGACCTGTGTCAGGGAGACCCGTATCAGGGGACCTGTATCAGGGGACCTGTATCAGGGGGGAAGTGTATCAAAGAACCTATATCAAGAGACCTGTATCAGGGGGGCCTGCATCAGGGGAACCTGTATCATGGAGACCTGTATCATGGGACCTATATCAAGGGGACCTGTATCAGGGGAACCTGTATCAGGGAACCTGTGTCAGGGGACTTGTGTCAGGGAACCTGTATCAAGGAAACCTGTATCAGGGGACCTGTATCATGGGGACCTGTGTCAGGGGACCTGTATCAAGGAAACCTGTATCAGGGGACCTGTATCATGGGGACTTGTGTCAGGGGACCTGTATCATGGGGACCTGTGTCAAGGGACCTGTATCAAGGGGACCTATATCAGAGGATAATATATCAAGGGACCTGTGTCAGGGGACCTGTGTCAGGAAAAAACCTGTGTCGGGGGACCCTTGTCAGGGGGACCTGTGTGGGGACTTTGATCCCCGGCTGAATTTACAGAGTTTTACGCTGGTTCACCACAGCCTTTTGTGAGGATGAACTCGTTTAAGTGGGGGAAACTGTCTCTGCCCTACGGTGTTGCACAGATGGATAAAGAAATAGACAGAAAACATATGTATATATATATATATATATATATATATATATATATATATATATATATATATATATATATATATATATACACAAATACGTCAGCCGTTTCCCACCGAGGCAGGGTGACCCAAAAAGAAAGAAAATAACTTTCAACATCATTCAACACTTTCACCATCACTCGTATACAATCATTGTCTTGGCAGAGGCGCTCAGACACGGCAGTTTAGATGTCCCTCCAAACTGCCAATGTCCTAAACTCCTCCTTTAAAGTGCAGGCATTATACATCCCATTTCCAGGACTCAAGTCCGGCTAATCGGTTTTCCTGAATCCCTTCGGAAAATATTACACTGCTCACACTCCAACAGCTCGTCAGGTCCCAAAAACCATTCGTCTCCATTCACTCCTATCTAACATGCTCATGCGTAGGTTACCTACAGCGTTATATGGCTTTTATATGGAGAGCGTGTGCTCAGGTTAGGATGCGGAGCACAGAGGGAGATTATTTTCCAGTTAAAGTAGGCTTTAGATAAGAATGTGTGTTGTTACCATGGGTGTTTAATACGTTTTTCGGTAATGTTTTAATAGTAGTGAACGTTGGGGTCTTGACCAGAGGTGTAGAATTAATAGATAATGAATCTAATACAAAGTGGGACTTGTCACAGTTGCTCTTTGCTGATGACACTGTGATTTTGGGAGAGTCTGAAGAGAGCTTGGATGGTAGACGAATTTGGAATGGTATGTAAAAGAGAGAGATTAAAAGTGAATACAGGAAAGAGCAAGGCGGTGAGAGTATCAAATATATAGGCAAGAAGAGACTGGATATTAGGCTGGAGGGAAGGAGTATGGAGGCAGTGAATGTATTCAGATATTTGGAAGTGGACTTGCCGGCAGACATGTCTGTAAGAGATGAAGTGAACCACAGAACTGATGAAAGGAGATCGGTGAGTGCTGCAATGAGGCATCCGTGGAGACAAAGAATTTTGTCCATGGAGGCAAACAAAGGGAAATATACCACAGTATAGCGATAACAATTAACAATATTCTTATATAGGTATGAAGTATGGATTTTAAATGTTTCAGCGAGGAGGCGGCTGGAGGCAGCAGAGATGTGCCTCAGGGCAATGTGTGGTGTAAATATTATGGAAAGACTTCAGAATTTGGAAATTAGGAGATGTGGAGTTACCAAAACTAATGTTGAGAGAGTAGAGGAGAGGTTATGGAGGTGGTTCGGTTATTTAGAGAGGATGGAGCAAATTAGAATAAACAGGAGAGAGTATACATCTGGGATGAGGGAGGAAGGAGTAAGAATCGTCCTAGGAAAAGTGAGGGGGGGGGGAGTGGAGGAGGTTTAGAGTACTAGGGGCTTGGACATCCAGCAGACATGTGTGAGCGTGTTAGATATAAGTGAGTAGAGGTAAGTCGTTTTAATGACTTGTCGTGCTGTCGGAGCGCGAGCAAGGTAACATTTATGAAGGGATTCAGGGACACAGGTTAGCCGAACTTGAGTCCTGGAGATTCCGACATCTCAATAAGGAATCGTTCAGGACCCTGTACACCGTGTATGTCAGGCCTATATTGGAGTATGCAGCACCAGTTTGGAACCCACACCTCGTCAAGCACGTAAGGAAATTAAAGAAAGTGCAAAGGTTTGCAACAAGACTAGTCCCTTAGGGTATGTCCTACGTGGAGAGGTTAAGGAAAATCGACCTGAAGACACTGGAGGACAGGAGAGATAGAGGGGATATGATAACGACATAAAATACTGAGAGGAATTGACAAGGTGGAAAGAGACAGGATGTTCCAGAGATTGGACACAGCAACAAGGGGACACAGTTGGAAGTTGAAGACACAGATGAATCACAGGGATGTTAGGAAGTATTTCTTCAGTCACAGAGTTGTCAGGAAGTGGAATAGTTTGAGAAGCGATGTAGTGGAGGTAGAATCCATACATAGCTTTACAAAGAGGTATGATAAAGCTCATAGAGCAGGGAGAGAGAGAACCTAGTAGCGACCGGTGAAGAGGCGGGGCCAGGAGCTATGTCTCGAACCCTCCAACCACAACTAGCTGGTTACATATACACACACACACACACACGTACCCCTAACAACAATATTCAATACATCTATCGAAACAGGGAGATTGCCTGAGGCATGGAAGACAGCAAATGTAGTCCCAATCTTTAAAAAAGGAGACAGACATGAAGCACTAAACTACAGACCAGTGTCACTGACATGTATAGTATGCAAAATCATGGAGAAGATTATCAGGAAAAGGGTGGTGGAACACCTAGAAAGGAATGATCTCATCAACAGCAGCCAACATGGTTTCAGGGACGGGAAATCCTGTGTCACAAACCTACTGGAGTTCTATGACATGGTGACAGCAGTAAGACAAGAGAGAGAGGGGTGGGTGGATTGCATTTTCTTGGACTGCAAGAAGGCTTTTGACACAGTACCACACAAGAGATTAGTGCAAAAACTGGAGGACCAAGCAGGGATAACAGGGAAGGCACTGCAATGGATCAGGGAATACTTGTCAGGAAGACAGCAGCGAGTAATGGTACGTGGCGAGGTGTCAGAGTGGGCACCTGTGACCAGCGGGGTCCCACAGGGGTCAGTCCTAGGACCAGTGCTGTTTCTGGTATTTGTGAACGACATGACGGAAGGAATAAACTCTGAGGTGTCCCTGTTTGCAGATGACGTGAAGTTGATGAGAAGAGTTCATTCGATCGAAGACCAGGCAGAACTACAAAGGGATCTGGACAGGCTGCAGACCTGGTCCAGCAACTGGCTCCTGGAGTTCAATCCCACCAAGTGCAAAGTTATGAGGATTGGGGAAGGGCAAAGAAGACCGCAGACGGAGTACAGTCTAAGGGGCCAGAGACTACAAACATCACTCAAGGAAAAAGATCTTGGGGTGAGTATAACACCAGGCACATCTCCTGAAGCGCACATCAACCAAATAACTGCCGCAGCATATGGGCGCCTGGCAAACCTCAGAACAGCATTCCGACATCTTAATAAGGAGTCGTTCAGGACCCTGTACACCGTGTACGTTAGGCCCATATTAGAGTATGCGGCACCAGTTTGGAACCCACACCTAGCCAAGCATGTAAAGAAACTAGAGAAAGTGCAAAGGTTTGCAACAAGACTAGTCCCAGGGTTAAGAGGTATGTCCTATGAGGAGAGGTTAAGGGAAATCAACCTGACGACACTGGAGGACAGGAGAGATAGGGGGGACATGATAACGACATACAAAATACTGAGAGGAATTGACAAGGTGGACAAAGACAGGATGTTCCAGAGACTGGACACAGCAACACGGGGACACAGTTGGAAGCTGAAGACACAGATGAATCAAAGGGATGTTAGGAAGTATTTCTTCAGCCACAGAGTAGTCAGGAAGTGGAATAGTTTGGGAAGCGATGTAGTGGAGGCAGGATCCATACATAGCTTTAAGCAGAGGTACGATAAAGCTCATGGTTCAGGGAGAGTGACCTAGTAGGGACCAGTGAAGAGGCGGGGCCAGGAGCTTGGACTCGACCCCTGCAACCTCAACTAGGTGAGTACAACTAGGTGAGTACACACATCCGACTTGTGACCTTGTAGCACTCAACACAGAGACCATCTGGTGACGTCACTCGTTAGTAAAATCAAGAAGGTGACGCCGTAAAGATCCTGATTGTGACTTATAGGCGACTCTCAATGTCTCGCCCATATCTGAGGGAAAAAATGCGACGTATGGGCAATGTATATACCAGCTGGTATATACATTTTGGTATATACATTGTATTACTTAGTTAACTGAATGTATATTTACGTACAATTACGAAGATTACAATAATATTATTTTTAATAATAATAATAATAATAATAATAATAATAATAATAATAAAAATTATAATAATAATAATGGCGAGTTTGATTTATATACGATATATATATATATATATATATATATATATATATATATATATATATATATATATATATATATATATATATATATATATATATATATATATATATATATATATATATATATATATATATATATATATATGAGAGAGAGAGAGAGAGAGAGAGAGAGAGAGAGAGAGAGAGAGAGAGAGAGAGAGAGAGAGAGAGAGAGAGAGAGAGAGAGAGAGAGAGAGAGAGAGAGAGAGAGAGAGAGGGAGGGAGAGAGAGAAGTTGATATCCTTGGGGTGAAATTTGACTCCAAACTGACCATGAAGAACCATGTTGTAAATCTTGCAAACAAGGCAGCCAGGAAGCTTACAGCACTTCGCCGTATCTCGCATCTGCTTGACAGTAGGGGTTGTAAGATTCTGTACGAGGCACAAGTACGCTCACACCTTGAGTATGCTCCACTTTCTTGGTTTGCCTGCCCCCCCTCTCATCTGCGACTGCTTGACAGAGTAGAGAACAGAGCAAGACGTCTCATCTCTCGCCTGGACTCATCCTGGATAGATCTGTCATTTCAGCAGAGCCTTCAACATAGGAGGGATGTGGGTGGCCTTACTGTTATGTACAAGGCCAATATTGTCAGAGTACCACACTTGGATCCACTTCGAGGACAGCGTGAAACAAGCTTTTATGCCACAAGACGGACAGAAAGCAGCAACTTCACTCTGGCTGTTCCCTTCTCCAGAACATCACTCCATCTGAGATCATATATACCCAGGATGACTCGAGTATGGAACACATTCGTACAGCATAATGATGTCAACGAGATAAAGTCAGTTGATCAAATGAAAATGCTGGCCCACAGATGGCTCCAACTTCATCCTGTTCCCTACTTGTATGTCTCATAACAATAAAAATGCTTTCAAATGAGCTGATGTAGGTAACAGCTCTTAGATTGCCAATAAAGTTAGGAATCCTTAACCTGTAAATAGCTTGTCAATAAAGCTAGGGATCCTTAACCTTGTCAAACCCTGTGAAAAGAGAGAGAGAGAGAGAGAGAGAGAGAGAGAGAGAGAGGAAGAAAGCCTGACTGTCTTATCTGACAGACTGGGACCATTAAGGAAGGAAAGTTTTGTTAATTCCTTCCTTTTTAGAAAGACTTTCCGTCAAGAAAAAGCAAGAAGAAGAGGAAGGTAAGAGGAAGGAGGAGGAAGGTAAGAGGAAGGAGGAGGAAAATATAAGATGGTATGAATAAAGGAAGAGGAATGAAATATGAGAATAGAGGAGGAGTAACAATGTGAAAGGGAAGTGGATGATAGGGGAGATGGGGAGAGGGGAGGTGGGAGGGGGTAGTAAAGAGGGGGAGGGAAGAAGTAAAGAGGGGAGAGTGTAGGAAAGAAGGGGAGGGGGTAGGAGAGACTCCACATACACACACATACATACACACACACACACACACACACACACACACACACACACACACACACACACACACCACAAATAGGCGAGTACATATATATATATATATATATATATATATATATATATATATATATATATATATATATATATATATATATATATATATATATATATATATATATATATATATATATATATATATATATATATATATATATATATATATATATATATATATATATATATATACATATAAAGTGTATTAAGCAGCGCAATAAGTGGATAGGATGCCATGTTGTAGTCTCATGTACATCTAAGTACAACATTGTACGTAGGTGTAGATCACTGTACACCTACGTTATTAACCAGGTAGTCTATCAATCATCCAGGAACTATTTTCTACCCTCTCCACTCTCAACCCTCACACGTGTACACAGAACCAACGTACATGTGCACGTCCTCATACCACGGTGTCATGTACGTGCTGACAGTACCTTCCATGGTATTGATTCCTGGGAAACTGTCAGTCATGTCACAATAATACTCTTGTGAATAATAAATCACAGTGCCAAGCGAATTTTGTGGTATTTTGTGCGAAATTTTATGGCACGAATTATTTTCTGGAGGTATTGTGATGTGTGTGTGTGTGTGTGTGTGTGTGTGTGTGTGTGTGTGTGTGTATGTGTGTTAGTTACCATTTTGTACTAGGCACATGTCGATTAGACACTAGGCCTGTTGTATATGAGTACTGTGTATGTGTGTGTGTGAGTGTATGTGAGTGTGAGTGTGTGTATGTGAGTGTGTGTATGTGAGTGTGTGTATGTGAGTGTGTGTTTCTTGTGAGTAAGAGAGAGAGCAAGAAAGAACTGCATAGAGATTTTTCCCTTTTCTCACACACTGTCAAGCTTAAATCACTGCCAAACTTTAACCACCCTAATTACTAGCAAGAAGACAGTCTTATGTTACCATTTTTAGATGACTAATAAGTATGTATGCCCTTGATTCATTAAGCTTTGCTTAAATACATATGTCGAATACAAACAGATTTCAGCATCAAATTATATTTCAATAACTTGACATTAAGTGTCACTCAGCAGTATATTTGTGATTCATGGCTGGCTTGCTTGATTCTCATCAGGAATGTCAATAAGAATAAATAAGCTAAGAGCCATTTAAGACTCACACTTATTACTTGAAACTGATCTCGATTTAAAACTGATTTTTTTTTTTTTGCCCACAGTAGTGTGTGTGTGTGTGTGTGTGTGTGTGTGTGTGTGTGTGTGTGTGTGTGTACTCACCTATTTGTACTCACCTATTTGTGGTTGCAGGGGTCGAGTCCTAGCTCCTGGCTCCGCCTCTTCACCGGTTGCTACTAGGCCCTCTCTCTCCCCGCTCCATGAGCTTTATCAAACCTCGTCTTAAAACTGTGTATGGTTCCTGCCTCCACTACGTCATTTTCTAGGCTATTCCACTGCCTTACAACTCTATGACTGAAGAAATACTTCCTACTATCTCTCTGACTCATTTGTGTCTTGTGTGTGTGTGTGTGTGTGTGTGTGTGTGTGTGTGTGTGTGTGACATATATACACTACATATACATTAAATATATAACATAACGCTGCCTAATTTGGTCTATATAAACTAATGGTTAATCTTGCTGGACCAACATGACTCAGAAGATGACTCTACTGAAATACTTAAGACGATGATTTTAATTTGAAGAAAGGGAGGAGGGTGAAGGGGAAAGGGGAAAATGGTGAGGGGAAGAGGAAGGAAAGGATGTGGGGGGAGGATTGGTAGGATATTCCCTCAGGGGAAGTAAAGATTTGGTAAATCCTGCCTTAGAGACCGTGTTATCTGGGCAGGGAATTTCCCCAAAGACCAGGGTGATGGGAGGGGAGACAGGGGGAGGAGATACGGAGGGGAAGAGGATGAGGGGAAGGGAGAGGGAGATTTAGAAGTCACAGAAATATGTAATTCGGGGAATTAAGTTGTACAAGCCATGCTTGTTCCACTGTACCCTGAGACCCACGTAATTGTACCACGATCCCTTGAACCTTTCCTTCTGGTTCCACCCAAAACCCACCTACTCGTACCACAGTACCCCAAAACCCACCTACTTGTACCACAGTACCCCAAAACCCACCTACTTGTACCACAGTACCCCAAAACCCACCTACTTGTACCACAGTACCCCAAAACCCACCTACTTGTACCACAGTACCCCAAAACCCACCTACTTGTACCACAGTACCCCAAAACCCACCTACTTGTACCACAGTACCCCAAAACCCACCTACTTGTACCACAGTACCATGGAACAAGACATGTCAACAACAACTCAGGGTCTATCACTGTCCAGTCTTAACAAGGGTGAACCGAGAAAATAATCCATTACTCATACGTATATAATAATCCAGTTATAATTGTAACAGATCCCTTCATGGATTAATGTGTTGACGAGACACAAGACACTGAATAACATTATTATTATTATTATTATTATTATTATTATTATTATTATTATTATTATTATTATTATTATTATTATTATTATTATTATTATTATTATTAGTTATTATTATTATTATTATTATTATTATTATTATTATTATTATTATTATTATTATTATTATTATTATTAGTTATTATTATTATTGTTATTGTTCTTAATAATAATAATAATAATAATAATAATAATAATAATAATAATAATAATAATAATAATAATAATAATAATAATAATAACAATAATAATAATAATAATAATAACAATAATAATAATAATAATAATAATAATAATAATAATATTAATAGTAATAATAATAATCACAATAATAATAACAACAACAACAACAACAACAACAACAACAACAACAATAAAAATTATATTAATAGTAAAATAATAATAATTCGCCTACATGCCACAAATAATTAATAATCATTTATTATTACATTTTTTTAATACAATAATTTGCATATTTATTTCTGCGACGGAAATTATGTAAATTTGTGCAATTTTTTGTAAATGGCTCAACTTACATGTAAATTACTCTCACGTTCATGTCAGTTGTCCCGCGTGACATGACTTGACTTGATAAAGCTTTCGTGACTCATAAACAAGTCACAGAACGGGTGAGGATTCGAACCCCAGGCAAGCAAGTGTCAAAACTAAGAGGCCAGTGCGCTAACCACTGGACCAGCTGGCTACAGTAAGGTATATTTCAATACATCATGGAAAGGTTAGCACGGGCCACCACTGTGACCACAAATGCAGTTTTTTTTACAGATGACTCCCACATCAGCGTGGCTGTGTCGGGGTCTAGCTCAAGTCCCTTCAAAGTCGCTATCGTGGCTCACGAATTCATAATAACCCGATCTACAGTTCTTGTTCAAACGTTTTATTGCGATTTCGTGCCTTGTAATTGATGGCACTGGGTGCCAGCAATCCCATTGGTAAAGCTTAGCTGGTCTATAGGATAAACATTTTACTGCGGTATATATATGTGGCCATAATTAGTCAGAGTAGTATATATATACTTGTACTTAACATTATCTCTCAGTCCACAGCAGGATTCGAACCTGCGCATGTGTATCAACGTACACAGTACTTTCGCCACTCAGCCAGATCCAGAAGAGACATAAACACAGCATCCTCTCTACACTGTAGGTTAATTGTGAACTCATCTGTCGTAATGATCTTAATTTTTAAAGGAGTGGAGGGGTAAGCCAGTGGAAGGAATCGGTCAGATGACCAAAAGCTCCAGCTGCGGGTCATCATATGAGTAAGACCCGCGTCAGGAAATACTTTTATTGTTTCCTGATCAACATTACCTAACCCGTCCATCAAGGACACCTGGGGAAGTAAGTCACTTTGTCTGACTTCTTTGTCTGGGTAAGTTACACTAGCTGCGATGATAGTACACATGTGTTCTTGTGCCTAAATGAACTTACGTACTTACCTACTTACTTACCTACTTACCTACTTACCTACTGACTTACCTACTTACTCACCTACTCACCTACTTACCTACTTACTCACCTACTTACTCATCTGCTTACCTACTTACCTAGTTGCTCACCTACTTATTTACCAACTTACTTACTTACCTGCTTACTCACCTACTTGCCTACTTACTCACCTATTTACCTACTTACCTACTTACCACTTACTCATCTACTTACCTACTTACTTACCTACTTAATCACCTACTTACTTACCAACTTACTTACCTGCTTACTCACCTACTTACCTACTTATCTACTTACCTACTTACCTACTTATCTACTTACCTACTTACCTACTTATCTACTTAGTTATTTACTTACCTACTTAATTACTTACCTACTTACTCATACTTACCTACTTACCCTCACTTATCTGTAGTGACAGTGTAAAGTACTCTTGCTTCCTGGGCACACCTGTCACACTACAAATATGTGTAAAATATGTGTATGTGTTGCAGTTATTGGAAGGCGATTAGATTCATCCGTCATGAAATACCTGTTGAAGGTATTTAAGCGACTAACACCGTCATGGTCAATCAGTAGAAACATCAATCGCGTTAATGAATTATTTCGGGGTATTAAACCTTGAGTAATAAACTTAGCTAATTCCAGCGGTACTGTAAGCTCACTACTGTGATTATTATGCGGCCTTAGTCATTTATCAGATTTCTTCATGATTTGTTGATGTGTCGTGTTATGGAACATGACTTTGTTATGTCATGATCGTGAATATGATTTCTGAAGATGGTTATAACTATTAATTTTTAGAGGGGGGTGGAGGGGTAAGCCAGTGGAAGGCTTCGGTCAGATGACTAAAAGATCCAGCTGTGGGTCATCATATGACTAAGACCCGCGTCAGGAAACACTTGTACTGTTTCCTGGCGAAGCTTACCTAACCTAACCTAACCTAACCTAACCTAACCTAGCCTAACCTAACCTAACCTAACCTAACCTAACCTAACCTAACCTAACCTAACCTAACCTAACCTAGCCTAACCTAACCTAACCTAACCTAGCCTAACCTAACCTAACCTAACCTAACCTAGCCTAACCTAACCTAACCTAACCTAACCTAACCTAACCTAACCTAACCTAACCTAGCCTAACCTAACCTAACCTAACCTAACCTAACCTAACCTAACCTAGCCTAACCTAACCTAACCTAACCTAACCTAGCCTAACCTAACCTAACCTAACCTAACCTAGCCTAACCTAACCTAACCTAACCTAACCTAGCCTAACCTAGCCTAACCTAGCCTAACCTAACCTAACCTAGCCTAACCTAGCCTAACCTAGCCTAACCTAACCTAACTGTGATAGTATATAAACTACCGTACATCATTCCACTCCTTGTCTGGTGTACAACATGGAGGAGAATGAAATTAGTTCAGAGACATCCACACCACCGTATCTTCTCGGATGACGAGTACAACACCTAGCTAAGCTTGGTGAGTCATTCTTGAGAATTGTGTGGTCCCGTGGACTAGAACGTCATGTGTCTTTCGCTCACCATGAGGCGGGCCAAAGCAGCATGGGTTCGATTCCTTGGCTAGTCGCAGTGTTGTTATTGATCAATACCACTCGTTCGTAGGTACAGTAATAGTATATATATATATATATATATATATATATATATATATATATATATATATATATATATATATATATATATGTCGTGCCGAATATGTAAAACTGGTCAATTAGCAAAAACTCATTTAAAATTAAGTCCTTTCTAAAATTTTCTCTTGTACGTTTAAAGATATATTTTTTTCATTAATGTTGATGTAAAAATTTATAATTTTGCACCAAAAGAATCTTAGAAAAATTACCTAACCATATTATAACAATCATAATTTATTATAGCCTAATCTAATTAAATATATTTTAGATACTTTTACAATAATTTAATAATAAACAAACACAACGAAATATACTTTTTTCGTTAGGTTCAGAATGATTTTGGCGAAATTATTGCATACACAAATTTTCACTTGTCCTATATGGCAAGATGAACGTTGCTATTTAAGCCAAGATAGCAAGTTCTGCCTATTCGGCACGACATATATATATATATATATATATATATATATATATATATATATATATATATATATATATATATATATATATATATATATATATATATATATATATATATATATATTATATTTACGGGAGAAAAATTAGCATAATCGTGCAATAAATGAGCATTTAGCTGAAGATTCGCTAATTAGCGATATATTTGCGAGGCTGGTCGTTGTTTTCCCTCATCCTGGGAGTAAAAAGCAAGTTCTAATTATGACCAACATATAAGGGTTGTCGAGCGGGGTTTAAATTGAGTTTTTTTCTGCCTGACCGAACCATTGTTTTTAACCCAGCGCTCTGTTGCTGGTTGTCATGACAACTGCCGGGGGGGACAGTGGCCAGGCCAGTGTGATAATTATATATATATATATATATATATATATATATATATATATATATATATATATATATATATATATATATATATATATATATATATATATATATATATATATATATATATATATATATATATATATACACACACAGAACTTTTACTGCCGTACTAGTTTACCCAGACGAGGGCCGGATCTAGGTGCACCATGACCAGGTCCGGATCTAGGTACACTATGACCAGGGCCGGATCTAGGTGCACCATGACCAGGGCCGGATCTATGTACACTATGACCAGGTCCGGATCTAGGTACACTATGACCAGGGCCGGATCTAGGTGCACCATGACCAGGGCCGGATCTATGTACACTATGACCAGGGCCGGATCTAGGTGCACCATGACCACGGCCGGATCTAGGTACACCATGACCAGGGCCGGATCTAGGTACACTATGACCAGGGCCGGATCTAGGTACACCATGACCAGGGCCGGATCTAGGTACACCATGACCAGGGCCGGATCTAGGTACACCATGACCAGGGCCGGATCTAGGTACACTATGACCAGGGCCGGATCTAGGTGCACTATGACCAGGGCCGGATCTAGGTACACTATGACCAGGGCCGGATCTAGGTGCACCATGACCAGGGCAGGATCTAGGTGCACCATGACCAGGGCCGGATCTAGGTGCACTATGACCAGGGCCGGATCTAGGTGCACCATGACCAGGGCCGGATCTAGGTGCACTATGACCAGGGCCGGATCTAGGTGCACTATGACCAGGGCCGGATCTAGGTGCACCATGACCAGGGCCGGATCTAGGTGCACTATGACCAGGGCCGGATCTAGGTGCACTATGACCAGGGCCGGATCTAGGTACACTATGACCAGGGCCGGATCTAGGTACACTATGACCAGGGCCGGATCTAGGTGCACTATGACCAGGGCCGGATCTAGGTGCACTATGACCAGGGCCGGATCTAGGTGCACTATGACCAGGGCCGGATCTAGGTGCACTATGACCAGGGCCGGATCTAGGTGCACTATGACCAGGGCCGGATCTAGGTGCACTATGACCAGGGCCGGATCTAGGTGCACTATGACCAGGGCCGGATCTAGGTGCACTATGACCAGGGCCGGATCCAGGTGCACTATGACCAGGGCCGGATCTAGGTGCACTATGACCAGGGCCGGATCTAGGTGCACTATGACAAGGGCCGGATCTACGTGCACTATGACCAGGGCCGGATCTAGGTGCACTATGACCAGGGCCGGATCTAGGTACACCATGACCAGGGCCGGATCTAGGTACACCATGACCAGGGCCGGATCTAGGTACACTATGACCAGGGCCGGATCTAGGTACACTATGACCAGGGCCGGATCTAGGTGCACCATGACCAGGGCCGGATCTAGGTACACTATGACCAGGGCCGGATCTAGGTACACCATGACCAGGGCCGGATCTAGGTGCACCATGACCAGGGCCGGATCTAGGTGCACCATAACCAGGGCCGGATCTATGTGCACCATGACCAGGGCCGGATCTAGGTACACCATGACCAGTGCCGGATCTACTATGAAACTTCTGAAGCTTCAGGGCCCCTAATCCCTGA
>NC_091373.1:6223767-6353767 GCF_038502225.1 Cherax quadricarinatus
CCATAGGTATGACCAGGGACGGTGTCAGGGGGGGACACTAAGATAAAAAAAACCATCAGCCTTCCCCAGATGATAATAATAATAATAATAATAATAATAATAATAATAATAATAATAATAATAATAATAATAATAATAATAATAATAATAATTATAATAATTGCAATAATAATAACACTGCCCAAGCCCCCCCAAATTTACTTAACTGATCGCTACCCATAAGCCCCTTGTAGCTGTATGGCCCTAGCGGGTTTAGCTCGCTTGGTTGTGACTGCAATAACAAACCCCTTGTATATAAAACTTATGGTTATTAATAGATAAACCACAAAAAAAAATATGAGTATTTTGAAACTGGCAAAAATCGAAAATTATTTTTTCAAGTTATTTTTAGAACCACATTACAACGGGTAATAATTATAATAATGCATAAATATTGCTGACTTAACGCCTCTATGAACGTCAAAATGAACTTACCATTCGCAGGTTAACAGTAATATATCCTGGGATAGCAGTCCTGGACGACCCTTGTGGGTTTAGCGCTTGGCTATGATTATAATAATATTGTAAGCACGAGGAGGCCTGGTCACAGACCGGGCCGCGGGGGCGTTGATCCCCTAAGCCCTGTCCAGGTATACTCCAGGTATACTCTGGGTATACTCCAGGTATACTCCAGGTATACTCTGGGTATACTCCAGGTATACTCCAGGAATACTCCAGGTATACTCCAGGTATACTCTGGGTATACTCCAGGTATACTCCAGGTATACCCCAGGTATACTCCAGGTATACTCTGGGTATACTCCAGGTATACTCCAGGAATACTCCAGGTATACTCCAGGTATACTCTGGGTATACTCCAGGTATACTCCAGGTATACCCCAGGTATACCCCAGGTATACTCCAGGTATACCCCAGGTATACCCCAGGTATACCCCAGGTATACTCCAGGTATACCCCAGGTATACTCCAGGTATACCCCAGGTATACCCCAGGTATACTCCAGGTATACCCCAGGTATACTCCAGGTATACTCTGGGTATACTCCAGGTATACCCCAGGTATACCCCAGGTATACTCCAGGTATACCCCAGGTATACCCCAGGTATACCCCAGGTATACCCCAGGTATACTCCAGGTATACCCCAGGTATACCCCAGGTATACCCCAGGTATACCCCAGGTATACTCCAGGTATACCCCAGGTATACTCCAGGTATACCCCAGGTATATCCCAGGTATACCCCAGGTATACCCCAGGTATACCCCAGGTATACCCCGGGTATACCCCAGGTATACCCCAGGTATACCCCAGGTATACCCCAGGTATACTCCAGGTATACCCCAGGTATACCCCAGGTATACCCCAGGTATACCCCGGGTATACCCCAGGTATACCCTGGTACGAGGTGTTTGCTGCGCCCTGTGTATGGGACACACTGTTATATTAACATACTATAAGAGTCTAATATAACTCTCACTTAATATATCGCAAAAATCTTCATTAATTTCTAAAATAAAGTGTTTGGCTCTATATTAATATCTGTCTCATCAGTTATTATAATTATTATTATTATTATTATTATTATTATTATTATTATTATTATTATTATTATTATTATTATAACTATGATTATTATTATTATTATTATTATTAGTAGTAGTAGTAATGGTATCGTTATTATTATTATTAATATTATCATGAGAGTCATTAAGAAGAACTAAACCCGTAGGGGTCGTACAGCTCCTGGGTCGCGGAAGACAGTCTTAATTAATGTAAAATCTAAAAAAAAATTAAATTTTGCACAACCAAAATTTTCTTTAATTTTTTTTTTTTTTGAGCTCAGTTATTTCTAATTATGGTAATTTATAGGCGCAATAAAAGTCAAAACTATGAACTATATTTTAAAAAAGTTATTAAAAATAATGATGAGTGAGGACAGTCGAGGAAACATATAATTATATTTCCTTATATATATATATATATATATATATATATATATATAATAAATATATAATAAAAATATATATATATATATATATATATATATATATATATATATATATATATATATATATATATATATATATATATATATATACATATATATATATATATATATATATATATATATATATATATATATATATTTCCCCATGTGGATAAGAATTCAAAATCCAAATTTTTTCTACTATCATGGCACTTCCAAATGTCGAAAAATAAAAACAAATTCCGTTTAACTGGTCTTTTATTGACAACGTTTCGCCCACACAGTGGCATTTATCTCTATTTCCTAATGTCTTAATTACTTTTCCCTCTACTTGTCAAAATTCTAAATTTTTACCTTCTATAACATTTCCTAATTAATATCTCAAGTGTTTTTTCTTTCTCTAACACTCAAAATTCAAAATTTTATTTACTTAACATGATTCACAAATATCACACCTTTATGATCTATAATATACACAGTATACAATGTATCATAAACCAGGTTTATACCGATTTATGTGTATTACTAATAAAACTTAAACCACAAGATATATACACTGAGATGTATATTTCTTCTTAGTCTTGTCAGGCGGTCATAAAATCGCCTGCAGCCTCAATGATCACCCTGTATTCGAAAGGCTTCAAACCCCATTAACCAACCAAGTAAATGTCCCTATGACAACTTACATGTAACTCACACGTATGATACGCTAAATCCATAGGGTTCACCTGGGTAATGGGAGGCGTTGACACACAGGGTGACTGGTATAAGAGAGGTCAGAAAGGTAATGTTTCGAGACTAACTCTTAGAAGTTTGTGACCTCATCAGATATGCTGGGATGGTGGTCTAGATGGTGGTCTAGGGTGGTGGTCTAGGATGGTGGTCTAGGATGGTATAGGATGGTGGTCTAGGATGGTGGTCTAGGATAGTGATCTAGGATGGTGGTCTAGGATAGTCGTCTAGGATGGTGATCTAGGATGTTGGTCTAGGATGGTATAGGATGGTGGTCTAGGATGGTGGTCTAGGATGGTGGTCTAGGATAGTGTAGGATGGTGGTGTAGGATGGTGGTCTAGGATAATGGTCTAGGATGGTGGTGTAGGATGGTGGTCTAGGATAATGGTCTAGGATGGTGGTCTAGGATAGTGGTCTAGGATGGTGGTCTAGATGGTGGTCTAGATGGTGGTCTAGGGTGGTGGTCTAGATGGTGGTCTAGGATAATGGTCTAGGATGGTGGTCTAGGATAGTGGTCTAGGATGGTGGTCTAGATGGTGGTCTAGATGGTGGTCTAGATGGTGGTCTAGATGGTGGTCTAGGATGGTCTAGGATGGTGGTCTAGGATGGTGGTCTAGGATGGTGGTCTACATGGTGGTCTAGGGTGGTGGTCTAGGATGGTGCTCTAGGATGATGGTCTAGGATGGTGGTCTACATGGTGGTCTAGGGTGGTTGTCTAGGATGGTGCTCTAGGATGGTGGTCTAGGATGGTGGCCTAGGATGGTGGTCTAGGATAATGGTCTAGGATGGTGGTCTAGGATAGTGGTCTAGGATGGTGGTCTAGGATGGTGGTTTAGGATAGTGGTCTAGGATGGTGGTCTAGGATGGTGGTCTAGGATGGTGGTCTAGGATGGTAGTCTAGGATGGTAGTCTAGGATGGTGGTGTAGGAATAATGGTCTAGGATGGTGGTTTAGGATAGTGGCCTAAGATGGTGGTCTAGGATGGTGGTCTAGGATGGTCTAGGATGGTGGTCTAGGATGGTGGTCTAGGATGGTGGTCTAGGATGGTGGTCTAGGATGGTCTAGGATGGTGGTCTAGGATGGTGGTCTAGGATGATGGTCTAGGATGGTGGTCTATGATGGTGATCTAGGATGGTCTAGGATGGTGGTCTAGGATGGTGGTCTAGGATGGTCTAGGATGGTGGTCTAGGATGGTGGTCTAGGATGGTGGTTTAGGATGATGGTCTAGGAAAGTCGTCTAGGATGGTGGTCTAGAATGGTGGTCTAGGATAGTGGTCTAGGATGGTGGTCTAGGATGGTTGTCTAGGATCATAGTCTGGGATGGTTGTTTAAGATAGTGGTCTAGGATGGTGGTCTAGGATGGTGGTCTAGGATAGTGATCTAGGATGGTGGTCTAGGATAGTCGTCTAGGATGGTGATCTAGGATGGTGGTCTAGGATGGTGGTCTAGGATAGTGGTCAAGGATGGTGGTCTAGGATAATGGTCTAGGATGGTGGTCTAGGATGGTAGTCTAGGATGTCTAGGATAGTGGACTAGGATGGTGGTCTAGGATGGTGGTCTAGGATGGTGGTCTAGGATGGTCTAGGATGGTCTAGGATGGTGGTCTAGGATGGTGGACTACGATGGTGGTCTAGAATGGTGGTGTAGGATGGTTGTCTAGGATGGTGGTCTAGGATGGTAGTCTAGGATGGTAGTCTAGGATGGTGGTGTAAGATGGTGGTCTAGGATGGTGGTTTAGGATAGTGGTCTAAGATGGTGGTCTAGGATGGTGGTCTAGGATGGTCTAGGATGAAGGTCTAGGATGGTGGTCTAGGATGGTGGTCTAGGATGGTGGTCTAGGATGGTGGTCTAGGATGGTAGTCAAGGATGGTGGTGTAGGATTGTGGTGTAGGATGGTGGTTTAGGATGGTTGTCTAGGATGGTGGTCTAGGATGGTGGTCTAGGATGGTAGTCTAGGATGGTGGTCTAGGATGGTGGCAGTCTAGAATGGTGGTTTAGGATGGTGGTCTAGGATGGTGGTCTAGGATGGTGGTCTAGGATGGTGGTATAGGATGGTGGTCTAGGATGGTGGTCTAGGATGGTGGTCTAGGATGGTAGTCTAGGATGGTGGTCTAGGATGGCAGTCTAGGATGGTGGTCTAGGATGGTGGTCTAGGATGGTGGTGTAGGATGGTGGTCTAGGATGGTTTAAGATGGTGGTCTAGGATGGTGGTCTAGGATGGTGGTCTAGGATGGTGGTCTAGGATGGTGGTTTAGGATGGTGGTCTAGGATAGTCGTCTATGATGGTGGTCTAGAATGGTGGTCTAGGATAGTGGTCTAGGATGGTGGTCTAGGATGGTAGTCTAGGATGGTGGTCTAGGATGGTTGTCTAGGATCATAGTCTAGGATGGTGGTCTAGGATAGTGGTCTAGGATGGTGGTCTAGGATGGTGGTCTAGGATAGTGATCTAGGATGGTGGTCTAGGATAGTCGTCTAGGATGGTGATCTAGGATGGTGGTCTAGGATGTTGGTCTAGGATAGTGGTCAAGGATGGTGGTCTAGGATGGTGGTCTAGGATGGTGGTCTAGGATGGTGGTCTAGGATGGTCTAGGATGGTGGTCTAGGATGGTGGTCTAGAATGGTCTAGGATGGTCTAGGATGGTGGTCTAGGATGGTGGTCTAGGATGGTGGCCTAGGATGGTGGTGTAGAATGGTGGTGTAGGATGGTGGTCTAGGATGGTGGTCTGGGATAATGGTCTAGGATGGTGGTCTAGGATAGTGGTCTAGGATGCTGGCCTAGGATGGTGGTCTAGGATGATGGTCTAGGATGGTGGTCTAGGATAGTGGTCTAGGATGGTGGTCTAGGATGGTGGTTTAGGATAGTGGTCTAGGATGGTGGTCTAGGATGGTGGTCTAGGATGGTGGTCTAGGATGGCGGTCTAGGATGGTAGTCTAGGATGGTAGTCTAGGATGGTGGTGTAGGATGGTGGTCTAGGATGGTTGTCTAGGATCATAGTCTAGGATGGTGGTCTAGGATAGTGGTCTAGGATGGTGGTCTAGGATGGTGGTCTAGGATAGTGATCTAGGATGGTGGTCTAGGATAGTCGTCTAGGATGGTGATCTAGGATGGTGGTCTAGGATGGTGGTCTAGGATAGTGGTCAAGGATGGTGGTCTAGGATTGTGGTCTAGGATGGTGGTCTAGGATGGTGGTCTAAGATGGTGGTCTAGGATGGTCTAGGATGGTGGTCTAGGATGGTGGTCTAGGATGGTCTAGAATGGTCTAGGATGGTGGTCTAGGATGGTGGTCTAAGATGGTGGTCTAGGATGGTGGTCTAGGATGGTGGTCTAGGATGGTGGTCTGGGATAATGGTCTAGGATGGTGGTCTAGGATAGTGATCTAGGATGGTGGTCTAGGATAGTGGCCTAGGATGGTGGTCTAGGATGGTGGTCAACCCAGGCAGAGGTTACTCTCTTCCTAGGGATCTCCCTCGGTAGTGGTGGTCACTGACACGTCTAGCTGTAAATACTATCTGCATAACTTTTGTGTAGTTTCTATACTAATTACCCGGGGAGTATTCAGGATGACTTCCTGATTGCTCAGAAACTCCTTGAAACGCAGGCTGCTCGACTGACGTATATATGTTCCCTCCCTTACCTGTCTGGTTAATGATAAGGTCAAGCACAAGCAGTCTGATTATAAGATTTGAATGTATAATTTCGGGTCATGTCAGGTCATAGAGCTGTAGCCGCCTGCAGATCACTAGGTGTCATGGATGAGGCGCCTGAGGTGGCACATCAAAGCTGCTTGCACGGCTGTCTGAGTGTCTGCACTCTGTCAGAAAGCCACAAATGCAGTATGATGAAATCCTTTGTTGACAAACACGATCTACTGGAAAAAAGACGATGGTATCTCATACCTTTGCTCTTCATTATCGTGTTTTTCCTGAAAGTGTGTAATATATCCGCCTTAAAAAAAAAATACCACGGGTGGGGTTAGAACCCGCAATCAGAGAGTCACAAAGCTCTCTGATCGCGGGTTCTAACCCCGCCCGTGGTATGGTTTGTTTGCAATCGTGTCATTACGATTTCGTGAGTCATATCCTCCTTCTTGCCAGTCCACTACGGACGCTCGCAGTTTTGTGTCTTCAGATGTCCAGTCAAAGCCATCAAGCCCCACCAGAGACGTCGTCAAGGAGACTCTGGATACATCATTAAGACTAATAATAGGTTAGTATTTGGGACTGCGTGAATGTCTAGTCTCAACCTTCTCCACATTCACAATGACATCTTATTGGAAGTCAAGGACGCCATTGACGTCTTTACATCGCCGGATCCCCCCCCCCCTCATGAAAACTGCAACTTGTTGATATTCTTGCAAATAATCATAAATATCTACAATGAAGTGATTGTTTAAAAATGCACAACAAAACGTCAATAAACTTTAATATTATGTAGTGACAGCTTATACATAAGTCACCCCATGCAAATAACATCACGGTAAATAGGTAACTCCACGATAAAGCTGGGAAGTTCACTATTTTTTCGACAGTGGTTGTTTTGCAATAGTAACTCATGTGTAATAAATAAATATATATGTTGGACGTGTCTAGTAATTTCTGGACAAGTGTTTGACTGCAACATTGAATGTTGACTCTCACTCTAAATTACTCCTTGTTAACCTTTTAAAATATTCCAATATTCATCACTTATTTTATCGGGCTTACAGTCTGTGAAATTTCCCTGCCAGAATCCCAGGTATAACCCCTGGAGTCATTAACATAAGCTAATCCTGGGCCAGGTTGCAACAGTAAACAATTCTCATAAATGATGACTGTTTACCTTGGGTTATCCTTGGTTACTAATATAATTTATATATATATATATATATATATATATATATATATATATATATATATATATATATATATATATATATATATATATATATATATATATATATATATATATATATATATAGACCTGTGGACAGTCACAGAGAGTGACACGTTTGGCCCTCATTAGGGAAACGTTCGAGGGGTCAGCCTACTTTATGGCGACATTTCTGTCCTTGAGAGACCTACAGCTTGACAAATGATCCAGGGCTGACCGAAACGCCGTCACGAAGTTAATGAATAGATAAGTTTATTCAGGTACAGGTACACAAATACAGTTACATAAATTATCATACATAGCAGTATATGTGTAGATTACCTAAGACAACCCTGGTAAGTCAGACAAAGTGACTTATTTCCATTGGGGTCCTTGTAATATCTTATTATTGAACCCTTAACAGTAAAAACATCTAAGTAACTCCACTAAGTGCGGATTTTTGATGAGTCGTTTCAGCCTCGGGATTGTGACTTACTGTTCAGGCGACGCTATTGTGACATTTTCTTAAACGGATCGATAAAAGCCCCTTACGTATTGTCACCTTTAAACTTAACCACAACAACAATCACCTTCCTGAGGTGAGCCATGCAGAGTTCTGTACAAATAATGTTATTTATAATGCATGGCATGTTTCCTTAGATCGTCCGGGTGACATGTTTACCAATAATGTACTTTCTGATTTAGGTCCCTGTGTAGGTATGTTCTCCCTGGGTGATTCCTGGTGTATTAAATGTGTATAGTTCCCACCATGGCAGGTGTTATTAGTGCTTTTTCTCACTTACACACTGAGATATACACCTCTGACTTTAACCCAGGTAATCTACACATATGCTCCTATGTATGATAATTTATGTAACTGTATTTATGTGTACCTGTACTTGTATAAACTTACCTATTCATGGTGTGTATCTCAGTGTATAATTGAGAGTGTATTGAAAGATACATTACTCTATTTTTGTACGCTGAGATATACACCTCTTAGTGTATATACAATGAAATGCATCCTTATTGTATATACACAGAGATATACACCTTTAGTGTACAGTATATACAAACCTCTCAGTGTATATACACTATGTATATGCACATCCAATGTATGTACCCAGATATACATCTTTCAGTGAATATACGTAAGATACACATCTCTGGTATCACAGTAGATACTTTATAGCAGTGATTATTGCTCTTGATTCACAACCGAGGGACATTGGGTCGATCCCCTACTCGAAGCATGGGTAAATCTAACACCTACTGCCCCCTGTTACCAAACAGTAAATAGGTACTTGTGTCCGTAGCTTGGTAGCGCATTCAGCTCACACACTGAAGTCAGGGGGTTGATCCCCGGTACGGGTGGAAATATGATATGTTTCCTTAAAACACCTGCTGTCCACCTTCACCTAGCAGTAAAATAGGTACCTGGGTGTTAGTCGACTGGTGTGGGTCGCATCCTAAGGACCTAAAATGGACCTCAATGGAAATAAGCCCCATTGATTAGCTTTACTGAGCTCTAATAATCCCAGTAAAGTCTTCTTTATACTCTGATGGAAAAATACCTATATTTACCCTGTATAAAACCATAATAAAGAAGGACTTATGATCCTGGGAAAAGCAAAATGGTATTGGAATGTGGATTTGTATATTAAGCTAACACACAGCGTCCACTGCAGTCTGGGAATGTACTCGAATTATCAGAAACTTTGACTGGGAATGATAGACTTCTGAGGAGACATCAAAGCAGAGTCATAAATAATTTAAAACTCTCCACATACTGAAGGTCAGCTGGCTCTTGGGTCCGTTTTTTCTGGTAAAGTCATCAAAGAAAACGACAGAAAAGGGGATAACTCAATTTTTTTTGACCATAAAGCACATGAGAGCGATTTCACCAAGGTCTCTAATGGAGTGGTATCACGCAAGATATTTGTTTTCGTGTTTGAATTGGCACAAGCCTTCTAATTTACTGACGCTTTATTCACCATGGTTTATTCTCGTGACGAAGCCAATTTTCCTTCCATTACCGAATGAGAATTTCAGTATTAATACAAATTTAAGGACTTCAATAGTAGCTATCAATACTTTTTGTTTAAACTAATTATTGTTTTTATTTTCACGAGGAAAGGGAATGCTAAACTCGTAGGGATCCTCTTTCCAGCATGTTCTTATGTGTGAGAAAAGGTTGAATTTGAGAGGGACCTGCCTAGCGTAGGTAAGTTGGCCTACTATTGGGCCCCACCTCCTGTGATCCCACCTCTAGCCTCCACGTCTCACTTCTGGTTCAGTATACAGTGTTCCACTAATGCTCCTCTACATCAGTGACCAACGCTATGGACTGAATAGCTTCTATCAAAGCTAAGGGACTGAACACCTCAAAATTGCCTCTCCCACCTCCGTCAGAACTGACAGACTGAACACCTGTCTCTTCTCCAACTGTTTCTAGTATACTAATCACCTCTTTATTCGACTGAGGAAGTCTTCTGCACAGAAGAAATGTTTCGGTACTAAAAATAATTAAGGCTAGGCTATACTTGATTTAATTAAGGCTAAGCTATGTTTCAGCTAAGGCTAGGCTAGGATAGGCTTTATTTAGGGCCAGGCTAGACAAGTTTCCATCAGGCTTCACCAAGATAATCACTCTCTTGATACCATGAGCTGGTTTATACATTTATTTATATGAAATTGACGCCACATCACTTGTGTCAAGGATAACGACCAGCTTTAATGGCAATAATTATAAGTGAAAATAGCCACTGAGTAAACAAGATGCGCCATATTCAGGAAATCTACAAAATGATTTGACAGGCAATACAGAAAGCATATTAAGCTCCTTTATATAGAGTGATTTTTTATTTTTGTAAATGCGATTAAAAAAAGAATATCCAAAATTGATTAGCGAGTATTAGGATGGCCTTTCCACGCGCTGTTTAATTTTTCAATCGCTTTTACAAACACTTGCTCTATATAGGATACGTATTATGAATTACAATAGTCGATAAATAATGCAAATTTATCCTAGGAAAATCCAACAAAGTAGATATTATTTTTTCCACCGGGATCCTGAAATATTATAATGATTATGGGGAGGCGCTAAACCCATTAGGATCATGCAGCGCCTGGGGAAAGGGGAGGTAATCAGGTTTGATCCAAAAGAGAGGAGTTAGAAGCAGTTAGAAGCACGGTTCATGCACCATTGTACGTTTGCTTTACAAATAGCTGGATGTTAACTTTTTTTGCAGCTATGATTTAGATGTACAAGAAATATGTGCAACGCTTGGGTATATTTATTGTGGAGACGTATCGCAAGCAATGGCTTTATCAACACAAGCTACATTGCAGCAGGTGATGCAGAATGGCAGGTATTTCCAACAGGCATGACTAGATCCCTTACGGCTTGGTTGATAGAGTCCTCAGCTCACAAACTATGGGGTCCATGATTGATCTCCGGCACGGGTGAAACGTTGGGCATGTTTCCTTACACCTGCTGACCCTGTTCACCTAGCAGTAAGTAGGTACCCGGATGCTAGTTAACTGTTGTGGATCGCATTCTGGGGGACAAGTCTAACTAAAGTTGGTCAAAATGCTCTGCATAACCAGGGCTTTTCCAGTGATGTCAGTTAGGTCTACAGTAGTTGTATCATGCAACTGTAGAAATAAAGGTTATTATTATTATTTGGTTCTGTGTAGAACTTTATCAAGTCGTGACTTGATAAAGCTTTACCCAGAGCGAAACGTCGTCGTTAATAAAGGTTTACTCTACACCAAGTGTCGTTTCACCATGTAGTCAGTACCCAGACACCGGAGGCAGTCACCTAGACCTCTAAAAATAGCATTAGTGCAGCTGAGCCTTGTACATCAAACTCAGACGGAGGAACGGAAGAGGGGCGCGGGAGGGAGGGTTTAATCAATGGAGGATTCACAAGAGTTGGCAGCCCTGTCTTTAGAATATGTCTTACCTCTTTGTCACGACTCACGTTCCTCCTATTATGTCTTAACTTCTCCCCAAGCAAAGCTTCCTCACCTCCATTGATCACTGACATGAACCACCTTTGTCCCAGAGGGCCCCACCTGCCTGCAAACCTCTTCTTTGAGACACATATTTACCATTTTTACCCACTAGCACATGCATCACCATGGCAAATTAATACAGTGCAACGCAGTGCGTAAATATAGATTAAAAAGTGCTCTGATATAGCGTTAATTTGTGAAATAGCGAAGGGGACAAAGGAGGACGACATTTAGAAGAGACAACCTAAGAAATCGTCACAGAAAACTGGCGCTGGTTCCGAGAATTGAGTTTGTTGATGGAGAAGCAACACGCATGCAACATTCACGTAATTGGAGAATATTTTGATGCCTCTTCCTGTGCAAGGTCACTTGCAGTTGCACAGTCGACTCAGATTTTAACCCCTAAAAGGGAGGAGTCATGCGTAGTGCGTCTTTAAGACACCAGAAAAGAAGGAAATAAGTCAATGTTTGACTTAAGTTATCCGAGATTGAATTCTATTAAGTCATTTGTAAAAAGATATTAAACTCACATACGATGTATAAATAAAAACGTACTTAGTAAGTTTTTATTGACGTACAAGTACACATAAACAGTTACATGGATTATCTTACATAGCAGTATATATGTAATTACCCAGGATAACGTTAATTCTCTTTTATTGGGTTAAATTACATTAATAAATCTTATTTATTGTATAAAACTATTGTAAGAGTTTCATATCATGGTACTAAATAAAAAAATAATGTTCGTAACAGGATATATACTGGTATGCACACGGAGGTATGTTCAAATGGTGTATAATAATCTTTATTTCTACAAGTACATGATGCAACTTATACAGACCATAGCTGATACCAATGACATATTACTATATAGAAAGTCCCTTGTTATGCAGAGCATTTGTGGCAAATTAGGTCAATTTTGTCCCCCAGGATGCGACCCACACCAGTCGAGTGACACCCACGTACCTATTTTACTGCTAGGTGAACATAGACAGCAAGTTTGTTTAGGTACAGGTACACATTATTATTATTATTATTATTAAAGCCCTTCACCAGCAACGGAGCGCCTTCCTGTACTCAAAAGAATACAAATTTCACCACTGGTAGAAATGCGCCGCTGGTGTAGTGGTATCATGCAAGATTCCCATTCTTGCGACCCGGGTTCGATTCCCGGGCGGCGCACTAAGTTTTCGCTGTATATTTTACATTAATATTTAATAACAACAGCTTTAGTGGGATGTTTTATCGACCTCCACGAACTCTTTCTTGAAAACTGCATTTGTTTACATCGTTAAATACACTATTGTATGATGTATACATCTATTCAAGCCATTAAATGTTTATCATATAAATCATAAACATCCTTGTGTACATTTTTATAATCTACACAACTGTGTAGTATACATATTTATACAACGTACACATACACTGTATACATGTGTAGTGTATACACTGCATACAGTACACACACTGTATGCAGTATACAATTATTATATATATCGATATATCATTCATACTTGTATATAATAACATTTTACTGAAGTGTGGTTCAGTGTGGCCAGTAACTGAGTGGGTGACCAAAGCGACTGGTACTGTAGTAGTGGTCAACATTGTTGATTCCATTATGTATTTCCTGTCCCCTGTGCAGGGCCGGATTAAGACATGGACTCAAGAGGCTGCAGCCCAGGGGACTCACAGTACGTGTAGCCCAGGGGACTCACAGTACGTGTAGCCCAGGGGACTCACAGTACGTGTAGCCCAGGGGACTCACAGTACGTGTAGCCCAGGGGACTCACAGTACGTGTAGCCCAGGGGACTCACAGTACGTGTAGCCCAGGGGACTCACAGTACGTGTAGCCCAGGAGACTCACAGTACGTGTAGCCCAGGAGACTCACAGTACGTGTAGCCCAGGGGACTCACAGTACGTGTAGCCCAGGGGACTCACAGTACGTGTAGCCCAGGGGACTCACAGTACGTGTAGCCCAGGGGACTCACAGTACGTGTAGCCCAGGGGACTCACAGTACGTGCAGCCCAGGGGACTCACAGTACGTGTAGTCCAGGGGACTCACAGTACGTGTAGCCCAGGGGACTCACAGTACGTGTAGCCCAGGAGACTCACAGTACGTGTAGCCCAGGAGACTCACAGTACGTGTAGCCCAGGGGACTCACAGTACGTGTAGCCCAGGAGACTCACAGTACGTGTAGCCCAGGGGACTCACAGTACGTGTAGCCCAGGGGACTCACAGTACGTGTAGCCCAGGGGACTCACAGTACGTGTAGCCCAGGGGACTCACAGTACGTGTAGCGCAGGGGACTCACAGTACGTGTAGCCCAGGAGACTCACAGTACGTGTAGCCCAGGAGACTCACAGTACGTGTAGCCCAGGGGACTCACAGTACGTGTAGCCCAGGGGACTCACAGTACGTGTAGCCCAGGGGACTCACAGTACGTGTAGCCCAGGGGACTCACAGTACGTGTAGCCCAGGGGACTCACAGTACGTGTAGCCCAGGAGACTCACAGTACGTGTATCCCAGGGGACTCACAGTACGTGTAGCCCAGGGGACTCACAGTACGTGTAGCCCAGGAGACTCACAGTACGTGTAGCCCAGGAGACTCACAGTACGTGTAGCCCAGGGGACTCACAGTACGTGTAGCCCAGGGGACTCACAGTACGTGTAGCCCAGGGGACTCACAGTACGTGTAGCCCAGGAGACTCACAGTACGTGTAGCCCAGGGGACTCACAGTACGTGTAGCCCAGGGGACTCACAGTACGTGTAGCCCAGGAGACTCACAGTACGTGTAGCCCAGGAGACTCACAGTACGTGTAGCCCAGGAGACTCACAGTACGTGTAGCCCAGGAGACTCACAGTGCCTGTGACCCAGGGGCCTCACAGTACCTGTGACCCAGGGGCCTCACAGTACCTGTGACCCAGGGGCCTCACAGTACCTGTGACCCAGGGGCCTCACAGTACCTGTGGCCCAGGGGCCTCACAGTGCCTGTGACCCAGGGGCCTCACAGTACCTGTGACCCAGGGGCCTCACAGTACCTGTGACCCAGGGGCCTCACAGTACCTGTGACCCAGGGGCCTCACAGTACCTGTGGCCCAGGGGCCTCACAGTACCTGTGACCCAGGGGACTCACAGTACGTGTAGCCCAGGAGACTCACAGTACCTGTGACCCAGGGGCCTCACAGTACCTGTGACCCAGGGGCCTCACAGTACCTGTGACCCAGGGGCCTCACAGTACCTGTGACTCAGGGGACTCACAGTACGTGTAGCCCAGGGGACTCACAGTACGTGTAGCCCAGGAGACTCACAGTGCCTGTGACCCAGGGGCCTCACAGTACCTGTGACCCAGGGGCCTCACAGTACCTGTGACCCAGGGGCCTCACAGTACCTGTGACCCAGGGGCCTCACAGTACCTGTGACTCAGGGGCCTCACAGTACCTGTGACCCAGGGGCCTCACAGTACCTGTGACCCAGGGGCCTCACAGTACCTGTGGCCCAGGGGCCTCACAGTACCTGTGGCCCAGGGGCCTCACAGTACCTGTGACCCAGGGGCCTCACAGTACCTGTGACCCAGGGGCCTCACAGTACCTGTGGCCCAGGGGCCTCACAGTACCTGTGGCCCAAGGGCCTCACAGTAACTGTGGCCCAGGGTCCTCACAGTACCTGTGGCCCAGGGGCTTCACAGTACCTGTGACCCAGGGGCCTCACAGTATCTATGACCCAGGGGCCTCACAGTACCTGTGGCCCAGGGGCCTCACAGTACCTGTGGCCCAGGGGCTTCACAGTACCTGTGGCCCAGGAGCCTCACAGCACCTGTGGCCCAGGGGCCTCACAGTACCTGTGGCCCAAGGGACTCACAGTACCTGTGGCCCAGGGGCCTCACAGTACCTGTGGCCCAGGGGCCTCACAGTACCTGTGCCCCAGGGGCTTAACAGTACCTGTGGCTCAGGAGCCTCACAGCACCTGTGGCCCAGGGGCCTCACAGTACCTGTGACCCAGGGGCCTCACAGTACCTGTGGCCCAGGGGCCTCACAGTACCTGTGGCCCAAGGGCCTCACAGTAACTGTGGCCCAGGGTCCTCACAGTACCTGTGGCCCAGGGGCTTCACAGTACCTGTGACCCAGGGGCCTCACAGTATCTGTGACCCAGGGGCCTCACAGTACCTGTGGCCCAGGGGCCTCACAGTACCTGTGGCCCAGGGGCTTCACAGTACCTGTGGCCCAGGAGCCTCACAGCACCTGTGGCCCAGGGGCTTCACAGTACCTGTGGCCCAAGGGACTCACAGTACCTGTGGCCCAGGGGCCTCACAGTACCTGTGGCCCAGGGGCCTCACAGTACCTGTGCCCCAGGGGCTTAACAGTACCTGTGGCTCAGGAGCCTCACAGCACCTGTGGCCCAGGGGCCTCACAGTACCTGTGGCCCAGGGGCCTCACAGTACCTGTGGCCCAAGGGACTCACAGTACCTGTGGCCCAGGGGCCTCACAGTACCTGTGGCCCAGGGGCCTCACAGTACCTGTGCCCCAGGGGCTTAACAGTACCTGTGGCTCAGGAGCCTCACAGCACCTGTGGCCCAGGAGCCTCACAGCACCTGTGGCCCAGGGGCCTCACAGTACCTGTGACCCAGGGGACTCACAGTACCTGTGGCCCAGGGGCCTCACAGTACCTGTGACCCAGGGGCCTCACAGTACCTGTGGCCCAGGGGCCTCACAGTACCTGTGGCGCAGGGGCCTCACAGTACCTGTGGCCCAGGGGCCTCACAGTACCTGTGACCCAGGGGCCTCACAGTACCTGTGGCCCAGGGGCCTCACAGTACCTGTGGCCCAAGGGCCTCACAGTAACTGTGGCCCAGGGTCCTCACAGTACCTGTGGCCCAGGGGCTTCACAGTACCTGTGACCAAGGGGCCTCACAGTATCTGTGACCCAGGGGCCTCACAGTACCTGTGGCCCAGGGGCCTCACAGTACCTGTGGCCCAGGGGCTTCACAGTACCTGTGGCCCAGGAGCCTCACAGTACCTGTGGCCCAGGGGCCTCACAGTACCTGTGACCCAGGGGCCTCACAGTATCTGTGACCCAGGGGCCTCACGGTACCTGTGGCCCAGGGGCCTCACAGTACCTGTGCCCCAGGGGCTTAACAGTACCTGTGGCTCAGGAGCCTCACAGCACCTGTGGCCCAGGGGCCTCACAGTACCTGTGGCCCAGGGGCCTCACAGTACCTGTGGCCCAGGGGCCTCACAGTACCTGTGACCCAGGGGCCTCACAGTATCTGTGACCCAGGGGCCTCACAGTACCTGTGGCCCAGGGGCCTCACAGTACCTGTGGCCCAGGGGCTTCACAGTACCTGTGGCCCAGGAGCCTCACAGCACCTGTGGCCCAGGGGCCTCACAGTACCTGTGACCCAGGGGACTCACAGTACCTGTGGCCCAGGGGCCTCACAGTACCTGTGACCCAGGGGCCTCACAGTACCTGTGGCCCAGGGGCCTCACAGTACCTGTGGCCCAGGGGCCTCACAGTACCTGTGGCCCAGGGGCCTCACAGTACCTGTGGCCCAGGGGCCTCACAGTACCTGTGACCCAGGGGCCTCACAGTACCTGTGACCCAGGGGCCTCACAGTACCTGTGACCCAGGGGCCTCACAGTACCTGTGGCCCAGGGGCCTCACAGTACCTGTAGCCCAGGGGCCTCACAGTGCCTGTGGCCCAGGGGCCTCACAGTACCTGTGACCCAGGGGTCTCACAGTACCTGTGACCCAGGAGCCTCACAGTACCTGTGGCCCAGTGGCCCAGTGGCCTCACAGTACCTGTGGCCCAGGGGCCTCACAGTAACTGTGGCCCAGGGGCCTCACAGTACCTGTGGCCCAGGGGCCTCACAGTACCTGTGACCCAGGGGCCTCACAGTATCTGTGACCCAGGGGCCTCACAGTACCTGTGGCCCAGGGGCCTCACAGTACCTGTGGCCCAGGGGCTTCACAGTACCTGTGGCCCAGGAGCCTCACAGCACCTGTGGCCCAGGGGCCTCACAGTACCTGTGGCCCAGGGGCCTCACAGTACCTGTGGCCCAGGGGCCTGACAGTACCTGTGGCCCAGGGGCCTCACAGTACCTGTGGCCCAGGGGCCTCACAGTACCTGTGGCCCAGGGGCCTCACAGTACCTGTGGCCCAGGGGCCTCACAGTACCTGTGGCCCAGGGGCCTCACAGTACCTGTGGAACAGAGGCCTCACAGTACCTGTGGCCCAGAGGCCTCACAGTACCTGTGGCCCAGGGGCCTCACAGTACCTGTGGCCCAGGGGCCTCACAGTACCTGTGGCCCAGGGGCCTGACAGTACCTGTGGCCCAGGGGCCTCACAGTACCTGTGGCCCAGGGGCCTCACAGTACCTGTGGCCCAGGGGCCTCACAGTACCTGTGGCCCAGGGGCCTCACAGTACCTGTGGCCCAGGGGCCTTACAGTACCTGTGACCCAGGGGCCTCACAGTACCTGTGGCCCAGGGGCCTCACAGTACCTGTGGCCCAGGGGCCTCACAGTACCTGTAACCCAGGGGCCTCACAGTACCTGTGACTCAGGGGCCTACAAAAATCTTGCTCCAGCTCTGACTGTCACGCTCATCTATGCCTAGCTACTAAAACTATATTGAGAATTTAAAGATTAGAACGCTTTATGTAACATTAGAATAGATAGACAGATAGATAGATAGATAGAGAGAGAGAGAGAGAGAGAGAGAGAGAGAGAGAGAGAGAGAGAGAGAGAGAGAGAGAGAATGTGTAGCGGCTTCAACAGTAACTTGATCTTCGACTCCCCTTCAGAGACCGGAAAATCAGGCACGCTACCCTTCCCGTTGAATTCCTCTCAAGAGGAGGTAGCTCTTGATCCAAGGAACTGGACTTATCTTCCCCCTTTTCTTGGATCGACTGCCTGATTGCCTCCCACCCCCCAAGCGCCGTATAGCTCCTATGGGTTTGGCGCTTTCTTGCGATAATGTTACTTTGGGCCTAATTCTTTGAGTATCGAATAGTATGTGATTTTTTTGAAGATTAATAATAAAACACAGTATTGTTGCACTTTCTGCTAAGTGCTAGACCCGTGTGGGTCACTGGTGAAGGCTCGATCCTCCATCCACTCATTTACAATATATTGGCTGCAATAGTTGACAGCAAATCTTCGGTTCTCCGAACTTGTCGGTTCTCCGAACCAACAAATTGATAAATTAGTCACAAGTGAAACACTTGGATATCTTTGTGTTGAGACGTTTCGCCACACAGCGGCTTCATCAGTCCTAGACGAAGAAGAATGAAGATCAGACGGCGTGTGAGGTAATCAGTATATAAGTCACTTGTTAGCTCATGTTGTTATTCTTTTTAAGACTGAGGGACTGATTACATCGACTCCAGACTGAGGGACTGATTACATCGACTCCAGACTGAGGGACTGATTACATCGACTACAGACTGAGGAACTGATTACATCGACTCCAGACTGAGGGACTGATTACATCGACTACAGACTGAGGAACTGATTACATCGACTCCAGACTGAGGGACTGATTACATCGACTACAGACTGAGGAACTGATTACATCGACTCCAGACTGAGGGACTGATTACATCGACTCCAGACTGAGGGACTGATTACATCGACTCCAGACTGAGGGACTGATTACATCGACTCCAGACTGAGGGACTGATTACATCGACTCCAGACTGAGGGACTGATTACATCGACTCCAGACTGAGGGACTGATTACATCGACTCCAGACTGAGGGACTGATTACATCGACTCCAGACTGAGGGACTGATTACATCGACTCCAGACTGAGGGACTGATTACATCGACTCCAGACTGAGGGACTGATTACATCGACTCCAGGCTGAGGGACTGATTACATCGACTCCAGGCTGAGGGACTGATTACATCGACTCCAGGCTGAGGGACTGATTACATCGACTCCAGACTAAGGGACTGATTACATCGACTCCAGACTGAGGGACTGATTACATCGACTCCAGACTGAGGGACTGATTACATCGACTCCAGGCTGAGGGACTGATTACATCGACTCCAGACTGAGGGACTGATTACATCGACTCCAGACTGAGGGACTGATTACATCGACTCCAGACTGAGGGACTGATTACATCGACTCCAGACTGAGGGACTGATTACATCGACTACAGACTGAGGAACTGATTACATCGACTCCAGACTGAGGGACTGATTACATCGACTCCAGACTGAGGGACTGATTACATCGACTCCAGACTGAGGGACTGATTACATCGACTCCAGACTGAGGGACTGATTACATCGACTCCAGACTGAGGGACTGATTACATCGACTCCAGACTGAGGGACTGATTACATCGACTCCAGACTGAGGGACTGATTACATCGACTCCAGACTGAGGGACTGATTACATCGACTCCAGACTGAGGGACTGATTACATCGACTCCAGACTGAGGGACTGATTACATCGACTCCAGGCTGAGGGACTGATTACATCGACTCCAGGCTGAGGGACTGATTACATCGACTCCAGGCTGAGGGACTGATTACATCGACTCCAGACTAAGGGACTGATTACATCGACTCCAGACTGAGGGACTGATTACATCGACTCCAGACTGAGGGACTGATTACATCGACTCCAGGCTGAGGGACTGATTACATCGACTCCAGACTGAGGGACTGATTACATCGACTCCAGACTGAGGGACTGATTACATCGACTCCAGACTGAGGGACTGATTACATCGACTCCAGACTGAGGGACTGATTACATCGACTCCAGGCTGAGGGACTGATTACATCGACTCCAGGCTGAGGGACTGATTACATCGACTCCAGGCTGAGGGACTGATTACATCGACTCCAGACTAAGGGACTGATTACATCGACTCCAGACTGAGGGACTGATTACATCGACTCCAGACTGAGGGACTGATTACATCGACTCCAGGCTGAGGGACTGATTACATCGACTCCAGACTGAGGGACTGATTACATCGACTCCAGGCTGAGGGACTGATTACATCGACTCCAGACTAAGGGACTGATTACATCGACTCCAGACTGAGGGACTGATTACATCGACTCCAGACTGAGGGACTGATTACATCGACTCCAGGCTGAGGAACTGATTACATCGACTCCAGGCTGAGGGACTGATTACATCGACTCCAGACTAAGGGACTGATTACATCGACTCCAGACTGAGGGACTGATTACATCGACTCCAGACTGAGGGACTGATTACATCGACTCCAGGCTGAGGGACTGATTACATCGACTCCAGACTGAGGGACTGATTACATCGACTCCAGACTGAGGGACTGATTACATCGACTCCAGGCTGAGGGACTGATTACATCGACTCCAGACTAAGGGACTGATTACATCGACTCCAGACTGTGGGACTGATTACATCGACTCCAGACTGAGGGACTGATTACATCGACTCCAGGCTGAGGAACTGATTACATCGACTCCAGGCTGAGGGACTGATTACATCGACTCCAGACTAAGGGACTGATTACATCGACTCCAGACTGAGGGACTGATTACATCGACTCCAGACTGAGGGACTGATTACATCGACTCCAGGCTGAGGGACTGATTACATCGACTCCAGACTGAGGGACTGATTACATCGACTCCAGACTGAGGGACTGATTACATCGACTCCAGGCTGAGGGACTGATTACATCGACTCCAGACTGAGGGACTGGTTACATCGACTCCAGGCTGAGGGACTGATTACATCGACTCCAGGCTGAGGGACTGATTACATCGACTCCAGACTGAGGGACTGATTACATCGACTCCAGACTGAGGGACTGATTACATCGACTCCAGGCTGAGGGACTGATTACATCGACTCCAGACTGAGGGACTGATTACATCGACTCCAGATTGAGGGACTGATTACATCGACTCCAGGCTGAGGGACTGATTACATCGACTCCAGACTGAGGGACTGATTACATCGACTCCAGGCTGAGGGACTGATTACATCGACTCCAGACTGAGGGACTGATTACATCGACTCCAGGCTGAGGGACTGATTACATTGACTCCAGACTGAGGGACTGATTACATCGACTCCAGACTGAGGGACTGATTACATCGACTCCAGGCTGAGGGACTGATTACATCGACTCCAGACTGAGGGACTGATTACATCGACTCCAGACTGAGGGACTGATTACATCGACTCCAGGCTGAGGGACTGATTACATCGACTTCAGACTGAGGGACTGATTACATCGACTTCAGACTGAGGGACTGATTACATCGACTCCAGACTGAGGGGCTGATTACATCGACTTCAGACTGAGGGACTGATTACGTCGACTCCAGGCTGAGGGACTGATTACATCGACTCCAGACTGAGGGACTGATTACATCGACTCCAGGCTGAGGGACTGATTACATCGACTCCAGACTGAGGGACTGATTACATCGACTCCAGACTGAGGGACTGATTACATCGACTCCAGACTGAGGGACTGATTACATCGACTCCAGGCTGAGGGACTGATTACATCGACTCCAGACTGAGGGACTGATTACATCGACTTCAGACTGAGGGACTGATTACATCGACTCCAGACTGAGGGACTGATTACATCGACTTCAGACTGAGGGACTGATTACATCGACTCCAGACTGAGGGACTGATTACATCGACTCCAGGCTGAGGGACTGATTACATCGACTCCAGACTGAGGGACTGATTACATTGACTCCAGGCTGAGGGACTGATTACATCGACTTCAGACTGAGGGACTGATTACATCGACTCCAGACTGAGGGACTGATTACATCGACTCCAGGCTGAGGGACTGATTACATCGACTCCAGACTGAGGGACTGATTACATCGACTCCAGGCTGAGGGACTGATTACATCGACTCCAGACTGAGGGACTGATTACATCGACTCCAGACTGAGGGACTGATTACATCGACTCCAGACTGAGGGACTGATTACATCGACTCCAGGCTGAGGGACTGATTACATCGACTCCAGACTGAGGGACTGATTACCTCTAAAGTCCTTCTGATTTTCAACATTCCTCGTATTGGACTGATGAAGGCATTGAATGTTGAAGACAGAGTAAAACAACTGAAGCTAAATCATGTTTATAAAATTGCTCACGAACAGTGTCCAGAATATCTTGCTGTCAATTTTGTCAAGGTTGGGAACCAAAGCAATCATAGTACTAGGGGGAGAGAGCATAACTTTGTAGTACCCACAGTCAGTGGCCAGGCTTCAAACACCTTTTATTGTACAGCAATAAAGGAATGGAACAGACTGCCCGCACATGTCAAAGCCAGTCATAGCTTGAACCAGTTCAAGAAGACTGCCAAAAAGTGTGTGATGAATGAAGCTACAGAAAGGGAGGGGAATGATTTTCTATTTTTTAGCTAAAATACGTGTAAATTTTACCTTATTCCTAGTAATGACCCTCGTATTGTAGATAGTCTTAATGACCCTCGTGTAGTAGATAGTCTTTTTAGTATGATAATAAGATGTTATCTTCATTGTAGAATAATAAGAAAATATTATAACCTTTATATTATAATAATAAGGTAAAAGGACCCCAATGGAAATAAGTCACTCTGTCTGACGTTTTTGGGTTATCCCAGGTTCTCTACACATATGCTGCTATGTATGATAATTCTATGTAACTGTATTTGTGTATACCTGAATAAATTTACTTACTTACTTAAAAACGTTTCCTTAGTAAAGATACCAACTGTTGCATATGTATCTAATTCAAGTCTCCAGTATGAAGGAACTACTTGACGTTTCTGTCCATTCTAGATTATCTAGCGATGTTTCCCATCTCTCGGCCCCTCTGTACCTGGTTTACAAAGACACGTTTTGGTCCTGGGACCTTGATCAAGGTCCCAGGATCGAAACGTTTTCTAATAACTGTCCTAGTGTTTGCTTAGGTGTTTTTCTAAAGTAATTTGTCAGGCTGTGGTTCGTAAGTCGGTTTGCCTGCCTACCATCAGTAACAGCCTGGTTGCCAGGCCTTGATCCACCACGAGATCTGGTCATAGACGGCGCCGCGGGGGCGGTGACCCCCCAAAATCTTCTCCAGGTACACTCCAGGTATGATTTATACCACTTTGTACCTGACCGCTACTAGATTCACTCCCTCCTGGCCTGGAGAACCTTGTACTCACCTATTTGTGGTTGCAGGAGTCGATTCAAAGCTCCTGGCCCCGCCTCTTCACTGGTCGCTAGTAGGTCCACTTTCTCCCTGTTCCATGAGCTTTATCGTACCTCTTCTTTAGGCTATGTATGGACCCTGCCTCCACTACCTCGTGTGTGTGTGTGTGTGTGTGTGTGTGTGTGTGTCTCAGTGGTACACACAGGGGCAGGGCCGGATTACCGCATAGGCAAACTAGGCATTTGCCTAGGGCCCCGTGCATTCGGGGGCCCCGCGGTCCAAGGGGTTCAGGGGCTCATTCAAGACTGCGCACATGGTGCAAGTGCATGATGCAATGATAACAATAATGGTCAGTGATTTATAAAGGGAATAATAGTGCTGTAGTGGTTATGCTGAATATAATAGGTACATGATGTCACTACTTTAATAGCCTAATCTAGTAATACTATGCTGTCTTGAGTTTATTCTCTTTAAAATGCATGATTTAACAAGATAGTTATAATGGCTGTTGGTAAATTTTTTTGGTTGTCTTGATGTACTTTCCCTATTAAATTTAATCTAAATAGCCAGAATGTATTTAATTAGACCTTAAACAGGCTCACACCGACCCCCCCCCCCCAAGCTGAAAGGGGTCGCTTCGCTTACCCGTAACTCAAAGGGGCCCCGCCAATCTGAGTAGCCTAGGGCCCGGAGATTTCTTAATCTGGCCCTGGGTAGAAGGTATACGGATACAGATAATGTGGATGAGAGGATATTTGAACATCTTCATTGGATTCAGTCCTGTGATGACTGAGAAAAACGCAGTACATGTATATATATAGATGAATATGCATTTCATTAATAAAGGTGAGGGGAAGGCTTCAGATAATGTAAATACCGTGCTGCCTGGCAGTAGGGATCAGCGTGGAATATTATATGCGTGAGGGTAGGTGAGATATATTTGCCAACCTTTTGTTCTGTAGTGCTTGAAGCAGCAGTTAAGGATGCTTCAGTACAGTACAGGAACCATACATAGCTTTAAGACGAGGCATGACGAAGCTCAGGAAGCAGAGAGAGAGAGGACCTAGTAGCGATCGGTGAAGAGGCGGGGCCAAGAGCTGAGTACAGTGAGTACAATGGTGCTTATTCCTGTTGGATTCTCTATAGATCATGCCTACTTTGCATCAGATGGCCCTCTTTAAATATGTGGTTATATGTATATTCTGCCGAGTCACCACATGAAGACCCGGGCCAGGACCCGTCCCGGGGAACCTACGTGAACATAAACATGCTTGTATGTACGTTTGTGTTCTTGGACCAGTGTGGAAAGATTCCTCCCAGTTTCACTTACGTAGATCTTGTTACATCTCCCTCACTGTGTGATGTCACACCTGCTTCACTGTTAGGCGTGTCAAAGGGATCTTTCTTCCTGGTGAGGTGTCTGTTGGAAGATGTGGCCATGGTAGCTATGCTGATGATACTTCAAGATAGGGCCTAATTGATCGTTTTTAGCCACCTTTCCTCCAGGTAGAATCGTGCATCTGTGTTCCGCGGGGGATGAGGGTGAAGTCATTGGTAGAATTGAGTATGGTCCTAGTTCTGCGTTTGCAATCTTGTATAAAATCGGGAGGGAAATGTGAGTATGTATGAAGGCTACATTGATGTACTACAATTCTGCTAGGAATTCGGGACTGGAGTTACGAATAAATCATAGGAAGAGCCCAATGACCGCATTCCTTTTGGTTCGAGCGTCACGGTGTGAGTAGAAATGAACAAGATCATCTCACTCAGCCTGTCGACTCTAAGAAAGATGGTATCTTTGTTGGGTAACTACACTGAAGAAAATCAAGATACAGTACTTTGGAATTAAATTCTAAGAATATATACTCTGAGACACTGAAGATACCTGAGAGTTGCTCATCTTCCTTATTCAAACCCCTGGTATAACGTTGATGTGGTATAAACCATGGTAATTGATACCCACAAACTGGTTTAGAAAGAGTGATCAAGGTCCCAGGACCGAAACGTTTCCTAATAAATGTGTCCTAATAAATATGTGCTTACGTATCTTCGTGATATCTTCCTATTGACTCACATCATAATAACAAGATTGCAGACGAGTCACGCAACATGGCCTGTGAGTGTAGACTCGCTTGCCACACCTGGATGATGTTCCGGGGGTCAACGCCCTACCAGAAAGGTCCATGACCAGGCCTCGTGTTGCATCAGGGCCTGATCAACCAGTTCTGTTACTATTGGCCACATGCAGACCGACATACGAACCACAGCCCGACTGATCAGGCACTTAAATATTGAACTTACGCCTGCAGTAGAGACCAGTGGAACACTGCTATCTCTTGAGAGTTGTGCGAGTCACAGTGACAGTAGTTTTACGATTTGTTGTAAAACAAGCCACAAGTTAAACCACAAAACTCTCTTCATTTAGGCCTATTCAGAATAAACGAAATTTGTCATACGCTTTAAAGAGTCTAAATTTAAATTTATACGACATGACCTTAAAGTTCAAAAGGGCACAATGCCGCGACTTGCGACGACGTTCCGGTCCGACTTTGACCATTTACAAAGTCCAAGTCGGACCGAAGCATCGTCTTAAGCATCTCTCTCCTATGTGCAGGTTATTTGTGTATTGACATGACCATTATCTTAAAGCCTTTAATAAATAGATTAGATGTTCCGTAGCTCGACTGGTATCGCACTCAGCTCACACACTGAGGCCCGTGGCTCGATCCCCGGTACGGATGGAAAAAATTAGGACGTGTTTCCTGAAGACACCTGCTGTCTCTGTTCACCTAGCAGTAAAATAGGTACCTGGGTGTTAGTCGACTGGTGTGGGTCGCATCCTGGGGACAAAACTGACCTAATTAACCCGAAATGCTCTGCATAACAAGGGATTTTCTATATAGTAGTATGTCATTGATGTGAGCTATGGACTGTATAAGTTGTATCATGTACTTGTAGAAATAAAGATTATTATTATTATTATTATTATTATTATTATTATTATTATTATTATTATTATTATTATTATTATTATTATTATGACTCAGCAAACAGCTATAAAACTATTAACATTGACCTACAAAACTTTCATAAATTTATCCCCAATAAAGAGTTTAGTGGAATATTTTGATCTAAATACACACAGAGTGCCAAGTTCAAAGATGTTAGGCACTCTTAAAAGTGTATTTGTAATTAATGTCATTATAGCTTTAAAAGTATATTAGCATGATAGTGCTAACTGCACAGCGACTACCTTGAACTAGCAGACTAGCTTGAACTAGCAGACTACCTTGAACTAGCAGACTACCTTGAACTAGCAGACTAGCTTGAACTAGCAGACTACCTTGAACTAGCAGACTACCTTGAACTAGCAGACTACCTTGAACTAGCAGACTACCTTGAACTAGCAGACTAGCTTGAACTAGCAGACTACCTTGAACTAGCAGACTAGCTTGAACTAGCAGACTAGCTTGAACTAGCAGACTAGCTTGAACTAGCAGACTACCTTGAACTATCAGACTACCTTGAACTAGCAGACTAGCTTGAACTAGCAGACTAGCTTGAACTAGCAGACTAGCTTGAACTAGCAGACTACCTTGAACTAGCAGACTAGCTTGAACTAGCAGACTAGCTTGAACTAGCAGACTAGCTTGAACTAGCAGACTACCTTGAACTAGCAGACTAGCTTGAACTAGCAGACTAGCTTGAACTAGCAGACTACCTTGAACCAGCAGACTACCTTGAACTAGCAGACTACCTTGAACTAGCAGACTACCTTGAACTAGCAGACTACCTTGAACTAGCAGACTAGCTTGAACTAGCAGACTAGCTTGAACTAGCAGACTAGCTTGAACTAGCAGACTAGCTTGAACTAGCAGACTACCTTGAACTATCAGACTAGCTTGAACTAGCAGACTAGCTTGAACTAGCAGACTACCTTGAACTAGCAGACTAACTTGAACTAGCAGACTACCTTGAACTAGCAGACTAGCTTGAACTAGCAGACTACCTTGAACTATCAGACTAGCTTGAACTATCAGACTAGCTTGAACTAGCAGACTAGCTTGAACTAGCAGACTACCTTGAACTAGCAGACTAGCTTGAACTATCAGACTAGCTTGAACCAGCAGACTACCTTAAACTAGCAGACTAGCTTGAACTATCAGACTAGCTTGAACTAGCAGACTACCTTGAACTAGCAGACTAGCTTGAACTAGCAGACTAGCTTGAACTAGCAGACTACCTTGAACTAGCAGACTAGCTTGAACTATCAGACTAGCTTGAACTATCAGACTAGCTTGAACTAGCAGACTAGCTTGAACTAGCAGACTAGCTTGAACTAGCAGACTACCTTGAACTAGCAGACTAGCTTGAACTATCAGACTAGCTTGAACTAGCAGACTACCTTGAACTAGCAGACTAGTTTGAACTATCAGACTACCTTGAACTAGCAGACTACCTTGAACTAGCAGACTACCTTGAACTAGCAGACTAGCTTGAACTAGCAGACTAGCTTGAACTAGCAGACTAGCTTGAACTAGCAGACTAGCTTGAACTAGCAGACTACCTTGAACTATCAGACTAGCTTGAACTAGCAGACTAGCTTGAACTAGCAGACTACCTTGAACTAGCAGACTAACTTGAACTAGCAGACTACCTTGAACTAGCAGACTAGCTTGAACTAGCAGACTACCTTGAACTATCAGACTAGCTTGAACTATCAGACTAGCTTGAACTAGCAGACTAGCTTGAACTAGCAGACTACCTTGAACTAGCAGACTAGCTTGAACTATCAGACTAGCTTGAACCAGCAGACTACCTTAAACTAGCAGACTAGCTTGAACTATCAGACTAGCTTGAACTAGCAGACTACCTTGAACTAGCAGACTAGCTTGAACTAGCAGACTAGCTTGAACTAGCAGACTACCTTGAACTAGCAGACTAGCTTGAACTATCAGACTAGCTTGAACTATCAGACTAGCTTGAACTAGCAGGCTAGCTTGAACTAGCAGACTAGCTTGAACTAGCAGACTACCTTGAACTAGCAGACTAGCTTGAACTATCAGACTAGCTTGAACTAGCAGACTACCTTGAACTAGCAGACTAGTTTGAACTATCAGACTACCTTGAACTAGCAGACTATCTTGAACTAGCAGACTACCTTGAACTAGCAGACTAGCTTGAACTATCAGACTAGCTTGAACTAGCAGACTACCTTGAACTATCAGACTAGCTTGAACTAGCAGGCTAGCTTGAACTAGCAGACTAGCTTGAACTAGCAGGCTAGCTTGAACTATCAGACTAGCTTGAACTAGCAGACTAGCTTGAACTAGCAGGCTAGTTTGAACTATCAGACTAGCTTGAACTAGCAGACTAGCTTGAACTAGCAGACTAGCTTGAACTAGCAGGCTAGCTTGAACTATCAGACTAGCTTGAACTAGCAGACTAGCTTGAACTAGCAGGCTAGCTTGAACTAGCAGACTACCTTGAACTAGCAGACTAGCTTGAACTAGCAGACTAGCTTGAACTAGCAGACTACCTTGAACTATCAGACTACCTTGAACTAGCAGACTAGCTTGAACTAGCAGACTAGCTTGAACTAGCAGACTAGCTTGAACTAGCAGACTAGCTTGAACTAGCAGACTAGCTTGAACTAGCAGACTAGCTTGAACTAGCAGACTACCTTGAACTAGCAGACTACCTTGAACTAGCAGACTAGCTTGAACTAGCAGACTAGCTTGAACTAGCAGACTAGCTTGAACTAGCAGACTACCTTGAACTAGCAGACTAGCTTGAACTAGCAGACTAGCTTGAACTAGCAGACTACCTTGAACCAGCAGACTACCTTGAACTAGCAGACTACCTTGAACTAGCAGACTACCTTGAACTAGCAGACTAGCTTGAACTAGCAGACTAGCTTGAACTAGCAGACTAGCTTGAACTAGCAGACTACCTTGAACTATCAGACTAGCTTGAACTAGCAGACTAGCTTGAACTAGCAGACTACCTTGAACTAGCAGACTAACTTGAACTAGCAGACTACCTTGAACTAGCAGACTAGCTTGAACTAGCAGACTACCTTGAACTAGCAGACTAGCTTGAACTAGCAGACTAGCTTGAACTAGCAGACTACCTTGAACTAGCAGACTACCTTGAACTAGCAGACTACCTTGAACTAGCAGACTACCTTGAACTAGCAGACTAGCTTGAACTAGCAGACTACCTTGAACTAGCAGACTAGCTTGAACTAGCAGACTAGCTTGAACTAGCAGACTAGCTTGAACTAGCAGACTACCTTGAACTATCAGACTACCTTGAACTAGCAGACTAGCTTGAACTAGCAGACTAGCTTGAACTAGCAGACTAGCTTGAACTAGCAGACTACCTTGAACTAGCAGACTAGCTTGAACTAGCAGACTAGCTTGAACTAGCAGACTAGCTTGAACTAGCAGACTAGCTTGAACTAGCAGACTACCTTGAACTAGCAGACTAGCTTGAACTAGCAGACTAGCTTGAACTAGCAGACTACCTTGAACCAGCAGACTACCTTGAACTAGCAGACTACCTTGAACTAGCAGACTACCTTGAACTAGCAGACTACCTTGAACTAGCAGACTAGCTTGAACTAGCAGACTAGCTTGAACTAGCAAACTAGCTTGAACTAGCAGACTAGCTTGAACTAGCAGACTACCTTGAACTATCAGACTAGCTTGAACTAGCAGACTAGCTTGAACTAGCAGACTACCTTGAACTAGCAGACTAACTTGAACTAGCAGACTACCTTGAACTAGCAGACTAGCTTGAACTAGCAGACTACCTTGAACTATCAGACTAGCTTGAACTATCAGACTAGCTTGAACTAGCAGACTAGCTTGAACTAGCAGACTACCTTGAACTAGCAGACTAGCTTGAACTATCAGACTAGCTTGAACCAGCAGACTACCTTAAACTAGCAGACTAGCTTGAACTATCAGACTAGCTTGAACTAGCAGACTACCTTGAACTAGCAGACTAGCTTGAACTAGCAGACTAGCTTGAACTAGCAGACTACCTTGAACTAGCAGACTAGCTTGAACTATCAGACTAGCTTGAACTATCAGACTAGCTTGAACTAGCAGACTAGCTTGAACTAGCAGACTAGCTTGAACTAGCAGACTACCTTGAACTAGCAGACTAGCTTGAACTATCAGACTAGCTTGAACTAGCAGACTACCTTGAACTAGCAGACTAGTTTGAACTATCAGACTACCTTGAACTAGCAGACTACCTTGAACTAGCAGACTACCTTGAACTAGCAGACTAGCTTGAACTAGCAGACTAGCTTGAACTAGCAGACTAGCTTGAACTAGCAGACTAGCTTGAACTAGCAGACTACCTTGAACTATCAGACTAGCTTGAACTAGCAGACTAGCTTGAACTAGCAGACTACCTTGAACTAGCAGACTAACTTGAACTAGCAGACTACCTTGAACTAGCAGACTAGCTTGAACTAGCAGACTACCTTGAACTATCAGACTAGCTTGAACTATCAGACTAGCTTGAACTATCAGACTAGCTTGAACTAGCAGACTACCTTGAACTAGCAGACTAGCTTGAACTATCAGACTAGCTTGAACCAGCAGACTACCTTAAACTAGCAGACTAGCTTGAACTATCAGACTAGCTTGAACTAGCAGACTACCTTGAACTAGCAGACTAGCTTGAACTAGCAGACTAGCTTGAACTAGCAGACTACCTTGAACTAGCAGACTAGCTTGAACTATCAGACTAGCTTGAACTATCAGACTAGCTTGAACTAGCAGACTAGCTTGAACTAGCAGACTAGCTTGAACTAGCAGACTACCTTGAACTAGCAGACTAGCTTGAACTATCAGACTAGCTTGAACTAGCAGACTACCTTGAACTAGCAGACTAGTTTGAACTATCAGACTACCTTGAACTAGCAGACTATCTTGAACTAGCAGACTACCTTGAACTAGCAGACTAGCTTGAACTATCAGACTAGCTTGAACTAGCAGACTACCTTGAACTATCAGACTAGCTTGAACTAGCAGGCTAGCTTGAACTAGCAGACTAGCTTGAACTAGCAGGCTAGCTTGAACTATCAGACTAGCTTGAACTAGCAGACTAGCTTGAACTAGCAGGCTAGCTTGAACTATCAGACTAGCTTGAACTAGCAGACTAGCTTGAACTAGCAGACTAGCTTGAACTAGCAGGCTAGCTTGAACTATCAGACTAGCTTGAACTAGCAGACTAGCTTGAACTAGCAGGCTAGCTTGAACTAGCAGACTACCTTGAACTAGCAGACTAGCTTGAACTAGCAGACTAACTTGAACTAGCAGACTAGCTTGAACTAGCAGACTACCTTGAACTAGCAGACTAGCTTGAACTAGCAGACTACCTTGAACTAGCAGACTACCTTGAACTAGCAGACTAACTTGAACTAGCAGACTAGCTTGAACTAGCAGGCTAGCTTGAACTAGCAGACTAGCTTGAACTAGCAGACTAGCTTGAACTAGCAGACTACCTTGAACTAGCAGACTACCTTGAACTAGCAGACTACCTTGAACTAGCAGACTAGCTTGAACTAGCAGACTACCTTGAACTAGCAGACTACCTTGAACTAGCAGACTACCTTGAACTAGCAGACTACCTTGAACTAGCAGACTAGCTTGAACTAGCAGACTACCTTGAACTAGCAGACTACCTTGAAGTAGCAGACTAGCTTGAACTAGCAGACTACCTTGAACTAGCAGACTACCTTGAACTAGCAGACTAGCTTGAACTAGCAGACTAGCTTGAACTAGCAGACTACCTTGAACTAGCAGACTACCTTGAACTAGCAGACTAGCTTGAACTAGCAGACTACCTTGAACTAGCAGACTACCTTGAACTAGCAGACTACCTTGAACTAGCAGACTACCTTGAACTAGCAGACTAGCTTGAACTAGCAGACTACCTTGAACTAGCAGACTACCTTGAACTAGCAGACTACCTTGAACTAGCAGACTACCTTGAACTAGCAGACTAGCTATTAGTTTGAATACACCAACACTGTTGTGAGAAGCAATGTGTGGAGTGTTGACCAGTCGGTCCAAGACCATGAAAGTGGCCACAGTAATATTAGACAATGAAGGTGGCCACAGTAATAGTAGACCATGAAGGTGGCCACAGTAATACTAGACCATGAAGGTGGCCACAGTAATACTACACCATGAAGGTGGCCACAGTAATACTACACCATGAAGGTGGCCACAGTAATACTACACCATGAAGGTGGCCACAGTAATACTAGACCATGAAGGTGGTCACAGTAATACTAGGCCATGAAGGTGGCCACAGTAATACTAGGCCATGAAGGTGGCCACAGTAATACTAGATCATGAAGGTGGCCACAGTAATACTACACCATGAAGGTGGCCACAGTAATACTAGATCATGAAGGTGGCCACAGTAATACTAGATCATGAAGGTGGCCACAGTAATACTACACCATGAAGGTGGCCACAGTAATACTAGGCCATGAAGGTGGCCACAGTAATACTACACCATGAAGGTGGCCACAGTAATACTAGACCATGAAGGTGGCCACAGTAATACTAGACCATGAAGGTGGCCACAGTAATACTAGACCATGAAGGTGGCCACAGTAATACTAGACCATGAAGGTGGCCACAGTAATACTAGACCATGAAGGTGGTCACAGTAATACTACACCATGAAGGTGGCCACAGTAATACTAGACCATGAAGGTGGTCACAGTAATACTAGGCCATGAAGGTGGCCACAGTAATACTAGGCCATGAAGGTGGCCACAGTAATACTAGATCATGAAGGTGGCCACAGTAATACTAGACCATGAAGGTGGCCACAGTAATACTAGACCATGAAGGTGGCCACAGTAATACTAGACCATGAAGGTGGCCACAGTAATACTAGGCCATGAAGGTGGCCACAGTAATACTAGGCCATGAAGGTGGCCACAGTAATACTAGACCATGAAGGTGGCCACAGTAATACTAGACCATGAAGGTGGTCACAGTAATACTAGACCATGAAGGTGGTCACAGTAATACTAGACCATGAAGGTGGCCACAGTAATACTAGACCATGAAGGTGGCCACAGTAATACTAGACCATGAAGGTGGCCACAGTAATACTAGATCATGAAGGTGGCCACAGTAATACTAGATCATGAAGGTGGCCACAGTAATACTAGATCATGAAGGTGGCCACAGTAATACTAGGCCATGAAGGTGGTCACAGTAATACTAGACCATGAAGGTGGCCACAGTAATACTAGGCCATGAAGGTGGCTACAGTAATACTAGGCCATGAAGGTGGCCACAGTAATACTAGGCCATGAAGGTGGCCACAGTAATACTAGATCATGAAGGTGGCCACAGTAATACTAGGCCATGAAGGTGGCCACAGTAATACTAGGCCATGAAGGTGGTCACAGTAATACTAGATCATGAAGGTGGCCACAGTAATACTAGATCATGAAGGTGGCCACAGTAATACTAGGCCATGAAGGTGGTCACAGTAATACTAGGCCATGAAGGTGGCCACAGTAATACTAGGCCATGAAGGTGGCCACAGTAATACTAGGCCATGAAGGTGGCCACAGTAATACTAGACCATGAAGGTGGCCACAGTAATACTAGATCATGAAGGTGGCCACAGTAATACTAGACCATGAAGGTGGCCACAGTAATACTAGACCATGAAGGTGGCCACAGTAATACTAGACCATGAAGGTGGCCACAGTAATACTAGGCCATGAAGGTGGCCACAGTAATACTAGACCATGAAGGTGGCCACAGTAATACTAGATCATGAAGGTGGCCACAGTAATACTAGACCATGAAGGTGGCCACAGTAATACTAGACCATGAAGGTGGCCACAGTAATACTAGACCATGAAGGTGGCCACAGTAATACTAGACCATGAAGGTGGCCACAGTAATACTAGGCCATGAAGGTGGCCACAGTAATACTAGACCATGAAGGTGGCCACAGTAATACTAGACCATGAAGGTGGCCACAGTAATACTAGGCCATGAAGGTGGCCACAGTAATACTAGACCATGAAGGTGGCCACAGTAATACTAGATCATGAAGGTGGCCACAGTAATACTAGACCATGAAGGTGGCCACAGTAATACTAGACCATGAAGGTGGCCACAGTAATACTAGGCCATGAAGGTGGCCACAGTAATACTAGGCCATGACGGTGGCCACAGTAATACTAGACCATGAAGGTGGCCACAGTAATACTAGACCATGAAGGTGGTCACAGTAATACTAGACCATGAAGATGGCCACAGTAATACTAGACCATGAAGGTGGCCACATTTATACTAGACCATAAAGGTGGCCACAGTAATACTAGGCCATGAAGGTGGTCACAGTAATACTAAGCCACGAAGGTGGCCACAGTAATACTAGACCATGAAGGTGGCCACAGTAATACTAGACCATGAAGGTGGCCACAGTAATACTAGACCATGAAGGTGGCCACAGTAATACTAGACCATGAAGGTGGCCACAGTAATACTAGGCCATGAAGGTGGCCACAGTCTCCAGTATTAAACCTGTCATGAATTACTGTGTTATCAAGAACCACTATTTGTTGGTTGGTTTATTAAGTTTAAATCCTATCGACTTCACTACTACTACACGAGGGTCATCAGTGTTGGTGAAGGGTTCTTGATCGGAGAAACTGGAGTCGTCCTTCTTCTATGAGTGTAACTCTGCACCATAACGGTAACGTATCTGATTTATAATTAATGTTACTAACCACGGGGGGAGTTTAATGATTGCTCTGGGCCTTTCGTGTTGCAACATCATCAGGAGCTTGCAATGTTGCGAAGAAGAGGGTGAAGTCCAAACGTGTTTTTTATTGGATTTCATCCTCTTTTCTGCAATATTGCAAGCTCTTGGTGTGTTGATTGCAACATGAAAGGCCTAGAGCTATCATCCAACTCTCCCCGTAGTTGTTAGGTAAGACACATATGCAACAGTTAGGTATCTTTATTTCGAAACGTTATTGTTTCATTCTATGGAACAATGCTCTTCTCCAGACTGAGGGACTGACCACCTCAAAACTTTAAGGGTGATGGACTGATTACATCGTCTTCAAGTATCTTCTGCTTCTATCAACTTTTCTGTACTCGACTGAAGAAGCCTACTGTGTAGGCGAAACGTTTCAAAATAAAGATACCTAACTGTTGCATATGTGTCTTACCTAACAACCTGTCGGTATTTTATACCATTTTAATGTTCAATCTCCCCGTAGTTGTTTTGCATATATGTGTCGTGCCGAATAGGTAAAATTGGTCAATTAGTAAGAACTCATTTAAAATTAAGTTCTTTCCAAAAATTTCTCTTTTACGTTTAAAGATATTTTTTTTTTATTTATGTTAATGTAGAAATTAATGATTTTTGTACCTAAGGAACCTTAGAAAACTTACCTAACCTTATGATAACAAGCGCAATTTATTTTAGCCTAATGCAACTAAATATATTTTAGATAAGTTTACAAAAATTTAATAATAAACAAATACAGTGAAATATATTTGTATGAATCTTAGTCCTGGCTTCCTCTCTGTAGATGCCTTCCTTTCCCATTATACTTTTCCTTAGGTTCAGAATGATTTTTGCGAAATTATTGCATACACAAATTTTCGCTTGCCTTATTCGGCAAGAAAATCGTTGCTATTTAAGCCAAGATCGCAAGTTTTAAGTTTTACATATTCGGCACGACATATATATATATATATATATATATATATATATATATATATATATATATATATATATATATATATATATATATATATATATATCTATATTCTACCAAACTGCGGCAGGCCAGGGTTCGATCCCACGACACATTCTCCCGCCTCAAGGGACAACACAACGTACGTGTCACCTTATCCACTCAGCCATCGATCCTACAATGATCACGAACCCAGCAGAAATGGGTGCAGGACAATGTGTCGTGTATTCGAACCCTGGCCTGCCGCAGTTTAGTAAATGATTCAGAACCACTTATTTCGTGGTTTCATTGTTATATAAACTACTTCTGGAGGCCCACAGCCTCGGAGAAGTGGATAAAAAGGCTTCAAGGAAGAATATTTGGATTTCTTCCTGAAGCCGTTTGAATATTCCACTTCCCCTACCACCCCATCTTTTCTTTTTTACCAATAGGTATATTTTATTACATAATATGGTACAAAAGGTTTAAGAGATACATTCATATAAAGATGGCATTTACACTACACGAGATGTGAGAGATACATGTCTAGTGCATACTGTTACGTGTTTGTCACTGATTATAATGCGAAAATTTCATCCAGCTCTTCAGAACTGGGGTACGTGTCCAAAATACAGCAGGCATTACCCCTCTGAACAGCAGCATTGAGTCGCTGGAACAGAAAACTAGCTGCCCCTGGATCCCTAGTTACCCTGATGAGTCTTTTGCCTAGCTCCTTAAGGAACTTAGATGCACTCTTTCCCCATGAGCCAAGGGTCTCTGAGCCCATGGGGACAAACATAATGATGGGCAAGTTCTCCATATTTTCTAGACTTTTGGGACTCCCTGAAGCTGGCGGCTGCCTCTCCTTCCTCCCTGGTGTATTGGAGATAGGTATCAGCCAAGGTACATGCATATGTGTAGTCCCACACCACCTGCTTACCGTCTGTCCAAGCTTGAAGTGTGATACCATCTAGACGCTTCTGGCTGCCATCAGATCTGCATAGTTGGGGTGGCTCCCTTACTGCTGGGCATCCGGCTGTTGTGAGGCTCCTCTTGATAATGTTATTAACCTCCTCATGTCTTGCAATCTTTCCCTCGGATTTACGGCACACAAGACCATGGTACCCGAATCGGTCTGCTGCTTCACTGCCACAGATATACCTGTGTTCGGCGAGAATAGGGGCGGCAAGTCGAAGGGCAACACCAATGCGGATGGTGTGGGAGTCGAGCCATGTGCCAAGGCTGGAGTTGGGAACAGATATACTGGTATATACACACTTGTGTATATACCAACATCATATATCTTAGGCATAGGTTAATACTTGGAAGTAATGATGTTTATATTGGTTTGTTTATGAATTTGTATACGGTTTGAACCCCTAGAGGTTTAATGGTGGTTGTTATTCTGTAACAGCGTAAAGATGAATCACCACTCTTAATGACGCCTCTCCGGTAGACAGATTTCAAACCTAGCTAACCTTCCTTGAAATACTGGATATGTCAGCGTCGTGTCTGGTTCTTAAAGATTAGATACTATTTGTCACCCAGGGATGCTGACTATTGCAATTTTCACAGGGATGCTGGTTATTGCTCTCCCTCACAATCTTCACAGGGATGCTGGTTATTGCTCTCCCTCACAATCTTCACAGGGATGCTGGTTATTGCTCTCCCTCACAATCTTCACAGGGATGCTGGTTATTGCTCTCCCTCACAATCTTCACAGGGATGCTGGTTATTGCTCTCCCTCACAATCTTCACAGGGATGCTGGCTATTGCTCTCCCTCACAATCTTCACAGGGATGCTGGCTATTGCTCTTCCTCACAATCTTCACAGGGATGCTGGCTATTGCTCTCCCTCACAATCTTCACAGGGATGCTGGTTATTGCTCTCCCTCACAATTTTCACAGGGATGCTGGTTATTGCTCTCCCTCACAATCTTCACAGGGATGCTGGTTATTGCTCTCCCTCACAATCTTCACAGGGATGCTGGCTATTGCTCTCCCTCACAATCTTCACAGGGATGCTGACTCCTGCTCTCCCTCGTAGTCTTCAAAACTCCAACATTTAAAAAAAAAAAAAAACATTAATCTTTAACCAACACCTGAAAAAGTAGTATCAGTCTGATGGTTATAAAAACCATAATTTTTTTGAAGGGGTGGAGGTGTCAGCCAGCGGAAGGCCTCGGTCAAATGACCAAAAACTCCAGCTGTGGGTCGTCCTCTGACTCAGATCCACGTCAGGAAATACATGTCCGGTTTCCTGACACACTTAACCTAACCTAACACCTGAAGAAAAGAATGTATACACCGAGAGGTGTATTACTTTATGTATATATATATATATATACACTGAAAGCTTACTTTAGTCCCTGTTATAGGAATTTAAAGTATTCTTTGTTGGCTTAAAGGTGACATGCGGTGACATGGCCCGGTGGCCTGGTGGCTAAAGCTCCCGCTTCACACACGGAGGGCCCGGGTTCGATTCCCGGCGGGTGGAAACATTTCGACACGTTTCCTTACACCTGTTGTCCTGTTCACCTAGCAGCAAATAGGTACCTGGGTGTTAGTCGACTGGTGTGGGTCGCATCCTGGGGGACAAGATTAAGGACCCCAATGGAAATAAGTTAGACAGTCCTCGATGACGCACTGACTTTCTTGGGTTATCCTGGGTAGCTAACCCTCCGGGGTTAAAAATCCGAACGAAATCTTATCTTACTGCATGTCACCTGTTCACTTTAATACCTAAAATTTATTACTGTCACAGTATATATACCGTTCATTGTTTATATAGCCTGGGGTATACCTGGAGGGTGCTCGGGGGTCAACGAACCCGTGGTCCTGTCCATGACCAGGCCTCCCGGTGGATTAGGACCTGAACAACCAGGCTGTTATTGTTAGCCACACGCAAACCAACGTAGGAACTACAACCCGGCTGGTCAGGTACTGACTTTAAGGTATCGGTCCAGCTCTCAAATTGTGTGAATTGTTCCTAATTAAGCTTAGTAGCATAATTATGGAAGTGGCTTACTATGTTTGTAAGTAGGTGAATAAGACGTAGGTGTGACAGGTGGATACCTATTGCTGCAACGTTTCGCCTACTCGGTAGGCTTCTTCAGTCCAATACAAATGTGATACAGCTGAATTAGTGGCGAGGTATTGAGGTGGTCAGTCCTTCAGCCTGGAGAAGAGTTCAGCTCCAGGCTTAACACCTACTGCTACCAGACTGAGGGACTGACCACCACAATACTACCAGACTGAGGGGCTGACCACCACAATACTACCAGACTGAGGGACTGACCACCACAATACCACCAGACTGAGGGACTGACCACCACAATACTACCAGACTGAGGGACTGACCACCACAATACTACCAGACTGAGGGACTGACCACCACAATACTACAAGACTGAGGGACTGACCACCACAATACTACCAGACTGAGGGACTGACCACCACAATACTACCAGACTGAGGGACTGACCACCACAATACTATAAGACTGAGGGACTGACCACCACAATACTACCAGACTGAGGGACTGACCACCACAATACTACCAGACTGAGGGACTGACCACCACAATACTACCAGACTGAGGGACTGACCACCACAATACTACCAGACTGAGGGACTTACCACCACAATACTACCAGACTGAGGGACTGACCACCACAATACTACCAGACTGAGGGACTGACCACCACAATACTACCAGACTGAGGGACTAACCACCACAATACTACCAGACTGAGGGACTGACTACCACCAGACTGAGGGACTTACCACCACAATACTACCAGACTGAGGGACTGACTACCACCAGACTGAGGGACTTACCACCACAATACTACCAGACTGAGGGACTGACTACCACCAGACTGAGGGACTTACCACCACAATACTACCAGACTGAGGGACTGACTACCACCAGACTGAGGGACTGACCACCACAATACTACCAGACTGAGGGACTAACCTAACATCGTATTTACCCATCTCTGTATTTAACTGAAGAAGCCTGCCGTGTAGGCGAAACGTCTCTTCAGTAAATATACCGACTGTTGTATCTGAGTCTTAATAACTTACCTGACTGAAATATAAATGAGCGTGGAATCAAAAATTGTGAGAACATCAGAAACGGAAGACAGACAAGTTTGATCCTGGGAAGGAAAGATCACCTCTAATTCCCTGGATCAAGAGCCCTTCACCGGCATCAAGACACCCTCGTGAAGGGCCGTAATGTTATGAGAAGGTTTAATAAATAACTTCCACTGTTTAACATTAACCTGATATGTAATTTAAAACTTTTTATGACTCAGGGGAACTTATATGTAATATATGGTGGATATTTATTATGTAGGGATTTTTAGGCATGTGTCAAGGCTGGTCTATTCTTAGCATTAAGTAGATAATTAACATAATTGCTTGAAAAAATGTTGATTGTGAATGTTGGATCAAGGTTGCCATTCAACCCAGACCGCCCCGGAGCATTGGTATTACTACGCGCTTAAACACAACCAAATACGCAATATATGCTGAGTCTGTGCAGTATTTTAGCGGAATATTTGTCTCAAAATTATGTGAGGACATTTTAAAAAAAATCAGAATACTAATATTTGCCGTTTTAAATAATAATAACACACTTGGTTTATTTTGGTACACACTGCTTCAACACCAGGAGCTTAGAATGGCAGTGAGGAGACCGCAGGGGACACTCACTGCAGCTACAGTGTTGATATTTTTGATTTCTGTCTATAAATGAAAACCATGAGTGTTGCTGTTAATGGTTGTATGTCACGAGACAGAATGTTGGTAGGCCTGTTTTTAAAGACAGCACGCGGAAGGGTACTGTCTAGTCGGGTGTTACGCGGCCCTCGACTGTCTCTATTATAGACCATCTGAACATCCTCTCACTAGGAGAATCCAACACTTTTATATCCTATTAAATCCTTTAAAATAACCCCAAGAGAAAATTAGATTCTGAAGATATTGCGCTCGAAGAAGCTGGCTCCTCGCAAGTAGTGCATCTATAGTACCAAATAACAAAGTACAAGATTCGCTGAAAGAGAAGGAAATGTAGTTAGTAAACTTAGCCGGAGTTTCTGTCAGGAATCCAGAATGGAACAACTCCGGAATATGTTGATGGTGTTATGCAGCGTGACGCTAGTTAACGGTTAGTGTGGCGGCCAAGAGCTATTATTAAATAGCTAAATGTGTGTGTGTGACGGGATGATAGACGAGTCTTCTAGGTTTGTGTGAAGGAAGTTACCACTATAAGTAAATAATTATTTTCTATGGTAATTTAAGTTTTTTTTTTTTTGTAAGTGTCGAGATGGTGTGTGGACGGGATGTCTTTTTGACTCGTTAATGTATTTAATTCACTCTTTAATCGTCAGATTGTAACTGAGATTCGTGTCTTTTTATACCCAAAGTATATCTACCGTATTAATGTAAATATCTATCGTAATGTGAGTATATCTATTGTATTTAATGTAATTTATATCGTAAGTATCTATTGTATTTAATGTATAGTATCTATTTGTATCTATCTATTCGTATGTATCGTAATGTAAGTGTATCTATCGTATTTAATATAAATATCTATTGTAATGTAAGTATATCTATCGTATTTAATGTAAATATCTATTGTAATGTAAGTATATCTATCGTAAATATCTATTGTAATGTAAGTATATCTATCGTATTTAATGTAAGTGCATCTATCGTATCTTCATATCTATCTATTCGTGTCTATCGTAACGTATCTATCGTATTTAATGTAAATGTAATTATTTAAAAAATCACGCCTAGGAGTCGTGTTGACCTGCGACGTCTCAGGCCTGCGGAACGGCATCATTATTTTGTGGAAATAAGTCACTTTGACTTTCTTGAGTTATCCTAATTAAAAATTAAAATTAAAAATTAGACTTTATTTCTTTGCATTATATACAGTGTGTAATTTACACACAAAAGAAGCCACTTTCATTCCTGAGCATTTTGGAATTTACACTATCGCAGCGCTGTATGACCCTTGTGGGTTTAGCATTTTGTTATGTTTGTAATAATAATACACTATGTACGATATAGTTGTCAAAGGCACCTGTTGATAGACACTTGGCCTGTGTGTGTTTGTGTGTGTTCTCACCTATTTATAGTTGCAGGGGCTGATTGACAGCTCCTGGCCCCACCTCTGATGGTTTGTGTGTACTTGCCTATTTGTGGTTGCAGGGGTTGATTCATAGCTCCTGTGTGCGTGTGTGTACTCGCCTAGTACTCTCCTAGTACACAAACACACCTGTGTGTGTGTGTGTGTGTTAGTGTGTGTTAGTGTGTGTGTGTGTGTGTGTGTGTGTGTGTGTGTGTGTGTGTGTGTGTGTGTGTGTGTGTGTGTGTGTGCATGCATGCGCGTGTGTGCGTGCGTACTCGCCTAGTACACAAACACACCTCTGTGTGTGTGTGCGCATGTGTGATACTATTCGTCAAAGGCTGTGTGGGAGGATTAAAGCGCATATTTGTATTTCTGTGTATTGAAATATTTTCTGACACTTGTGCAAAATTCTTCAGTAAGTTTCTTCATTTGTGCTGTGTTAATGTATTGAAGTTTCCTGCACCAGCAGACTGGTGATGTATTTTAAGTTATGCTTACCTTGTATGAATCAGATTATATCCAGTTCCCCATGTGCTGTATGACCCTTGTGGGTTTACCACTTCCTCGTGAGCATGACGTAAAATCCTTTTTTGAAATCCATCAAAAGGCTGCGTTTTTTGACATCAGACCCAGTATTGGCCTCTAAAATCCACCTACAGAGTATCTGTGCCTATACCTGGAGAGGGTTTCAGGGTCAGTGCCCCCGCCTAACTTGATCACACATTTATACGAGTTTTTGCATATTTATCAAGTTGTGTTTGCAAAAAAACTAGAGAACTGTTATTTTACATTTGAAATTAGTTTCCCTATTATATATTTTGTTGCCTGCGAATTTTAATGACTTATTTTGGCTACGGTTCTTATCTTTTTATTCTGGCTTTTACTGGCACAGTATGTGTTTAGTTATTTTGGTTCAGAGATGTATTTTTGTTATAGGTTATATACTTATGATGGAATTTCTATCTGCATTACTCTTTGCTGGGGAGTATTATATTGGAATATTTGCTGTTAATGTGCTAATTTGATTTTAATCCTTGATTGCCCCAGTCACTCTCTGACATTTCTCAGTATAAAATCCTACGTGAGAAAGATGTACATGTTAACTTGGACATTAATTAAGGAGATTCTTTGCCCCTGAGGAGCATTATCAGTCTTGTACAGAAACTAGAAATTGTATGTATGTATATACATGTATATATATTGGGTTAGGTAAGGTGCTCCATGGGCTGTAGAGTGGTGTTAGGTGATGTTCATTTTGCTTAGGATATGTGAAGCAAGTGCAGTATTTCCGAGATCTTATAATGGCCTGTGTTTTGAGCGATGATGTTGTAGAAGTGTTGAGAGCCAATTCTAATCGTCGTCTGTGACATAAGTCTGATTTTTCGATAAGCCTGGTGTTTTGGAAGTTCTTAAGATAGTTGTGGTTGTTATGATGTATGGTGTAGGCCTTGTTTGTCATCCTTTGATGAGTGTACTCATGTTCACTGATGCAGTTTCAGGCTCCTAGATAGTTTTCTTTTATATAGCTACATTATCACACACTCCACATGGGTTGGTGTTGCATTCACTATTGCACATTCATTCATTATTGTTGGAAGGGTTGAGATGGTGTATGGACTATATAAACCTTACCACCTGGAGTTTGTGTGGGAGTAGGCACTGGGACGTATTGGTCAAACATTGCCCAGTTTGCTGGTAGCACTGAAGAAATGACGGGTATACAGATAAAAAAAATTGTCATTTGGTTCTGCGTCCTCCTCCTTTTGCCTGTTGGATGTCTTTTTTCTTTGTTGCCACATTATCCTATCCCACCTTCAGATAGAGGGATGAATCCATATAGACCTTGAGGTCCAACACTAGAATGGTGTTCCTCCTAAGAGTTTTGTGTTTCTTCATACTGCTCTTCTTTCCCTATCTATACAGATGACTTCTTCCTCTTTTGTCCACCATCCACTTCCTCTGCCCTTATCATTTCCAGACCTTTCCTTCTGTCAGATCCAGTGGTTGGACCTTTTTGTTAAATCTTAGTGGGAAATCTCTTGTCAGTCCACCTGACTCTTCTCACATGCATGCACACTTGCACGTACATGGTCAGGCAGGCAAGCAGAAGTGGGAGCTTTGTTAGATCAAGGAGTATGTCAGGGAAAGGAAGCAGAGAGTGATTGTTCAGGAGGAGACATCAGAACGGAGAAGATTAACAAGTGTACCACAAGGATTGGTATTAAGACCATTGCAGATTTATTTGAATGCCATACCAGACACACACATAACTCGCACAGAGGAGAAAGAAACATATGACGATGTTCCGGTCCAACTTGAACCCTTAACTAATCTCTCACTGCAAGGCTAGTTGATGGTCCAAGTCAGACTGAAACTTCAAAAGCTTTTTCTCCTGTGTGGGTTATTTGTGCATTGTTCCAGTCATGGTGTTGTGCCCTTTTATTTACATGCCAGATGGAATTGAGTCAGATAGATATCTGTTCTTGCCCTACCTAGGTTTGATTCCTTGGTGGGGGAAGACCTAAGATAAGATGAAATTTTGTTCAGATTTTTAACCTCTCGGAGGGTTAGCCACCCAGGATAACCCAAGTCAGTCAGTGTGTCATCGAGGGACTGTCTGTCGTATTTCCATTGTGGTCTTCAACCTTGTCCCCTAGGATGCAACCCACACCAGTTGACTAACACCCAGGCACTTACTTGCTAGGTGAACAGAACATGTGTAAGGAAACATGTCAAAATGTTTCTACTCTGCCAGAAATCGAACCCGGACCCTCAGCATGTGAGGCAAGAGCTTTGCCAGCCAGGCCACAGCAAGTCTTTTTGTACTTGCTACCCATGGTCACCAAGCAATAAATAAGCACCTGAGAGTTTGCCTGGAATGAATTTTTGGGTTCACCATCCCTTTAGTCCAGTTCTAGACTAGGCCTTCCAGTTGCTGGCCTGACCACCCAGGTTACTGGTACCAGCAATGCACAGTCCGGTGTATGCACCACAGCCAGCTAATTAGGAAGAGAGGATGTTGAAAAGTTTAGGTTCCCCTACTCTTACTGAGTTTCCGCTCATGGTGATATTCATCACTCCCATGCTTTTTGTTGAAAGTATTTTTTAGTTTGAAAAGTTGCCAGCTTTTGTATCAGGGAATTTCAATGTGCAGGTTTGGTACCAGACTCTCCAGGATTTTTCAGGTGTAAATTATGATGTACTGTACCTTTTTTGTCTAAGTTCCAAGGAGTACAATTCAGGTGTATGTTATGGGCTGCACCATAGATATACCTCAGTCAAAATCAGCCATTGCTTCTGTTTAGTTTTCTTGGGTTATCCATGGTTAATAATCCTATGAAAATTTTCTTCTTCGTCAGTGGTATTTATGTGGAAACCTGCAAATTTTGTAATTTCAGGCCTTAGCAATTTTTTCAAAGTATTTCCAAATTTACTGCTGGAGTCTGTTTTGGGAACTAAGATAGTGATGGAGTCTGTTTTGGGAACTAAGATATTGATCTGAAAATACATTGTTGCATAGGCAACTTTGCCATTACTCCTAGACTATTTTTTTTTTTTTTTTTTTACAGCTTTCCAAGATGGTGGGGTTGGAGCCTTGGAGCCAATCAGTGATGACCAGTCAACTACAACACATTCTGCAGTTTCAGAACACTTGACTGGTAATGATTTCTATTATGTTTCATCTCCTTCAGTGTTTCTGACAGATTTTGCACTATAGGAAAGCCAGTTCTCTGATGGCTTCTAATGTAAGTAGCAGTGAGTTGGAAATTGCGTGAGTTGACTTTGTGAGGCTTCCCAGACTGGTGTTGTAGCTACACTACCAGTGAATGAGTTTTAAAAGAACTGCACTACTCTCAGCTAGATTGTAATGAAGAATACTAAGCTCCATTCTACTTTTGTACCTGTTTCTTTCTGGTACTCTGTCATGATTAGCATGATTCGGTTATTCCCAATCACTCGTCTGGCAAACTGTCCTTTAAATATCTAGTTCTTTTCCAACTTGTTAAATTGCATCAGTATATTGATGCGTAATGTCTACCTTAGAAAGTTAGTGGAGATTGAGTATGGTATGCAATTCCTTGCTTACTTATGGAGATCATTTAAGATGATTTCAGGGGTCAGTGTCCTGTTTCCTGGACCCAGACCAGGTCTTCTGGTAGATGGCTTGATCAACCAAACTGATGGTGCTGTCTGCATCAACTATGCCTTCCTCTTGCTTTATGCCACACACTCCTGCCATCTGATATCATCACTTTGTCATGCTGTGCTGAATAACAAATCTGTTCTTAGTGCTATCTGAGAATATAACTAATGCAGCTGAGAGTGAATTGGAATTAGTTCATGCACATATGAAAGATAATGTCCTGTTCAAAGAGGGGCAGTATTTTCATGGAGGATACACAGTATGCTTAAGACAGCTGATTTTGTTCAGGTAACTGTTGTTTGACAGTAGTTTGTTGGACTACACATATATCAGATCACTTTTTAAATGTAGCTACAGTGAAAGTAAAAGGTAGATGGGATATAAGGAAAATAGAAACAACAAATAGGAGAGAGGTGAAGGTTTATAAACTAAAGGAGGAGGCAGTTAGGGTAAGATATAAACAACTACTGAAGGATAGATGGGCTAGTGAGAGTATAGGAAGTGGTGTTGAAGATGTATGGGGTAGGTTTAAGAATGTAGTGTTAGTGTGTTCAGCAGATGTTTGTGGTTACAGGAAAGTGGGTATGGGAGAGAAGAAGAGTGATTGGTGGAATAATGATGTAAAGAGAGTAGTAAGAGAGAAAAAGTTAGCATATGAGAGGTTTTTACAAAGTAGGGAGGAGTATATTGAGAGAAAGAGAGGTTAAGAGAGTGGTGAAGCAATGTAAAAAGAGGAAAAAATGAGAGGGTAGGTAAGATGTTATCAAAAATTTTTGTTGAAAACCAGAAAAAGTTTTGGAGTGAGAGTAACAAGTTTAGGAAGCCTAGGGAATGAATGGATTTGAGAGTTAAAAATAGGAGAGGAGAGTTGTTAAATGGAGAGTTAGAGGTATAGGGAAGCTGTAATTTCATGTATAGGGCAAGGAGGAATAACATTTTGTAGGAGTGAGGAAGAGTCAGTTGTGAGTGTGGGGAAAGTTTGTGTGGCAGTAAGTAGAAAGAAAAGAGGTAAAGCAGCTGGGATTGATGGGTTAAAGATAGAAAAGTTAAAAGCAGGTAGGGATATAGTTTTGGAGTGGTTGGTGCTTTTATTTAATAAATGTATGGAAGAGGGTAAAGGTACCTAGGGATTGGCAATGAGGATGCATAATTCCTTTGTATAAAGGCAAAGGGAACATGAGAGAGTGCAAAAATTTTAGAGGAATAAGTCTGTTGAGTATACTGGTAAAGTGTATGGTAGTTATTATTGAAAGAATTAAGAGTAAGATGGAGAGTAGGGTAGCAGATGAACAAGGAGGCTTTAGGAAAGGTAGGGGGTGTGTAGACCAAGTGTTTACAGTGAAACATATAGATTTGTAACTGTAGTGTAACTGCACCTCTGGAAAGACAGTTATGGAGTAGATGATTAAAGTTTTTCTTTTTTGGGCCACCCTACCTTGGTGGGAAATGGCCGATGTGTTAATAAAAAAAAAAATGCTTTAGTATCCACTGTTGATCCATTTAATAAATATATTTAACCAAAGATATTTAAGCAAAACCTAGGTAGAAGGTTGGTAGACAGCAACCACCCAGGGAGGTACTGCCGTCCTGCCAAGTGAGTGTAAAACGAAAGCCTGTAATTGTTTTACATGATGGTAGGATTGGTGTCCTTTTTCTTTCTCTTAAACATGCAAGATTTCAAGTACATCTTGCTACTTCTACTTACACTTAGGTCACAATACACATACATGTACAAGCATATACAGTATACAGTGGACCCCCGCATAACGATTACCTCCGAATGTGACCAATTATGTAAGTGTATTTATGTAAGTGCGTTTGTACGTGTATGTTTGGGGGTCTGAAATGGACTAATCTACTTCACAATATTTCTTATGGGAACAAATTCGGTCAGTACTGGCACCTGAACATACTTCTGGAGTGAAAAAATATCATTAACCGGGGGTCCACTATATACATACCCCTCTGGGTTTTCTTCTATTTTCTTTCTAGTTCTTGTTCTTATTTATTTCCTCTTATCTTCATGGGGAAGTGGAACAGAATTCTTCCTCCGTAAGCCATGCGTGTCGCAAGAGGCGACTAAAATGCCGGGAGCAAGGGGCTAGTAACCCTTTCTCCTGTATATATTATTAAATTTAAAAGGAGAAACTTTCGTTTTTCCTTTTGGGCCACCCCACCTCGGTGGAATATGGTACGTTGAAAGATTTAAGCAAAAATATTTAAGCATATGTAAGCCTTCCATAATACTGAATACAATAGGATTTTGTGTAAAAAGTTGGCAGGTACATTTTTTGTAACATGTTTAATTTTTAACTTTGAAACTTGTTACGTATTTGCCTTTTTTCATTATTACTGTTTGCTTTGAAATATTTATACAGTGGAGTATGTACAGCAATACCTTGCATAGTATGGTTTGAACAGTATGGGTTTTGATATAATATGGTTTATAAATTTAATAATATAAATTTTATTTAGCTACTGCTATGTATATTTTTGACAAGCATGATGCAAACATCAATATTGCTCCAGACTCCCTGCAGTGAAGTTGTGTAGTCTTATTCAGTACATACATATACACTGTTTTTTATTATATATAGTACTCGTACCCCTTTTATATGCAGATACAAGTGGAAAGAGGAAATGCAATGATGCTGAGTGTTGTAGTAAATGTCAAGTGTGTCAGTAGTGGTACTGTGTATGTGTGTAGTATACTTAGATAATCCCAGCTACTTTATAGATTGGCTCCCTTCAAGCCATGACATCACGAGTCCCTCACATATGAGCCACCAGCCAGAGGCCTCCTTCTCAGTTTACCGTTAGGCATAGCAGACTCGACAGGCAGGCCTGGGCTACCCTGCAAGACTCTTAATTATACCCCTCCAAGACATCCAATGTGTATTTCTTATTCCACTATCTCCTGATGAACCCTCACGTCAAATGGTTAACAGATGAAAAACTGGAAATTATAAAACATGAAGATGGTGCATGGTATGCTAAAATAGCACTTGACAAGACAATGTACGCAGCATCGGCACATGCGCAAGATAAAATAAAAAGATATGGAATGGCTACAACTTCTTATATGTCAAAAAGTGATTGTTAAAAACTGTAGTTCTGAAATGGATAATATGAAATGTCTTTTAATATTATGGATTGAAGACTGCAGCCACAAAAGAATTCCAATAAGTCAGATGGTTCAAGCTAAAGCAACAAGTCTCTATTCATTGTTAAAAAAGAAAATGGCAATAAGGGGGGAAAGTTTTTTGGCAAGTCGTCGGCTGGTTTTGCAACTTTAAAATCCGTATGGGACTCCATAATGTTGGAATTACTGGTCAGAGTGCCAGTGTATACAATGATCTGAAAAAATAAAGAATGGCAACAAAAATGATCAAATTTTTAACGTAGATGAAATGGGTTTTTTGGAAAAAGTTGCTGTCATGCGCTTATTTGGTGGAAAAACAGTCATCACAACCAGGATATAGTCTCCAAGACTGTTTAATGCTTTTATTGGGTGGGAATGCATCTGGTGACTTTAACCCTTTGACTTTCTGTCGTATATATACGTCTTACGAGCCACCGTGTTTGACGTATATATACTCATAAATTCTAGCGGCTTCAAATCGAGCAGGAGAAAGCTGGTAGGCCCACATGTGAGAGAATGGGTCTGTGTGGTCAGTGTGCACCATATAAAAAAAATCCTGCAGCATTCAGTGCATAATGAGAAAAAAAACTCCGGCCTTTTTTTTAATTAAAATGCCGACTTTGTGGTCTATTTTTGTATAGTATTTATGGTTGTATTCTCGTTTTCTTGGTCTCATTTGATAGAATGGGAAACATATTATAGAAATAGAGGTGATTTTGATTGGTCTTACTATGAAAAGAACCTTGAAATGGAGCTCAAAGTAGAGGAAATGTTTGATTTTTGCCGATGTTAAAAAGTAAAAAAAAATTATGTAATTTTCCAATAAATGTCCAAGTAGCCATTCTGATATGCACGCATGAATGGGTTGACATTATTTATACAATTATTACAATATTGCAGTAGTCTGCATAACAGTAAATCTTCTATTTTTTGTTTGAATAAAAATTCAAAATAGAAAGCAAGAGTAATATCAGAGGGGCCTGGAGACATGACTGATGAACAAAGAAAATGGTGTTTTAGAGCCAGGAATATCTGCATTGTTTGTTCTGGACCCTGTTTTGTCATTGTCATAGTTTTTAATTTTTGTGAAATGGGCCAAATTGCAAAATTCTGACCACGTTAGTGGGTAGTTGAATTCGGTAAATGGGCAATTTCTTGTACTCAATCGATAGAAAAAATGGAGTTCTAAAGAAATAGCTATGAGTTTGGTCAACTGGAACAATGGAATTAGCCGAAAATAGGGCTCAGAGTGGGCAAAATTGCCGATTCGTAAACACCGCTGAGGTTGCTAACTTTGTGAGAGCGTAATTCCGTCAGTTTTCCATCAAATTTCGTTCTTTTGGTGTCATTACAACCGGGAAAAGATTCTCTATCATTTCATAAGAAAAAATAATTTTTTTTTCGGAAATTTTGCGACACCAGGAGACACCTCAGGATTTGGGTTGCGACAATCAAGGGGTTAAATTAAAGCCTATGCTGGTGTACAGAGTGGGATAGCCAAGGGATCTTTAATCCAATTCAAAAAATGCTCTTCTGTTATATGGTGGTCAAATAAGAAAGACTGGGCAACGAGACAGTTGTTTGATGATTGGTTTACAAATTATTTTTGCCCTGCAGTTGAACATTATTGCAAAGATAATGTCATGGATTTTAACATTTTGCTGTTATTGGACAGTGCACCAGGTCGTCATCCTCTTTCATACTTGAATGAAAATGTCACTGTAATTTTCTTGCCACCGAATACATCTTTATTGTAGCCAATGGATCAGGGTGTTATTTAAGATGTACCTTTGCACTAGCCATAAAAGTAACAACCGGAAAAAATGCTACAAGTTAAACTTTGGAAATGTCCGAAATGTGACAGAAAACATAAGTGAATCGTGGCATGAAGTAATTGCGAGCGACATGAGAGCTGTTTGGCATTTTCTTTTACTGCATTGTTCCAATGATTTTGGCAGTTTTGAATGCTCTATTGAAACTATTTGTGGAAACATTGTATAGCTTGGGAAAGTTCATCTCAGATTAGAATCTTTGGATTGTGAAAATGTGCATCAATTCATTGACTCCCATTCTGATGACCTTGAAGATGCAACACTTGTCGAAATGGATCAGTAACATTTATACGAAGAAACAGAAAAATCAAGAAGAGGAAAGTGCTGCGCACACAAAGCAATTAACATTGGATGAACTGTCAGTGTTTATTGTGAAAGTAAAAGATGCTTGTGACTTCATAATGAATGAGGATCCAAACATTGAACGAGGCATTAGAGTTCGGCAGGCATTACAAAATGATATTCGATGCTATGAAGATGTGTTTTTTTTTTTTTTTTATTATCACACTGGCCGATTCCCACCAAGGCAGGGTGGCCCGAAAAAGAAAAACTTTCACCATCATTCACTCCATCACTGTCTTGCCAGAAGGGTGCTTTACACTACAGTTTTTAAACTGCAACATTAACACCCCTCCTTCAGAGTGCAGGCACTGTACTTCCCATCTCCAGGACTCAAGTCCGGCCTGCCGGTTTCCCTGAATCCCTTCATAAATGTTACTTTGCTCACACTCCAACAGCACGTCAAGTATTAAAAACCATTTGTCTCCATTCACTCCTATCAAACACGCTCACGCATGCCTGCTGGAAGTCCAAGCCCCTCGCACACAAAACCTCCTTTACCCCCTCCCTCCAACCTTTCCTAGGCCGACCCCTACCCCGCCTTCCTTCCACTACAGACTGATACACTCTTGAAGTCATTCTGTTTCGCTCCATTCTCTCTACATGTCCGAACCACCTCAACAACCCTTCCTCAGCCCTGTGGACAACAATTTTGGTAATCCCACACCTCCTCCTAACTTCCAAACTACGAATTCTCTGCATTATATTCACACCACACATTGCCCTCAGACATGACATCTCCACTGCCTCCAGCCTTCTCCTCGCTGCAACATTCATCACCCATGCTTCACACCCATATAAGAGCGTTGGTAAAACTATACTCTCGTACATTCCCCTCTTTGCCTCCAAGGACAAAGTAAAGAGGGGAATGTATGAAGATGTGTGTGTTGGTAAAAAGAAAAAACTGCAAACTACGTTGTTCAACTATTTTTCAAAATAAAAATTATCTTTTTACCAAATGTATGGTACATTGTTTATTTACAACTGTAATAAAAATCTTTAGTACTACTATTTTTTCATTTTTATCTTTGGTAACTATTATTTGCAAGTGTGTGCAAGAGTTTCCGGTGCATTAAATTGCATTAAGCAATTGGTTAAATATTTTTGCAATCCAATGCATTTAATTGTTAAAACACATTATAATACCTTGATCCGTATGTTATTGCATAATATGGTGTTTTTTTGACACGCATTAACCGTACCATGCAAGGTATTGCTGTAGTGTTGAAATTATCATGAAGTTGATAATGAATAGTGAAACTTCTTCTCAGGTATTGTACGTGCGCCTCCAACACCACCTGAAGATAGATTGCTGAAGTGTGTGTGTTCAGATTGCAAGTTGGGTGTGTGTGAGACAGATGGTTACTGCTATGTCACTGTTACTATCGATACCTCTGGAGAAACCCAAATTTTCAAGTGAGTTATCAACGTGATATTCAGCTTGATTAATTTTTTAATATTTTATAATTTTGAGATAGTTGAAGCTAGTTAGATGCAGACAAAATATTATACAGTGGACCCTCGAGTTAAGAACCACTCCCAACATGACAAATTATGTAAGTGTATTTTTGTAAGTGCTTTTGTAAGTATATTTTCAGGGGTCTGATACAGATTAATCTATTTTACATTATTCCTGATGAGAGGAAATTCGTTCAGTAACAGCACTTGACCAGCCGTCTGGAACGAAAAATTTTTTTAACTCCAGGGTCCACTGTATATAGTAGATTAGGGAGAGACACTGAAATATTTTAAATGATTGACTTAAGATTGTGTGTGAGATTAGCCATTTGCAAATACAGGTATAACGCTGATTTTCTATCAGTGGATTGCCTGGCACCTATTTTAGTCGAGACAAAATTTTGATTCTTCTCTTTTGCCAAAACAGTTTACCAGGCGGCAACAGATGGTATTGTATGTGGTGTGTGCTCACTTATATTGTTGACTCTGTAGTTGTTGGTGGTGATCCCTTAAGTTTGTGATTCTTAGCATATTTTGCTAACAGTTAACCTTTGTGATTGCCTCTACAGTTCCCTCAAAATTTACCACTTTGGTAGTGGTAGTACTGAAATATTCTTTGAAAGTACAGTAATAAATAAACCAGTTTCATTTATACTAATGTTTTAAGTTTCCAGCAGACCATGGTGGGTCAGAGGTGCTGGAAAATCGATGATGTATCTGTGCATTACTTGTTTGTGAGGACGGGAGAACCTAGTGTTCTCTATTTAGTCTAATTTATCGTAAACAGTATTTTAAACTTGAGGGGTTGTAACACGACCTCTTTTAATTTAATTATTCTACCAATCTTGTTTGTGAATAAGAACTGTCTAATATCCATTTACCATTGTTTCTTTTCTTATTTTACAATAGTGGCCTCTTGTTCTCTGTTGACTGTGCTGATACTTTTTTTTTTTTTTTTTTTAGCCATATCTTCAGTGGTATTTTTTTATTACTCTACATGTGGTTATCATGCCCTCTCTTATTGACCATCTAGGGCATTTTTAGCGCTTTGTCTTTCTTTTTTTAGTCGCTCATTTTTTTTATTTTTTTACTCTAGGAGCCATTTTCTGCCTTTTGGAGTTTGTCCTATCTTATCGAGATGTATTTTTAAAGTTCATACATTACACCAGCATATTGCAGTGTGACAGTGCAGACACCACACTTGCATATTGCAGTTTTGACTTGAAGCATGTTGTGAAAGACTTTTTTAAACATTTGCATCAGCAATATGTTTGAAGACTATTTTAAAGTCTGCCAGTGGAATATGATCTACCAACGATAATCTTTTGTCAGCACTGACTGTTAGTCCTCTTTAACATTTTAATTTTTATTGCCATCTATACTGCTTGTGTGGCTTATGTTTTCCAAATTTTTATTACATTGCATTTATTTGTGTATTTTTTCAGAGATTTAAAGTAATTTTTACATCTTTACATATGATATTAGCATCACTTGCAAACATATTAATATAGTGTTTCATTCCTTACGGCAAATCATTTATATAAATTTTTGTACACTCTTAATTGTTTGTGGGGCAGTCTTGGCTCCTGGCTGCCTCTTCACCTCGGTAACTTGCAGTATTAGTTCCTGGTTTCTTGGACGCTATTATATAATATCATTCAGCTTGTTCAACTTGTGTACCACCCTGAAACTAAAGAAATATTATTGTTCCTGGGAATCATCATTGTTTATCTTTATTTTTAATCCCTTGCCAATGTTGTATATTTTAAACAATCTCTTCCTATATGCCTGTCAGATGCTCGAGCGTTGTAACACGTTATTGTGTGCCTTGGTTTTTTTTTTCTTTAGTCTCTCCCAATAGCTCATTCCCTTGATTTGTGTGTTAATGTGAGTAAAGTAAGAGGGATTCCATATTTGTAATCTATTTGGGATTAGGTAGATGGAGTTCAAAAAATGTTAAAAGGCTTAAAAATAAAGTGTAAACGCAGATGAACCCGAGTTTTGTGTTCGAATCTGTTATGAGTGAATGCATGTATGTCAGACACTAGTAATTTTATAGTTTTGCAGTTTAATATGTCAACATAATGCTTTTGGGCTGAATAAAGTGCATTGTAAAATACAATATTTATTGAAACTAGTGTCTCAGGGCTGCTCTTGTAGGGTGATGCATCTTTCTTGTGTTGCATAATTTGCAGGCAAAGGCATTTTCTCTTGTGTTTGTATATTCTTGAGTTATCTGGAAGTTTAAATTGTCCAAAATTTGTTAATTTTTATTTTATTACTTAATTGAAGTAAAGCCAGTCTGTTCAAGAATTTCTTCAGTTTTACATTTAAAAGAATTTAATACCAAAAGATAAATAACCACCAAATACATAGACAAAAAAAAAAAAAAAAAAAAAAAAAAAAAAAAATTATGATGGATCAAGCCCTGTTCTAAACTTCCATTGTTACAGAAGATGCATCTACCAGCATATTGTTGCTTTCCACACACAGGAGGGCCCCACTTATACAGCAGGTTAGGTTCTGGGCTACTGTTGTAATGCAAAAATCACTGTAAAGTGAAACATAGCCTTTTTGTTTACTTTCAAACACACAAAAGCCTGGTAATATGTTTACACTATCATTTATTAAGTGAACAATAGAGCTAGGCCTAAAAAATGCATATACAGTATATTCGTTACTTACCGTGAAATATTTTTGTCCTTAGTTTAGAGTGAATGGTGAATATATTTACTGTAGGAAGTCAGAATAAATTAAGGTTGGGTGTAATTTGAAAGATGCTGTATTAGTGAAACGTCGTAAAGCAAAACGCCGTAAAATGGGGCCATCTTGTATGCTGTACTGTAAGCAGTGTCTGTAATATGTAACAGTCCTTATATTTTGTTTGGAGCTATCTCATTGGCAGGTGATAATGTAATTTTAACATGAGACAGCCCCCACTTCAGGAATAGCTTTTGCTCAGAAGAAATCTAATTGCAATGCAGATATTTGTATAGCAATGTATAGTTTCCCATTTTAATGTATTATATAAACTGAGCATAGTGGTTATACAGTGTATGCAAAAATTCACCCTTAACATTTTTGTTTTCTGAGTTTCAGTATTAGAATTAATCTTAAATTTTCAGAAACTTTATAAGGCATGGGTCCCATGCTTTCTAACTGCTGGGAACTCTAGTTTAAGTGTCAAAATTATATAGATAATGGAGCCTTTGAAGCAGATGTTAATATTTGTCAATGGTATTGTTAGGTTATAATGAAACTATGAGAATTTTTCTTCTCAAATGCCTTTAAAAACTAGGTATACAAAATATTTAGCTATTTTGGTGGTGATGTTCTCTCTTTCTCTCTCTCTCTTTCTCTCTCTTTCTTTCTCTCTCTTTCTCTCACTTTTTCTTTTTCTCTTTCTCACTGTCTCACTTTCTCTTACTTGTTCATGGAATAAGGTTAATCGTCATTAAATTGTCATTATTTCCTGACGATCATGTCTGTCACAGCTGCTGAACCATTATGACAGAATTACGGAGGCAATGGAAGACGACCAAAACGTAGATGTGATTTACACAGATTTTGCAAAGGCGTTTGACAAATGCGATCATGAAGTGATAGCGCACAAAATGAAGGCCATGGGCATTACGGGGAAGGTAGGCACATGGATTTTCGGTTTCCTAACGCACAGAACACAAAAAGGAGTAGTGAACCTAGTAAGATCCAGCATCAGCGAGGTCAAAAGCTCAGTGCCCCAAGGCACTGTCCTGGCACCACTGCTGTTCCTCATCCTCATAGCAGACATAGACAAAAACACCTGGCACACTTTTGTATCATCATTTGCAGATGACACTAAAATAAGCATGAAAGTCAGTACGGTAGAGGACACTGAAAAAGTACAGGAAGACATAAACAGGGTTTTCCAGTGGGCAGTGGAAAATATGACGTTCAATGGTGATAAGTTCCAGCTGCTTAGGTATGGAAAGAATGAAAAACTCAAAAGGAGCACTATGTACAAAACTCAGCGGACCTTTCTTTTAAAGACTATAACAAGACAAAGATCACGACAGCCAGGAAGATGACTGGGTGGGTATTGAGAACTTTCAAAACAAGGGAAACAGTGCCGATGGTGACACTCTTCAAATCGCTAGTGCTCCCTCACTTAGAATATTGCTCAGTGCTGACAGCCCCGTTCAGGGCAGGAGAAATATCGGAGCTGGAACAAATACATGTACAGAGATTGTTTACGGCTCACATTGAGCCAGTAAAGCACCTAAACTACTGGGAACGCCTGCAAGTCTTGAACATGTACTCATTGAAGAGGAGGAGATAAAGGTACATGATAATATATACCTGGAAGGTACTTGAGGGGTTGGTCCCAAATCTTCACACTGCCATAACAACATACTGGAGTGAGAGATATGGGAGGAAGTGTAAAATAAACCCAATGAGGAGCAGGGTGTGGTGGGGACAATAAGGGAACACTGTATCAACACCCAGGGTCCCAGACTTTTCAACATCTTACCAGAAGATATCAGAAACACTGCTGGAACAAGTGTTGAAGCCTTCAAGAGGAAACTAGACAAGTATCTTCACCAGGTGCCAGATCAACCAGGCTGTGATGGATATGTGGGGCAGCGGGCCTCCAGCAGCAACAGCCTGGTTGACCAGGTGAGCACCAGACAAGCCTGGCCCATGGCCGGGCTCAGAGAGTAGATATACTCTTGAAATTCTTCAAAGGTATAAGATAAGGTATATCAAAGGGGATGAAAAATTGTTCCAGTATTCCTAATGCTAATTCAATGATAGTTTGACTAAGGGCAAATTAATATTTTTAACACAGTAATTCAAATCCATTATTTTAAATTTTTCTTGTAAAAAGAATATTTTGAGAATAACAAGAGGTTCTACAAGTTGCATCATGGAGATTTTCACTTAGACATTTTAAATATCTATTTAGGGTTACATAGAAATTTTTTGTAGATTGTTTCAGGCTTGAGTAATTTTTCTTTATTTAGTATGTGAAATTTTTCAAAGGATACTAAGTTGAATTTCAATACATTAATGTTATCATTGAATGTACAGTCATTGTATCTGAAATCTATTGTTCTTGTATATAAAGCATATAATTTAATACCATTGGTATTATTTATTGGATGTACTTAAAAGTTAAAAATCTGTTTAAACATTAAGTAAATTTTTTGTAATTTGAGTACCTACACTTTTACAGTGATCTTTTGTTGTTAGGTTCATATTTCATCCTTGTTTAACCATACACTTATTACATTATCTATTTTTTGTAATATTTAAAAAAAAATGGGAGTAATATTGGAGCATTTTTACTTTAGCAAAATATTTGTTCCAGAGACACACACAATAGGATATTTTGCACATGTTTGTGTGTATGGCCTTAATTAGGAATATTATGTGTGGTAATGCAGATCTCTAATACATATAAAAGTACAGTAGATTTTCTAGTAAGAATGTGTAATTTCATATTTGTAGCTACAAGAGCAGAGCTAAACTTGTGGCGGCCTGTCATTGGTATTTAACCCTTTCAGGGTTTCGGCCGTACTAGTACGGCTTACACACCAGTGTCCATGACGTACTAGTACGCCTAAATTCTAGCGCCCTCAAATCTAGTGAGAAAGCTGGTAGACCTACATATGAAGGAATGGGTCTATGTGGTCAGTGTGCGCAGTATAAAAAAAATCCTGGAGCACACAGTGCGTAATGAGGAAAAAAAATTTTTGATCATGTTTTCAGATTAAAACAACGATTTTGCACTGTATTTTCGTATGGTATTTATTGTTGTATTCTAGTTTTCCTGGTCTCATTTTATAGAATGGAAAACATATTACAGAAATTGAGATGATTTTGACTGGTTTTACAATGAAAAGTACCTTGAACTTGAGCTCAAAGTAGCAGAAATGTTCGATTTTTACCAAAGTTCAAAAGTAAACAAATCGTGCTGGCGAGTCTAATATTCTTTCACAAGTGCGCTGATATTATTTATACCATTTCTACACTAATGCAGTAGTCTGCATAACAGTAAATCTTCTATTTTTTTGTGAGAATAAAAATTCAAAGTGAAAAGCAAAAGAATGTAAGAGGGGCATGAGGACGTGACTAATGAACAGAGGAAGTGTTATTTTAGTGCCAGGAATGTCTGTCTTGTTTATTCTGGACCCTGTTCGGAAATTGGCATCTTTTAAAATTTGTGTGAGATTGGCAAAATTGCTAAATTCTGACCACTGTATTGGATAGTTGAAATCGGTAAATGGGTGGTTTCTTGTACTCATTTGATAGAAAAAAATGGAGTTCTAGCGAAATAGTTATGATTTTTGTCAACTAGTACACTGGAATTGGCCAAAAATAGGGCTCAAAGTGGGCAAAATCGCCGATACGTAAACATTGTCGAGACCACTAACTTCACGAGAGCATAATTCCGTAAGTTTTCCATCAAATTTCATACTTTTGGTGTCATTATGATCGGGAAAAGATTCTCTAACTTTTCATAAGAAAAAATAATTTTTTTTTTTAAATTTGGGGGACCCTGAGAACAAGTCTCTGAGAGGGCCTGTGGACCCTGAAAGGGTTAATTAAGTATGTACATACATATATACATATATACATTATGCAATAACCACGAACGAGTGATTAAAAAATGCAAAATAACCACGGGGAATTGAGTAATAGCAGTTTTCCTGAATGAATCTTCCTGGATTCTGACACTATTTTTACAACATTGCATGCTCATGATGTGTTGACTGCAATACAAAAGGCCTAGAACTATCAGTCAACTCCCCCTGTGGTTATTTTGCACATGCATACCTTCAAGGGAGGTGTCTCAGTGCCACCAATGAACTCTTGCTTCAGGTAATTAGAACAGTTCTGTTCTTTCCTGGATTGAAAGTTATATTTTCAGCCAGTTCAATGTTAGGTGTATCACATCCTGTTTCTTTAAAGCGCATACTAGAAATTTCTAGTAATATAGTTTTTTTTCTCCCTCAACACCTGTAAGTGCATCAGCATTCTAAGATACACTACTTTGTAGTGATTCTTCTGTTTTTAAATTGAGTGCAAAACCTATCTCCAGTAAACCAGCGGATGTTTAATCACTGTTATCTGGAGACTTGTATAGGGAGACACTGTGCTGTTTCTTGATGAGTATACCACCATCCCTCTTCCGTAATAAAAAAAAAAAAGATAAAAATAGCTTTGACTAATGACATCAATATGATTAGTGTAAGGTATGTTTTTGTGCTAAATTCAACCACTGGAACACACTTGGATGAGTTGCCTTCTAATTTCTTAAACATTCTTGCCCATATTGATTCCTTTGTTGCCTATGGGGTAGTGGGTTAGAATTTATAGGAAGTCTGTAAGCCATGTGTGTCTTACAAGCTAACTAAAATTGCGAGAGAAAAGGACTAATCGCCCCCCCCCCCCCCTTTTTTTTTTTTATCAATTACTAAAATTGTTACAAAAAGGAAGTTTGAAACTGGAATTTTTTAATGTTTCTGATTGTAATACAGGTAAGAAAAAAAGATTGTTATTGTCATGAATGAGAAAAAGCTGGGTGTCCCAGCACCAAGTGAAACACACTTATAAAAGGGTTGGAGAATTTCAGTGGAGAGGATTAGATTGGATGTATTTGAGAGAATCAGAGCTAAAGGAGTAGCTGTATAAGTAGAGAGGATTCAAGTGTTTGGATTCAAGGATTATGTGAATAGATGGAATGTGAGAAGTTGGTCATAGTTAAGTGTTTATGCACCTGAGTAAGGTGTATAGAGGAGAGATTTTGGGAGGTGTTAAGTGAATGTCTAAATTTTGAGCCAAGCAAGAGAATTATTGCAATAGGAAACTTGAATGATCAAGTGAGAGTGACTGTTGAAGCTGATGTAGTAGGCAAGTTTGGAGTGCCAGGGGTAAATTATACATAGAAATTTGGTTGTGGGTAATACTTATTTTGAGAAAGAGGATAAATAAGTATGCAGTGATAAGTTTACAATGATAGCAGGTTGTTAGATTATGTATTGGTAGATAAAAGATTAATGGGTAAACTATTGGATGTGCATGTTTTTCAAGATTCAGCTCATTATGTAGTGGAAGAGAATCCTTTCTTCGTAAGCCATGCATGTCATAAGAGGCGACTAAATACTGGGAGCAAGGGGCTGATAACCCCCTTTCTCCTGAATAAGTGACTAAATATAGAAAGAAAAACTTTTGTTTTTCTTTTTGGGTCACCCGTGCCTTGGTGGGAGATGGCCGGTGTGTTAAAAACATCTATGGAAAGAGTAAGAGGTGGAGGGAATATTAAAAGAATGGCATCAGTGAGGTAAGAGAGAAGTAAAAATGAATGAACTAAGGAGACAGGGAAAGATATAAAGAACTGTTGGGAAGTAGGTAGGCTAGAAAAAGTACAGGTGATGAGGAGGGGGTTGAAGAGGTATTGGGTAGATTTAAGAATGCATTTTTAGATGGGTACAAAAAGAAGTAAGGATGCATGAATGAAAATTCCATACCTATATGAACTACAGGAATATTGGAATGTATTCGTTTCATGTAAGAGTGGTAAAGAAGTAGAATAAGCTTTGTAATGGTAGTAGAAGTAAACTCCAAACAAGGGTTCAAAAATAGATATAACAGGGCTTGACCATACCTTTGCAAACTCAAATATTTTATTACAAATAGTTAATTACACATATGTATATACATAGTTTTTATTTTGTATTTGTATGTAAATATATACACTCATAATGTCCTTTGAAACAATATTTTAATTTGCATTTGTATATAAATACATTCACACACATAATGTCCTTTGAAATGTTCATAGTCAAGCATGCTTTAATAATAGCCAAAAATGTTCATAGCAATGAAAACTAAATGCATGTACTTTATGTATGTCCATATTTATTTTTTTTAAATTGCTTTATTGTATGGTAGTCCTTGCAAGATTCTTGTACTGTATTAGATTTTGTCAGTTTCTTAGTGACCTGTATTATATTTTGTCCCCTTTGTTATTTAACTATAATTTTTGTTTAAATATGTATAGTATTTTGTCTCAGTGCTACATCTTAATTTATACCTTTACCACTGGCATCTTCATTCCTTACTAATTTCTCCCTCATTCTCGTATATACTCCAACTTGCAAACTGATTTTTTTTTTTCACAAGGACCCAGTTTCCCCTGGATGTATTTAATACATTGGAAACTGTAAAAATTTAATTGGCTCAAAAGTTCTTTTGTCTGTATTTGACTTGGGGCATTTGTAAGTTTAGGACCCCCTTACCTCCTGCAGGATAAAAAAATTGTCTTGATGTTTTGCATACTGCAAATCACTCGGCTATTACATGTACAGTACATGTAAACATCAGTCTAGGTTGTGAATTTATCAGATGTTGCCACTTATACTGGCTTGTAAAACCTTTCTTTAAATATACTTCTGCCTTGCTAGTGTGATTCCATACCCATATAAAAATCTTTGATGATTGCTGTTCTGTTCATTGATAATTGCTGTTCTTTTGTGTAAAGTCTTAAAACTTGGTGCTGATTGAATTGATTGGGAATGTCTTCACATAAATATGACCCAGTTAGGGTAGGATTTACACCTGCCATTTTCCACTAATGTCTGGTGATTTATAGAAGAAAATACATTGACCATTACTCATTTCCTAAATTTCCTTTCCAGCTCTATTCATATATTGCGATTCAGTGATGACGCATTCCACCGCAGTGTTTCTCCACTCACCTTTCAGCAATGCAGGCATTTTTTTTTTTTTCCCGTGTAAAGTTAAGCTAACTGGGTTTTCGAATCCCTTCATGGGAATTATCATGGCCACATTTTGGTAGAATGTTAAATCTCAATAATCACTTTCCCCTCACTTTGCTCTCATTTACTCTCATATGCCTGCTGGATGTTCTGTCCTCAGACCTACACATCCTCTTAAGCAACTGCTTTATTCTTTCTACATGACCACACCATCTCAACATCCCTTTAGCTCTTTGAGTTGAACTTTTCATGTTTTGCATAATTTTTAACTTTTTCACTACTTATTTGTAGAAATATCTTTTTCACTGCTTCCCAAGTTATTTCCTGCTGCAACCTTGAAGGCCTTTCTTTGTACCCATTCCAAAATGTCCACAATACTATATATACTTCGTGGATTTCCCTTTCTGCATCCACTGACAGATTTGTCAAGAAATTCCTTAACATTCCTTAACCTTGCTTGTTGTATTGCATGATTTATTTCTCGTTCTTTCTAGACCCAACTGCCACTACATAAGCTTATGACCGTGTAATTACACTGACCATCAGTGGTTTCAATTTAATTTTAAAAATGTATTTCTAATGATTTTTGGGATGCTGAATTCAAATCTAAACTTAATTTTGCTCCAACGTGTACAATTTTATGAAATAAAACCCCACTGTGAAGGATTTTACCAAGACTTAACTATCATGGAGAAGAAAAATGAACACTGAATTATCAGTTTGATAGCTATCTACTGCTGGACACTGGTACGGGAGAGCAATACTAAATATGAGAAAAAGCCTGAAAATTGTGATATAAATGTTTGTATGATTGTGTGGAAATTTCTACTACTTTTATTATGTATATACATTATGAATTAATTTTGAGAAAGATTAATTTGTCATTGCATGCACCACACTCATTTTTTTGTTTTTTTAACATTGGCCATCTCTCACCAAGGCAGGATGACCTGAAAAAGATGCACTTTCACCCCATCATTCACACAATTGCTGTCTTGCCAAAGGTGCACAAATATGACAGTTCAGATGTCCCTCCAAACAGCAAATATTCCAAGCCCCTCTAGAGTGCAGCCATTACCTCCCACCACCAGGACTCACGTCCTGCTAACACTAATATGTATGCATGATATAATACCTGTGATTGTTGGGTAACACGTATGTGGTCCTTCAACCTTAAATAGCCAAAATATTAATCATAAGATTTCAAAAAATCCTATGTGACAGACTAAACAAACTCAAATTTGGGATCAGCGCATCAAAGTCAGTGTTAAGCAGCCATTTTGGTTTCTGAACTGGGTGAACATTTAAAATTTGTTGGCAAGTGTTATATTCACTTCTACAGTCTGGCCCTTAAACTTCCTTTTTTTTTATATGCACACTTCCAATCTCTTTCAACCTCTGAAGCTTTTCTTGTAAATCTCCCAATAGTACTGTCATCTGCAAAGAACAATTTTTAACAGCTTCAACTATAAATCATAATAGTTACCCATAAAAACTTTTGCTGCCTTTTCATATACTATTATATATTGACTCTTTCTATCATTCTCAATGAATGTTTGGTCATTGATCGGTTATTTCCATATGACTGATGCAATGTGCAAAGCAAAACAAAAAGAAAATTAAACAATAACTTGAAATTACCAGCAGTCATAATTTTTTAATTTTTGTTTTTAATAACATCGGCCGATTCCCACCAAGGCAGGGTGGCCCGAAAAAGAAAAACTTTCGTCATCATTCACTCTATCACTGTCTTGCCAGAGGGGTGCTTTACACTACAGTTATAAAACTGCAACATTAACACCCCTCCTTCAGAGTGCAGACATTGTACTTTCCATCTCCAGGACTCGAGTCCGGCCTGCCGGTTTCCCTGAATCCCTTCATAAATGTTACTCTGCTCACACTCAACAGCATGTCAAGTACAGTGGAACCTCAAATATCGAACTGCTCCCAACACGACCAGTTATGTAAGTGTATTTTTGTAAGTGCTTTTATAAGTGTATTTTTGAGGGTCTGAAATGAAGTAATCTAATTTACATTATTCCTGACGGGAATAAATTCGTTCGGTAACAGCACTCGAACAGCCGTCTGGAATGAAGAAAGTTCGATATTTGAGGTTCCACTGTATTAAAAACCATTTGTCTTCATTCACTCCTATCAAATACGGTCACACACGCTTGCTGGAAGTCCAAGCCCCTTGCACACAAAACCTCCTTTACACCCCTCCCTCCAAACCTTTCTAGGCCGGGTTCAAGCTCAATGAAGCCTGTGGTGACAGCACTGGCCTGCTAGTTTTAGGACTGGCTTGCCATGTGTTTGATCTTTACCTGTTTCTTGAATTGTTAGTTTTCCATTCACCTGATTGAGGTAAACAATTAAGGTGCACAGGACCACCTCTTGAAAGATAGTGTGTATTGTATGGTATATTAAATGTCACAAGTAGCCATACGTAAATGCATATGAAACTGAAGTGTATGAAATATTCTCTAATACTGTATTGCTTCTGTATTGACTGTATCACTGTTATGCTCACTCTTTGAACCTGTTCCACATCTTAGTTCAGTAACAACCATTTCTGGAATTAAAAATGCTATGCATATTCCCATACAGTTTTATCGTGTAAATTGTATATGTATCCCTATTAGTATCTATGTTTTTTTGTTTTTAATTCCACCTCATCACATTTGATTTGTTCAAGCCTTCCTGTTACCAGATTATTCCTTATGTGCTCTTCATTAGTAAGATTATGTATACATGTAGTTACTAATTTGAGGATCCTCTTTCCCTTTTCTGGTGTTACATTCTGCATCCCTGATTCTGCTTGCTGCCTTGAAGTTTTTTGCATTTATAGCATGAAAGCATTTGTGTACGTATTACCTCTAGTTTCCACCCATCAGCTTCTTAGTTACTTGTGATTTATGTTATTTTTATTTCACAACTAATCCACAAGTTAGGGATGAAACTTGAGGCAACGTTTCAATCTGTTTTAGACTACTATAAAGTCACTTGTGATTTGATTATGGTCCGGCGTGGACCAAAATGACTTTGGAAGTTTTGTCTTTAATTTATAAGTTAGTTGTGAATTGTTTCAGCTATAGCTTTGTGACTTATTCTTTATAGTTTTATTTATTATGTACAGTGGCAGCCTTCAAATCAGTTTTCTTATTTTTATGGGGACTTTATAAACATTATTTTGCCAACCATGTCTGCTTCTGAAATTATTTAAACCACACTGAAGAGTGTCACTGATATGTTAATCAACACTTAGCATATCTTCAATTTATACTTTTGTTTCTGTTGTATGAATGGTCATGTTGTGTAGTGATTGTTCCCTTGAATTTTAGTTTAATATATTATCATTGTCTTTCTTTAAAGAAATATTTAAAGTATAGTAAGCATTCCAAACAGGTTACACTTCAAGGGATGGGGGGGGGGGGTGCCTTGATGCTGGTGAAAGACTTGATCCAAGGAATTGAAGCTACTTCCCTTCTTCTTGGGATCAAATGTGATTAGTTACTATTTCTCAGTTGCTGTATAATCCATTAGGGTTTAGTGCTTTCCTTTGAATACAAGCAAGGTATGCATAACATTAGTATCAACTTCCTGAAAACTTTGCACATTTCTCTTGATCTCTGGAACATGTGGAAGGTGTTAGGTAAATGGACACAGTGCAACTAATGTGACATTTTATTGTGGTAACATTTCACTCTCCAGAAGCTTTGTCCAGCCAGTAACGGCTTGACAAAACTCCTGCAGAGTGAAACGTTGCCACAATAAAATGTCGTGTTAGTTGGATCTGTGTCTGTTTACCTAAAATTTTGTCGGTAATCCTATCATTACGTATTATGTAGAGGGTGCCTTTTCTTGTACCTGATGCTGTGCTAGAAGTAAGGCGGATTTCAGAAAGATGAACTGAGAGTAGTTTGACTGAAGGTAACAGGGACAAGACTATATAATCTAGATTAGCCCACTAAGACCACACTGGAATGATCTCGAGATAGTATTGGCACTTCAGAAACAGTGGTTGACTAGTGTACTGTACTTGATCGTGCTAGACTGAGGAAAGATGCCTATCTGATGCAGGGGTTTCTCTGAAGCACACTCGTAAACTAGAATGGTGTAAACAGCCTTGTCAGACTTGGATGTCTGGACGAGGAAATTGTCTACCATTGGTCATAAATAACTCCACTTAGGAGAAGAAAGTTATGAGGATGTTTTGGTCTGTCAAGTAATATCAAGTGTGACTTAACAGTGGTACTGGATAGAATGAATCAACGTCATAAGCTTCCTTTTCTAAGTGAGGGTTACTTGTGATTTCCTCCAGCCCTGGTATTGTGACTTCTTAGTCTTTAACCACTACAGATATGATAATTCCTGAGATATTATGTTACATATGTTCAGGAAGGGAAATAATTTGTCCATTTTTCCTAGTCACTTAGGATTGGATGCCTGGACTTGGTGCCATAAGTTCTGTTTAGCTATGGATGCCCGACATGGTTGGCAATGCCCTATTTGTTGCTGTATGATTATAAGATTTGCATTATTTTGAATTGAACATATTTAAAAAAAAAAAAAAAAAGTCTAATGAACACTGGTCAGTGGTATCAGCAAACTCACATCCATGGAAAAAATGAGAAGATAAGAGTACTGTGTACCTGGGTCTATCACTGGCTGAAGGAGATCTCAGTAATTGACTGAAATATACAATACTCTGAATAACAAAAGTGTAATGAACACTTGTCAATGCTCAGTAATAACCCACATGGAGACAGAAACTCAGGAGATTGATTAATCTGTATATTTAGACCCCCTTTCAGGATCCTCTTCAGCAGATCTGCTCTAGAGGATCAGATGAACAGATCTGCTGAAGAGGATCCCAGAAGGGGGTCAAAATATACAGATCAATCAGCTTCTTGATTTTCTGTCTCCATATGGGTTATTATTGAACATATACTCTGCTTATCCTCTGACTGTGGGTTTATTTGTACCATTATGTTCCATGTTTCACTTTCTTTTTTCAAAGGGATGCCACTCCGTAAATAGAAAAGAGGAATTATGACAGGATTTCATTTTATAGGTCTTCAGACTATGAGAGAACAGTTGTCAAAAGACTTTATTACACTTCTGCTTATCACAGTAGTAGTTCCTCATATTCTGAAAGTAAATATTTAACAATGTTGAATTCTAAGAAATTTAGCAGTCATGGAGAATAGTTGCAATACAGTATTGAAATGGAGAGGGAATTTTAAATTATTAGTGGCATATTTTAGAAATAACACTTGTGATTGTCAGCTGTAAACAAGTGTTGTTGGTTAGTAAGTGAAGTGTTTGGAGAAGCTGCTAAGTCTGCCAGTGTGGGAGACACTGTACATCATAATGTCTTGGTAAGTGCCTCTCTCCTGGCACCTTGTGGCCCACTCAACATGGAAGCAGACAAATGAAATTACAAATCTTGAATTCACTTAATTATTAAAAAAGTCTGAGGCTTTTGCCATTACTACTCCCGTGAGTCTTCTCAAGGCATCTTTTGTCCTTACTTTGCGCCTTTTCCCGACCTCCCCGATGTACAATATCGTTCAATAATTAAATTACCATTTTGACTTGCACTATGTCACTGAAAAAAAAAATGGGTTCCTGCTGTTCCCCTGCTGTTGCATTTTTGGCAATGCACTGAAGATATAATGGTTATTTCCAACAATTAAAGTAAAAATATTGCTTTCCTAATTTTCAACAATAGAAATCTTGTATCTTGCATTCTCAGTTTGTAGTAGTTTTATTATTACTATGCAACCAACTTGTAACAACTTGTAACATGAATTGTTGACTGGTTGATGAGGACAACAATGTATGTTACACTGATGGAACAATCATTAGAAGTACTAATATTACATATTCTTAGCCATGTATATCAAGTTTTCTCAACAAGCAGTGTGTGTTTGGGTATCTTTTATTTATTTATATATATATATATATATATATATATATATATATATATATATATATATATATATATATATATATATATATATATATATATATATATATATATATATATATATATATTATATATATATATATATATATGCAATAAGATCACAGTAAACAGGTGATTTCAGAATATGCAAAACAACCACTCTGAAAGAATAGAGAAATTCCAAGCGATTTCGTGACTACTCACATTATCAAGGAACTATGATAATGTGAGTAGTCACGAAATTGCTTGGAATTTCTCTATTCTTTCAGAGTGGTTGTTTTGCGCATATATATATATATATATATATATATATAAGAATCTTTCCTCCGTAAGCCATGCGTGTTGTAAAAGTCGACTAAAATGCCGGGAACAATGGGCTAGTAACCCCTTTTCCTGTAAAGATTACTAAAAAGAATAAGAAGAAGAAAATTGTCAAAGTGGGAAGTCTGAATGTGCGTGGATGTTGTGCAGATGATAAGAAAGAGATGATTGTGGATGTTATGAATGAGAAGAAGCTGGATGTCCTGGCTTTAAGTGAAACAAAGCTGAAGGGGGTGGGAGAGTTTCAATGGAGAGGAATAAATGGGATTAGGTCAGGGGTTTCAAATAGAGTTAGAGCTAAAGAAGGAGTAGCAATAATGTTGAAGGATAAGCTATGGCAGGAAAAGAGGGACTATAAATGTATTAATTCAAGGATTATGTGGAGTAAAATAAAGATTGGATGTGAAAAGTGGGTTATAATAAGCGTGTATGCACCTGGAGAAGAGAGAAGTGTAGAGGAGAGAGAGAGATTTTGGGAAATGTTGAGTGAATGCGTGGGGAGTTTTGACTCAAGTGTGAGAGTAATGGTGGTTGGGGATTTCAATGCTAAAGTGGGTAAAAATGTTATGGAGGGAGTAGTAGGTAAATTTGGGGTGCCAGGGGTAAATGTAAATGGGGAGCCTTTAATTGAGCTATGTGTAGAAAGAAATTTGGTAATAAGTAATACATATTTTATGAAAAAGAGGATAAATAAATATACAAGGTATGATGTAGCACGTAATGAAAGTAGTTTATTAGATTATGTATTGGTGGATAAAAGGTTGATGGGTAGGCTCCAGGATGTACATGTTTATAGAGGGGCAACTGATATATCGGATCATTATTTAGTTGTAGCTACAGTTAGAGTAAGAGGTAGATGGGAAAAGAGGAAGGTGGCAACAACAAGTAAGAGGGAGGTGAAAGTGTATAAACTAAGGGAGGAGGAAGTTCGGGCGAGATATAAGCGACTATTAGCAGAAAGGTGGGATAGTGCAAAGATGAGTAATGGGGGGGTTGAAGAGGGTTGGAATAGTTTTAAAAATGCAGTATTAGAATGTGGGGCAGAAGTTTGTGGTTATAGGAGGGTGGGTGCAGGAGGAAAGAGGAGTGATTGGTGGAATGATGAAGTAAAGGGTGTGATAAAAGAGAAAAAGGTAGCTTATGAGAGGTTTTTACAAAGCAGAAGTGTTATAAGAAGAGCAGAATATATGGAGAGTAAAAGAAAGGTAAAGAGAGTGGTGAGAGAGTGCAAAAGGAGAGCAGATGATAGAGTGGGAGAGGCACTGTCAAGAAATTTTAATGAAAATAAGAAAAAATTTTGGAGTGAGTTAAACAAGTTAAGAAAGCCAAGGGAAAATATGGATTTGTCAGTTAAAAACAGAGTAGGGGAGTTAGTAGATGGGGAGATGGAGGTATTAGGTAGATGGCGAGAATATTTTGAGGAACTTTTAAATGTTAAGGAAGAAACAGAGGCAGTAATTTCATGCACTGGTCAGGGAGGTATACCATCTTTTAGGAGTGAAGAAGAGCAGAATGTAAGTGTGGGGGAGGTACGTGAGGCATTACGTAAAATGAAAGGGGGTAAAGCAGCTGGTACTGATGGGATCATGACAGAAATGTTAAAAGCAGGGGGGGATATAGTGTTGGAGTGGTTGGTACTTTTGTTCAATAAATGTATGAAAGAGGGGAAGGTACCTAGGGATTGGCGGAGAGCATGTATAGTCCCTTTATATAAAGGGAAAGGGGACAAAAGAGACTGTAAAAATTATAGAGGAATAAGCTTACTGAGTATACCAGGAAAAGTGTACGGTAGGGTTATAATTGAAAGAATTAGAGGTAAGACAGAATGTAGGATTGCGGATGAGCAAGGAGGTTTCAGAGTGGGTAGGGGATGTGTAGATCAAGTGTTTACATTGAAGCATATATGTGAACAGTATTTAGATAAAGGTAGGGAAGTTTTTATTGCATTTATGGATTTAGAAAAGGCATATGATAGAGTGGATAGAGGAGCAATGTGGCAGATGTTGCAAGTATATGGAATAGGTGGTAAGTTATTAAATGCTGTAAAGAGTTTTTATGAAGATAGTGAGGCTCAGGTTAGGGTGTGTAGAAGAGAGGGAGACTATTTCCCGGTAAAAGTAGGTCTTAGACAGGGATGTGTAATGTCACCATGGTTGTTTAATATATTTATAGATGGGGTTGTTAAGGAAGTAAATGCTAGGGTGTTTGGGAGAGGGGTGGGATTAAATTATGGGGAATCAAATTCAAAATGGGAATTGACACAGTTACTTTTTGCTGATGATACTGTGCTTATGGGAGATTCTAAAGAAAAATTGCAAAGGTTAGTGGATGAGTTTGGGAATGTGTGTAAAGGTAGAAAGTTGAAAGTGAACATAGAAAAGAGTAAGGTGATGAGGGTGTCAAATGATTTAGATAAAGAAAAATTGGATATCAAATTGGGGAGGAGGAGTATGGAAGAAGTGAATGTTTTCAGATACTTGGGAGTTGACGTGTCGGCGGATGGATTTATGAAGGATGAGGTTAATCATAGAATTGATGAGGGAAAAAAGGTGAGTGGTGCGTTGAGGTATATGTGGAGTCAAAAAACGTTATCTATGGAGGCAAAGAAGGGAATGTATGAAAGTATAGTAGTACCAACACTCTTATATGGGTGTGAAGCTTGGGTGGTAAATGCAGCAGCGAGGAGACGGTTGGAGGCAGTGGAGATGTCCTGTTTAAGGGCAATGTGTGGTGTAAATATTATGCAGAAAATTCGGAGTGTGGAAATTAGGAGAAGGTGTGGAGTTAATAAAAGTATTAGTCAGAGGGCAGAAGAGGGGTTGTTGAGGTGGTTTGGTCATTTAGAGAGAATGGATCAAAGTAGAATGACATGGAAAGCATATAAATCTATAGGGGAAGGAAGGCGGGGTAGGGGTCGTCCTCGAAAGGGTTGGAGAGAGGGGGTAAAGGAGGTTTTGTGGGTAAGGGGCTTGGACTTCCAGCAAGCGTGCGTGAGCGTGTTAGATAGGAGTGAATGGAGACGAATGGTACTTGGGACCTGACGATCTGTTGGAGTGTGAGCAGGGTAATATTTAGTGAAGGGATTCAGGGAAACCGGTTATTTTCATATAGTCGGACTTGAGTCCTGGAAATGGGAAGTACAATGCCTGCACTTTAAAGGAGGGGTTTGGGATATTGGCAGTTTGGAGGGATATGTTGTGTATCTTTATATGTGTATGCTTCTAGACTGTTGTATTCTGAGCACCTCTGCAAAAACAGTGATAATGTGCGAGTGTGGTGAAAGTGTTGAATGATGATGAAAGTATTTTCTTTTTGGGGATTTTCTTTCTTTTTTGGGTCACCCTGCCTCGGTGGGAGACGGCCGACTTGTTGAAAAAAAAAAAAAAAAAAAATTTATATATATATATATATATATATATATATATATATATATATATTTATATATTTTTTTCAAAAATATATATATATATATATATTTTTCAACAATATATATATATATATATATATACATTTATATATATATATATATAAATGTATATATATATATATTTATATATATATATATATATATTTTTATATATATATATATATTTATATATATATATATATATATTTTTATATATATATATATATATTTATATATATTATATATATATATATATTATATATATATATATATATATATATATATATATAAATATTTATATATATATATAAATATATATATATATATATAAATATATATATATATATTAATATATATATATATATATATATATATATATATATATATAAATGTATATATATAAATGTATATATATATATATATAAATATATATATATATTAATATATATATATATTAATATATATATATATTAATATATATATATATTAATATATATATATATATATATATATATATATATATATATATATATATATATATATATATATATATATCTATATATATATATGTACTTATTGAATACATCTGAAAACAGATTTGTTAAAATCTCAAGTCTTGTATTTGTACCCTCTGATTAAAAGTAATTTATATAATAAGCTTAAAAGATTTCATGGATATTTTCTGTAAATTTTGCTATAGGGTCACACTAATGTAGAGAAGTTTGTACAGGTAACTGGACTTGACTGGTGGGTAATTGTAGTCTTTGTATTAGAATGATTTCTAGCCTCCTTGATTCTTAGCGTAAGAGAAGATTTTGTTATATGCCTTTTGTGTGATTTATATATTTTCTAGTAAAAAAATAATTTTTGTACAAAAATTTGAGTATGTAGCTTTAATATTTTTAAGCAGCAATAAAATGAATGGTGAGTGATGTTTGTAATGGGAAATTGAGTGTTAAGGGTGTCTTCATTAGTGTTGAGAGGGTGGAATACTAAGAAAGTGTGGGCCCAGCAAGTGCCTCTTGTGTAGAGGAATGGCTGGCACTAACAGCTGTGTGTGTCACTCTGGCTGGCTGCTACAGGAAGCAGGCGTGTTTGGACAAAAGCAAGCAGTTCCCTCCCGAGAATGCACACAAGTGCCGAGGAGGCTACTCCCACAATGTGTACCCATGGCTGGAAGAAGAGATGTTATGCTGCCGTCATGCTGACTTCTGCAACTATCAGTTGCTGAATTCTTCCAGTGGGAAGCCACCCCTGCCTAGTTTGCCTCCAAAGGCTGCCAATCCATGGAGCAGGCCTGGCGATAGGGGTGGGGAAGGTAAGGCCACCACCAGCCCAGCCTCCTCTCCCACCACCAGCCTCAGTACCTGACATAAATAAGTTGCTAATGAACAGAATTAAAGCAGTTTTTACTGAGAGCAGGAAAACAGTTGCTGGGTTTGGAGGAGATGCTGGGTGATGGCACCAAATAATGTGTGATTATTGGCTTCCCTGCCCCACCTTGTAGGCTCTTTACTAACCACTCACAAGCAGTTTGACTCAACCCCCTTTATCCTGGTTTCTTATGACTTCTATTTTACTTGTGCACTGCCAATATGCTTTAATAACCTGTAGCTCTCACTTACTATTATATCTTGATCTTCCTGCTGCAGACATTAATATCACCTTTGATTATGCCATTTTTAAAACTCCAGGTTCATATTTATAAAGACAGTCACAAACATTGTATCTAAGGTTCTACATTTGTTCTTTAATTTATAATTTTCAGAAAGACTTGTCACGAATTTGACAAATTTATATCATTGTCTTTATGGATTGCAACTCCTGGTTAAGAGTTGAGCCAATCATTGACACACTGCACATAATTTACAAAAATTTATATAACCTGCATTTTACTCTGCATTGCCATTGCTAAGGCAGTTTAACTGGTATAAAGGTAAAAGGTAAAGGTAATTAAACAGGATGGAATGACTGGCTTGTGGGATCTTTGTTAAATTTTGTTGTGTGATGGGGGCTGGCATATTCTTCATCTACATGCTATCTGATCTAGCATCTTGTATGGTTTGATGACTTCTCTCAAGGTCAAGTGCACAATAAGGTTGTGGTGACTGTTTAAAGGTGTAGAAATTGGTTGTGTCTGCACTCTCAGTTGTTATGGTACTCTGTTGGTTTTTATCCTGGTTTATTAACACCTGGTCGATATACAGGAAGGGGCTGGAAACATTCCAATTTCTCTTTGCTCACCTGTTTTTGATCTAGTTCTGTGTCACCACTCAGGCTGATCTACCTTCCTGTGTGAATTTTACTAACCTGGTTGTTGGTCTCTGCTGTATTGTGCAGCAATGATTCCTATCTTTACAGCTTCGGTGAAGGGTTTAAGCACGTGCAGTTAATATTGTGTAGTAAACTGGTATATTATTGAATTATAAGTACTGTACTAATAAACCTGATAACCTTAGCTTTCGTTTCACTTACGTAAAGTTAATTTTATCTTAATAAATGTCATCTCTCATATGTTTATGACCTATAAATTTCTAGTAGCTATTGTAAATAGATAGTATTTAGTACTGTAGTATGTTCTTAACCTAATGAAGTTATATTATTACTGTACAAGTTTTAAGTGATCAGCTGTTTTGAAATTGTCTTACAGAATTTATCAGTTGGTTCTATAGCATTATGAGAATGTGTTAATGTTCTGAGGATTCTCCATCTTTCTTATTTGTTGAAATATGTGCAGAATAAAATGTTTAAAGAACTAATACAGTTTTAGGTGTAAAATGTGTTGGTATTGTACATGTTTGAATAATTACTTCATAAATTCTATTACTTTCAAGTTGGCCATTTATTCAGTTTTTATGTGAAATTGGTAGATAAAATTATAGTGGTTGTAGTAGATAAAATGGCATCAACTAGTGGACTAACAAACAATGTGCAATTTATTAGAGTCAGCTGTCTTAAAGCTCATCTGTATAATTCATTTTGTACATCCAGAATTGAGTAGTGCATGGAAGGACCTTCATAGTACATGCTGTTCAATTTTTGACATACTTCTTCAAACCCATTTATGAAAAATTGCACTATAGAGGGAAACTATAAGAAAGCTGACTGATTACAAAAAAGTGTTGAACATACCTTTATTTACAGATGACAGTTTTAGCAAAAATGTCATCTGTTATGAAGGTCTGCTTTGTATGTTGTCTTTTTACCATATTTTACAGCAACTCTTGCCATATAACAGTTTATTAGCTACTACACTAAATTGGGTATATATTTATACATGTTTTCTTTCAGTAAATTGCTACATCTATGGAGAACTGTGACAGTGCTCCTCTACCCGGGTTCTGCAAGTTCTGTCATGTGGGTTTAGTGCTTGGTTATTAATATACAGGAGGGCCCCCCTTATACAGCAGGTTAGATTCCAGGGTACTGCTGTAAAGTGAAACATAGCTCTCTCCCTCTCCTTTTTTTTTTTTTTTTTTTTTTTCCAAAAATAAAAAAACAGCTTTTTTCACTTTCAAGCCTGATAATATGTTTACATTACACTATCATATATTAAGTGAGCTCTGTTATATTTTTTTCAATTCAAATGCATATAAAAGCTTGATAACATGTGTACACTATCATATGTTAAGTGAGCAATACAGCTAGGTCTAAAAGATGCATATACAGTACACACATTACTGACCTTAAAATATTTTCATCCTTAGCTTATAGTGAGTGGTGAATATATTTATTGTAGGAAGTCTGAATAAATGAAGAATGGTATAATTGAAAACCGCTGTATTAGCGAAACACTATAAAGTGAAGTGCTGTAAAACGGGGCCCTCCTGTAATGCAGTATGATGGTCTTTGAATAAGTAGTTTAGACAACCGATAAGTTAATAAATGAGGCATTTGTGCCACGTTTTGGTATCTGTGTTCCAGGATAAAGACACCCAAATGTTGCATAAGTGTCTCGGTTATCAATGATAAGTCTTGCCTGCCATTATTATACTGCCACAATTTTTTTTTTTTTTTTTATTATCACACCGGCCGATTCCCACCAAGGCAGGGTGGCCCGAAAAAGAAAAACTTTCACCATCATTCACTCCATCACTGTCTTGCCAGAAGGGTGCTTTACACTACAGTTTTTAAACTGCAACATTAACACCCCTCCTTCAGAGTGCAGGCACTGTACTTCCCATCTCCAGGACTCAAGTCCGGCCTGCCGGTTTCCCTGAATCCCTTCATAAATGTTACTTTGCTCACACTCCAACAGCACGTCAAGTATTAAAAACCATTTGTCTCCATTCACTCCTATCAAACACGCTCACGCATGCCTGCTGGAAGTCCAAGCCCCTCGCACACAAAACCTCCTTTACCCCCTCCCTCCAACCCTTCCTAGGCCGACCCCTACCCCGCCTTCCTTCCACTACAGACTGATACACTCTTGAAGTCATTCTGTTTCGCTCCATTCTCTCTACATGTCCGAACCACCTCAACAACCCTTCCTCAGCCCTCTGGACAACAGTTTTGGTAATCCCGCACCTCCTCCTAACTTCCAAACTACGAATTCTCTGCATTATATTCACACCACACATTGCCCTCAGACATGACATCTCCACTGCCTCCAGCCTTCTCCTCGCTGCAACATTCATCACCCACGCTTCACACCCATATAAGAGCGTTGGTAAAACTATACTCTCATACATTCCCCTCTTTGCCTCCAAGGACAAAGTTCTTTGTCTCCACAGACTCCTAAGTGCACCACTCACTCTTTTTCCCTCATCAATTCTATGATTCACCTCATCTTTCATAGACCCATCCGCTGACACGTCCACTCCCAAATATCTGAATACATTCACCTCCTCCATACTCTCTCCCTCCAATCTGATATTCAATCTTTCATCACCTAATCTTTTTGTTATCCTCATAACCTTACTCTTTCCTGTATTCACCTTTAATTTTCTTCTTTTGCACACCCTACCAAATTCATCCACCAATCTCTGCAACTTCTCTTCAGAATCTCCCAAGAGCACAGTGTCATCAGCAAAGAGCAGCTGTGACAACTCCCACTTTGTGTGTGATTCTTTGTCTTTTAACTCCACGCCTCTTGCCAAGACCCTCGCATTTACTTCTCTTACAACCCCATCTATAAATATATTAAACAACCACGGTGACATCACACATCCTTGTCTAAGGCCTACCTTTACTGGGAAAAAATTTCCTTCTTTCCTACATACTCTAACTTGAGCCTCACTATCCTCGTAAAAACTCTTCACTGCTTTCAGTAACCTACCTCCTACACCATACACTTGCAACATCTGCCACATTGCCCCCCTATCCACCCTGTCATATGCCTTTTCCAAATCCATAAATGCCACAAAGACCTCTTTAGCCTTATCTAAATACTGTTCACTTATATGTTTCACTGTAAACACCTGGTCCACACACCCCCTACCTTTCCTAAAGCCTCCTTGTTCATCTGCTATCCTATTCTCCGTCTTACTCTTAATTCTTTCAATTATAACTCTACCATACACTTTACCAGGTACACTCAACAGACTTTCTTCTTTCTTTCAACACACCGGCCGTATCCCACCGAGGCGGGGTGGCCCAAAAGGAAAAACGAAAGTTTCTCCTTTTACATTTAGTAATATATACAGGAGAAGAGGTTACTAGCCCCTTGCTCCCGGCATTTTAGTTGCCTCTTACAACACGCATGGCTTACGGAGGAAGAATTCTGTTCCACTTCCCCATGGAGATAAGAGGAAATAAACAAGAATAAGAACTAGAAAGAAAATAGAAGAAAACCCAGAGGGGTGTGTATATATGTGCTTGTACATGTATGTGTAGTGTGACCTAAGTGTAAGTAGAAGTAGCAAGACGTACCTGAAATCTTGCATGTTCATGAGACAGAAAAAAGGACACCAGCAATCCTACCATCATGTAAAACAATTACAGGCTTTCGTTTTACACTCACTTGGCAGGACGGTAGTACCTCCCTGGGCGGTTGCTGTCTACCAACTCAACAGACTTATCCCCCTATAATTTTTGCACTCTCTTTTATCCCCTTTGCCTTTATACAAAGGAACTATGCATGCTCTCTGCCAATCCCTAGGTACCTTACCCTCTTCCATACATTTATTAAATAATTGCACCAACCACTCCAAAACTATATCCCCACCTGCTTTTAACATTTCTATCTTTATCCCATCAATCCCGGCTGCCTTACCCCCTTTCATTTTGCCTACTGCCTCACGAACTTCCCCCACACTCACAACTGGCTCTTCCTCACTCCTACAAGATGTTATTCCTCCTTGCCCTATACACGAAATCACAGCTTCCCTATCTTCATCAACATTTAACAATTCCTCAAAATATTCCTTCCATCTTCCCAATACCTCTAACTCTCCATTTAATAACTCTCCTCTCCTATTTTTAACTGACAAATCCATTTGTTCTCTAGGCTTTCTTAACTTGTTAATCTCACTCCAAAACTTTTTCTTATTTTCAACAAAATTTGTTGATAACATCTCACCCACTCTCTCATTTGCTCTCTTTTTACATTGCTTCACCACTCTCTTAACTTCTCTCTTTTTCTCCATATACTCTTCCCTCCTTGCATCACTTCTACTTTGTAAAAACTTCTCATATGCTAACTTTTTCTCCCTTACTACTCTCTTTACATCATCATTCCACCAATCGCTCCTCTTCCCTCCTGCACCCACTTTCCTGTAACCACAAACTTCTGCTGAACACTCTAACACTACATTTTTAAACCTACCCCATACCTCTTCGACCCCATTGCCTATGCTCTCATTAGCCCATCTATCCTCCAATAGCTGTTTATATCTTACCCTAACTGCCTCCTCTTTTAGTTTATAAACCTTCACCTCTCTCTTCCCTGATGCTTCTATTCTCCTTGTATCCCATCTACCTTTTACTCTCAGTGTAGCTACAACTAGAAAGTGATCTGATATATCTGTGGCCCCTCTATAAACATGTACATCCTGAAGTCTACTCAACAGTCTTTTATCTACCAATACATAATCCAACAAACTACTGTCATTTCGCCCTACATCATATCGTGTATACTTATTTATCCTCTTTTTCTTAAAATATGTATTACCTATAACTAAACCCCTTTCTATACAAAGTTCAATCAAAGGGCTCCCATTATCATTTACACCTGGCACCCCAAACTTACCTACCACACCCTCTCTAAAAGTTTCTCCTACTTTAGCATTCAAGTCCCCTACCACAATTACTCTCTCACTTGGTTCAAAGGCTCCTATACATTCACTTAACATCTCCCAAAATCTCTCTCTCTCCTCTGCATTCCTCTCTTCTCCAGGTGCATACACGCTTATTATGACCCACTTCTCGCATCCAACCTTGACTTTAATCCACATAATTCTTGAATTTACACATTCATATTCTCTTTTCTCCTTCCATAACTGATCATTTAACATTACTGCTACCCCTTCCTTTGCTCTAACTCTCTCAGATACTCCAGATTTAATCCCATTTATTTCCCCCCACTGAAACTCTCCTACCCCCTTCAGCTTTGTTTCGCTTAGGGCCAGGACATCCAACTTCTTTTCATTCATAACATCAGCAATCATCTGTTTCTTGTCATCCGCACTACATCCACGCACATTTAAGCAACCCAGTTTTATAAAGTTTTTCTTCTTCTCTTTTTTAGTAATTGTATACAGGAGAAGGGGTTACTAGCCCATTGCTCCCGGCATTTTAGTCGCCTCATACGACACGCATGGCTTACGGAGGAAAGATTCTTTTCCACTTCCCCATGGACAATAGAAGAAATAAAAAAGAACAAGAGCTATTTAGAAAAAGGAGAAAAACCTAGATGTATGTATATATATATATGCATGTGCGTGTCTGTGAAGTGTGACCAAAGTGTAAGTAGGAGTAGCAAGATATCCCTGTTATCTTAGCGTGTTTATGAGACAGAAAAAGAAACCAGCAATCCTACCATCATGCAAAACAGTTACAGGTTTTTGTTTCACAGTCATCTGGCAGGACGGTAGTACTTCCCTGGGTGGTTGCTGTCTACCAACCTACTACCTTTATATATATAAATATATATATATAAATATATATATAAATATTGTACAAAGTGTTGCATTGATTTTCTTGATTATTACTGTAATGTCTTTTCAGTGAGTATAATATGGAGTTTTTTATGTTGCTTATTAACGAATTGTCAATTTTTTATTTGCTTGACTAAATAAGTCATGCTTTTCTATGAAAAATGTAAAACGAAGATTTAGAAAATAACTTTGGGGGGGGGGGGGGGAGTTCATGAGTTTTCTTCAAGTATAACTGTCTTTCTGGTATTGTGAACATTTTTTAAAGCAGAGATTCTTGTAAGTGCAATACAGTCATTGTGCAAATAAGAATATTAGTTTTAGTGCATTGACTTTCAAAACTTTGACTTTACACTCCCAATGGTCTAGTGTAATTGTGCAATAAATTTTCTTTATACCCAAAAAGAATAATATGCTAACTTCTTAATGGTCACTGCAGCTTTACTGAAAATCAGTTATGCTGAAGCATTGTGAAACTCCAGGTTAAATGTGACATCTAATAATGTACTAAATACCTCTTATTGGAAGGGGTAAGGATTTGTGTGTGATAAATGGTCTTAAAACCAACAAGTTGAAAATTGAGACAACTTGTGCTACATATAGGAATCTTTATTAAGGAAAGTCACACAATGGCTTCATCAGTCTAGTACAAAGGAGAAAGGTGTAAGGAGAGTAGTAGTTTGAGGTAATCAGTCCCTCACATTGATTCCAGGCTGAGGGACTGATTACCTCAAACTCCTCCTTTCCTTACACCTTTCTGCTTTGTATTGGACTGAAGAAGCCACTGTGTGGCAAAACATTTCCTCAATAAAGATTCCCATATGTTGCATAAGTGTCTCAGTCTTTATACAAATTGTATACACTGAGGATCATTAATCTCTCATCTGTGTCTGACGTACTAGTATGCAGGTGACAAGAATGTGCTAGGACACAATTTTCTGTGCCTACAAATACGTCACCTGCCAGTATTTCTGAGCTCAGCATAACTGTTTAGGTCACCTACATCCTCTTGCCAGTGGAAAAAAACTAAGAACATAAGAACATAAGAAAGGAGGAACACTGCAGGAGGCCTGCTGGCCCATACTAGGCAGGTCCTTTACAATTCATCCCACTAACAAAACATTTGCCCAACCCAATTTTCAATGCCACCCAAGAAATAAGCTCTGATGTGAAAGTCCCACTCAAATCCAACCCCTCCCACTCATGTACTTATCCAACCTAGATTTGAAACTACATAAAGTCCCAGCCTCAATAACCCAACTAGGTAGACTGTTCCACTCATCAACTACCCTATTTCCAAACCAATACTTTCCTATGTCCTTTCTAAATCTAAACTTATCTAATTTAAATCCATTACTGCGGGTTCTCTCTTGGAGAGACATCCTCAAGACCCTATTAATATCCCCTTTATTAATACCTATCTTCCACTTATACACTTTGATCAGGTCTCCCTTCATTCTTCGTCTAACAAGTGAATGTAACTTAAGAGTCTTCAATCTTTCTTCATAAGGAAGATTTCTAATGCTATGTATTAATTTAGTCATCCTACGCTGAATGTTCTCTAACGAATTTATGTCCATTTTGTAATACGGAGACCAGAACTGAGCTGCATAATCTAGGTGAGGCCTTACTAATGATGTATAAAGCTGCAGTATGACCTCTGGACTTCTGTTGCTTACACTTCTTGATATAAATCCCAGTAATCTATTTGCCTTATTACGTACGCTTAGGCATTGCTGTCTTGGTTTAAGGTTGCTGCTCACCATAACCCCCAAGTCCTTTTCGCAATCTGTATGGCTAAGTTCTACATCATTTAACTTATAAGTACTAGGGTTATGGGCACTCCCAAGCTACAGAACCTTGCATTTATCTACATTGAACTGCATCTGCCACTTTTCTGACCAAGAATAGAGTTTGTTTAAATCCTCCTGAAGTTCCATAACATCTACGTTTGAATCAATTATCCTACCTATCTTTGTGTCATCGGCGAATTTGCTCATATCACTAGTAATTCCCTCATCAAGATCATTGATATATATTATAAACAACAACGGGCCCAAGACTGATCCCTGTGGAACGCCACTTGTTACAGATCCCCACTCGGATTTAACCCCATTTATGGACACTCTCTGCTTCCTGTCAGTGAGCCATGACTCGATCCACGAGAGCACTTTTCCCCCAATGCCATGAGCTGCTACTTTCTTTAACAGTCTATGGTGCGGAACTCTATCAAAAGCCTTACTAAAATCTAAGTAAATAATATCAAATTCTTTATTGCAGTCAACAGCCTCAAAAGCTTTACTGAAGAAAGTTAATAAATTAGTTAGACAAGACCGGCCTCTTGTGAATCCATGCTGAGTATCATTAATCAAGCTATGCTTATCGAGATGGCTTCTTATAATCTCGGCTATAATTGACTCTAGTAATTTGCCTACAATTGAGGTCAGGCTTATTGGGCGGTAATTTGACGGTAACGACTTGTCCCCTGTTTTAAAAATAGGAGTTACATTAGCCATCTTCCACATATCAGACACTACACCTGTTTGAAGAGATAAATTAAAAATATTAGTTAATGGTTCACAGAGTTCCATTTTGCATTCCTTAAGAACCCTTGAAAAAACCTCATCAGGACCCGGCGACTTATTTTGCTTCAGTCTGTCTATCTGCTTCACAACCATCTCACTAGTGACTGTGATGTTACATAATTTATCTTCTTCTAGCCCACTGTAAAAATTAATTACTGGAATATTGTTAGTGTCTTCCTGTGTAAAAACTGAGAGAAAATAATTATTTAAAATCAAGCACATTTCATTCTCTTTGTCAGTAAGATGCCCATAGTTATTTTTAAGGGGACCTATCTTATCTCTAACTTTTGTTCTATAGACCTGGAAAAAACTTTTTGGGTTAGTTTTAGAATCCCTAGCAACTTTAATTTCATAGTCCCTTTTAGCTTTTCTTATCCCCTTTTTAATGTCCCTCTTAATGTCAATATACTGATTCATAAGATGACCCTCACCTCTTTTGATACGCCTATAAATTCCTTTCTTATGCCCTAGTAGATATTTGAGCCTATTATTCATCCATTTTGGGTCATTTCTATTTGATCTAATTTCTTTATATGGGATAAACGCTCTTTGAGCAGCATGTATAGTGTTCAGAAAACTGTCATATTGATAGCTCTCTTCGTTACCCCAGTCAACAGATGATAAGTGTTCTCTAAGCCCATCGTAATCTGCTAAGCGAAAATCTGGGACTGTTACTGAGTTATCGCTACTATCGTACTTCCATTCAATGCTAAATGTAATTGATTTGTGGTCGCTAGCACCCAGTTCCTCTGAAATTTCTAAATTATTAACAAGGGATTCATTGTTTGCCATAACTAAGTCAAGTAGGTTATTTCCCCTTGTAGGTTCTGTCACAAACTGCTTCAAAAAACAATCCTGAAATACTTCTAAGAAGTCGTATGATTCTAAATTCCCAGTCAAGAAATTCCAATCAACATGACTAAAGTTGAAGTCTCCTAGAATTACTACATTATCGTGCCTTGTGGCCTTAACAATTTCCTCCCATAGTAGTTTCCCTTGGTCCCTATCTAAGTTTGGGGGACGGTATATCACTCCTAAAATCAGTTTTTCATGCCCCTCTGAAAATACTATTCAAACAGACTCTGTATGTGTTACTTCAGACTTAATACCCGTTTTTATGCAACAGTTCAAGCGATCTCGGACATACAATGCCACCCCACCCCCCCTCCCAATACTTCTATCTTCTTGGAACAATTTAAAACCCTGAATATGACATTCCGCAGGCATGTCCCGACTTTTTGAATTAAACCACGTCTCAGTTAAGGCAAATACATCAATGTTACCTACACTAGCAACTAATCTCAACTCGTCCCTCTTATTCCTAGCACTACGGCAATTAGCATAATAAACATTGAAAGACTCTCCTTTCTCTTTACCCTTCCTGCTCATTTCTATTTTTCTACTAAACCTATTACTGTCCTTATCACCCAAGGTCCCTGGCTTTTCAATATCTATCTCGTTCTTATTATTACTAGTTCCCCTAGAACTCGTAATATTACTACACTGGGACTTCACTGTTTTCCTGCCAAAACCCATACCACTAACTATTCCTAGTTTAAAGTCCTAACTGCTCCCTCCACTGCAGTTGCCAGTGCTCCCACCCCACACCTAGATAAGTGAACCCCATCCCTAGCATACATGTCATTTCTGCCATAGAAGAGGTCCCAGTTGTCAATGAATGTTACCGCATTTTCCTTACAGTATTTGTCCAGCCAGCAATTGACACCAATTGCTCTGGACAACCATTCATTTCCAACTCCTCTCCTTGGCAAAATACCACATATGAGAGGGTTCCCACTCTTACTTCTAATTATTTCTATTGCTGACCTATACCTGCTAATCAGGTCCTCACTCCTACGTCTGCCAACATCGTTGCCTCCAGTACTGAGACAGATAATAGGATTGCTTCCATTACCTCTCATGATGTCATCCAGACTGCTAACAATATCCTCCATCCCAGCCCCAGGAAAGCAAACTCTCTGTCTCCTACTCCTGTCCTTCAAGCAGAACGCCCTATCCATATACCTAACTTGGCTATCCCCAACAACAACAATATTCGTACCTTCCTTAATGTCTTTCGTAGTGACGTTCCCAGTATTCGACTCACATTCGTCGGGTAGCAGTGAGAATGTATTGGATGTTTCCACAACAGTTTCCACGGCAGTCTCTTTCTTCTTCATCGTTTCTACCTTTCCATTCGTCGTCTTGATCGTCAACTTCTTTCCCTGCTGTCCAGCCACTGACCAGTTTCCCTTCTTGACCTGAGGATTCAAAACAGGAGGACTACTCCGAATCTTTTTGTTTTCCTCGGTCAGTCGCCAAATTTCCATATTCGCCAACCTCAATTCTTCCTTAAGCTGTTGGTAAACTAAGACCAGATTGGTCCACAGTGCATCATGGCTAACACTGACTGACTAGCTTATTTAAACAATGAAATCAGGACCTGTTGTTCCAACTAGTTAGGACAGGTTTGTCAGGAAACAGGACAAGTGTCTCCTGATATGGGTTTGTCATGTGATGACCTGCCACTGGAGCTTTTCATTATCTGACTGAGGCCTTCTGCTGGCTTACCCCTCCACCCCCTTTAAAATTAGTTATCATTACTATGTTGTTCCAGTACCAGCTTCTCTACCAGCAAACAAGGTGTGGAACTTCTAGGAAGATGCCTTATTCAAAATTTATTACAATTTCATAGAACTAACAGTTGAATTCAGCCAAAAAGCACACTATGTAGATTTAACCTAGGATAACCCCATGTAATCAGACATGTTTTGATGAGTATTACACCTTGAAGCAATTGTAATATTATAAGATTTCTTTGTAAATATGTCTCTCAGTGGTCTTGAAGGCACACAGGTATTATGGACACAATTATTAAGCTTATAACCTAGGATCACCAAATATAGTCAAATGATAGGTAAAAGAACACAGCTGCAACTAATGGCAACGTTTCGCTCTCCAGGAGCTTTGTCAAATGACACAGTTCCTGGAGAGCAAAATGTTGCCACAATAAAATGTCACATTAGTTGTATCTGTGTCATTTTATCAAACATTTGTCAGTAATTCTACCGTTATTACATAGTCAAATGATTAGACTTATTTCCATGTATTGAGGAGTATTACACCTTAAAGAACTGTAATATCATCAGTAGTGTTAGAAGACCAAAGCAGTAAAAAAATAGAAGAAAAATTGTTTGCTTCAATTTTTACTGTACATATATTCCAAGCGGAGCAATGTCAAGCATGAATTTTCCCACGGTTAAAGTACTAAAACATCTTGAAACACATCTAATAGCATAAACTAGTGTATATAGTATTAAACATGACATTGAAAAACTGATACTCGTAAATTGGCATCAATAAATTGTTAGACGTACTTGTGTCATGGAGGTGGGAAGTATAGCGCCTGCACTCTTAAGGAAGGGTTTGGGATATTTGGTGTTTAGAGGACCCCAGTGAGTTTAGTGCTTCTTTTTTGTTTTAATAATAATGCTGTTTAAAGGATTATTATTATAAAGAAGTGCTAAACCTACAAGGGTCATACATTGCTGCCAGGCTGGGAAGGATGCAGGGATAATGGGTAGCAGGAGGGAGAGGAATGATTATTAGGTCATGGAGTGCAATGGGGCAGTGGATAGTGCAAGGGTAGAGGGTAACAAGAGACTGAAGTAGAAAGGGCTGTGAGGAGTACTAGAGGCATCATCATCAGAGTTTGTGCATTAAATCAGTTGCTGTCAAAAAGTCAATGAGAGAGTGGGTTAAAAAAGGGTCCATCAAGAAGGAAAGGTAAAGTAAGGGCAGTAGAGCGGAGACGATGTTGGAGGTAAATTCTGTGTGCTTGTTAATAGTGGGCAGTTCAACAGAATGTGGTTGATAGAAACTGGAACCTGACAGTTCTCACAGAGTGGAACAGGGCGCCTCTCCATGAAATACTTGTGAGAAGACGAGTGTGGCCGATGCGAAAAATGAAGGATCAGGTTAAGTCACGGGTGACTTAACCTGATTCCTCATTTTTCTTCTTCTCCCTCTTCCCCTTTCCTCTTTCCTTTTTTTGTCTTTCTTCTGTCACGTGTTTCTGTTCCTTCCTTATTTATTTCATCACTTCCCCTTCCCTCCACCTCTGTGCACTTGCTCTCCCTCTGTGGGCACCTAGCTCCCTTGCAGTGCTCCCCTTTCATTATATTTCACTGGCTCCTCCTTAGTTCCCCACTACTACCACTACTACTTCTACTACTACTACTTCTACTACTACTACCACTACTATCACTACTATCACTACTATCACTACTATCACTACTATCACTACTACCACTACTATCACTACTATCACTACTACCACTACTACCACTACCACTACCACTACTACTACTACTACTACCACTACTACTACCACTACTACTAACTACCACTACTACTACCACTACTACCACTACTACCACTACTACTACTACCACTACTACTGCTACCACTACTACTGCTACTGCTACCACTACTACTGCTACTGCTACCACTACTACCACTACTACCACTACTACCACTACTACCACTACTACTACTATACTACTACTACTACTACTACTACTACTACTACTACTACTACTACTACTACTACTACTACTACTACTACTACTACTACTACTACTACACTACTACTACACTACTACTACTACTACTACTACTACTACTACTACTACTACTACTACTACTACTACTACTACTACTACTACTGCCACCACCACCTCCTCCTCCCCCTCCCCTATATGTATATATATATATATATATATATATATATATATATATATATATATATATATATATATATATATATATATAAAACCATCCTGCTCCACTTCTGGTTAGTGTGGCTTTGTAAATGGTCCAATTCAGACCGAAACGTCGTAAGCTCCTCTCTTCTATGTGCGGGTTATTTGTGTAACGGAGACATTGTCTGACTAGTGTATGTAGTTGAACGGAAATTTGATGGCTATAACTTCTCTCAGTATACATAGCGGTTCACTGCTTGCCAGTGAGGGCAAACATTGTGATGCTACAATTATTGGCACCACAGCCATCTGCCAACATATTGCAGGTCACAGGAAACTGGAAGTCACTGGAAAAACTGATCATCATCTAAATTTTGACCATTTGTCTCCCATCCCTACATACCTTAAATGCAAAAATAGTAGTACATATAGTACATCATTGTATTCTCAGCAGTGCTTCATTCTACTTTGGGAAAGAAAAATTTGGTGTTCAAAAGACAGGATTTGTTTTATAACCAGGTCATTACCCAACTCTGTCTACAGGAGAGAATACTGTGCTCTGCATCTCTTACTCTGTAGAGTTGCTTAACATCCAGTATTGTCCTTTATTCCCACTTCTGTATCTAACCCTTATGCACTGTTTAGAGATGATTCTACACTCTTCATCTGTCGCCTTCACTTCTCCATAAACTACGTGGTTCTCCAGCTGTCCCTACAACACTTAACCTCAGCCACAAAGATCTCCAAAACTGTCACCTCAAGACCATGCAATATTGCCATTCCTTCACAAACTACATTCTCAGACCAACTACCTAAGATGTGACCACTGCTGCAGCTGTTGTAGAAGTACATGTACTTCTTCCCCACAGGCTCTTAACATCACTTAAGTGAACTAACCCCTCGAAACCCTTTCTTCCCATGATGGCTGCCAATGTATGTACTACTTCGCTTTCCTCGCCTGTCTCATACATTATAGTCCCCTCTGAATCATAGCCTCGAAAGACACTTGAAACTACAGTGACATTTCTCAATAAGTAATGTCTCACATTCCCAAATTTCCATTCATACTCCACTTTACTGCAGCCCATGTCTGTTTGGACAACTGATTTGCAGTCTTTGTATGTAGTCCCTTAACCCTTTCAGGGTCCCCAGGCTCTCTCCGAGACTTATTCTCAGGGTCCCCAAATTTAAAAAAAAAAAATTATTTTTTCTTATGAAAAGATAGAGAATCTTTTCCCAATCATAGTGACACCAAAAGTATGAAATTTGATGGAAAACTTAGGAATTATGCTCTCGCGAAGTTAGCGGTCTCGATGATGTTTACGCATCGGCGATTTTGCCCACTTTGAGCCCTATTTTTGGCCAATTCCAGTGTACTAGTCGACAAAAATCATAACTATTTCGCTAGAACTCCATTTTTTCTATCGAATGAGTATAAGAAACCACTTATTTACCGATTTCAACTATCCAATAAAGTGGCCAGAATTTAGCAATATTGCCAATTTCACACAAATTTCAAAAGATGCCAGTTTCCGAATAGGGTCCAGAATAAACAAGAAAGACATTCCTGGCACTAAAATAACAAGTTCTCTGTTTGTTAGTCACATCCCCAGGCCCCTCTTATATTTCTTTGACCTCTTCAAGGGGGGCTCCTTGGCGTGGTGAAGAGGCTCTTGGTCTGAGGAATTAGACCTGTCGGTCTCCTTCCTCAGACCGAACCTAATTACCCCCAATCCCCCCTTCCCTATCCCATCCTCCTCTTTTCCCATACCTCCTCCCCCTCCCCACCCCTCCCTTTTGCCCTTCCTCTTTTTGGCCTTTGGGATTTTTCCCACAGGCGCGCTAGTTCCTAGGTAGGGGAAAGGGTACCAGGGTCCATCCCATTCCGTTGAGGTTCTTGGCGGTGGCGTAGTTTGCCATGGAATCTGGATCGCCTAGGGATGTCCCGATCCCTCTCCGGTATCCCGGAGAGTGGCTTTGGGTGTCTTTCGGGCGACGGGTGTATCTCTGGAAGCCACCTTTCGGATTCAAGGGGTGGTGGCCGAAGGAGGTATGCTTTGTGACAGATATCCGGCCGCCCTCTCTTTTGTCCACCGAGGTAGCTCGGCAGATTTGAGGTTGCTATCCCGGATTGCTGGTTTACTGGCATGATGGGTAGGGTATGGCACGGGTTCCATGCTGCATCTACGCTACTTGCGGTGCTGAGGTTCTCTTGGGCACGGAGGGAGATTTCTGGCCCTTCATTCCTCCTAGGAACTATCCCTCCCTGGTCCCCCCTTTTTTTATTCTTTTTTATTTTTATTTTCTTTTCTTCTTTTTTTTTCTTAAAAACAAAAAGAAAGAAGTAACCTAACCATGGAGAACCCAATCCATGAACCTGCTACCCCCGGGCCCCTTCTTGATACTGCACCCTGTTCTGACCCCGCCTCGTCTTTGGACCACTCTTCGGACACTCCTCATGCCTTTGTACCTCTTCTTCGTGTTCTCCCTCACAAGCCTCAGTATCGACGAGACCTCATACGACACCTCCTCCCAATCGTCCCTTTACTTCTCAGAAGTCAAAAAAAGGTCCTTTAACCCCTCCTTCCCTTCTTCCACCTCCTCATTTTACCTTCCCTGTCTCTGTACCGGGTTCTTTCCCTCTCACTGGCTCTGTTACAAGTGTAGAGGTTCACCCTCCTCCTCGTACTATACCTACCTTCCCTGTTCCCTCCCAGGTTTCTTCCTCTTCTGCCACCTCCCAGGTTTCTGCCTCTTCTGCCCCCTTCCACGCTTCTTCTCCAGTTCCCTCCACCCTTTCGCCCCCCCCCTACCTTGGTACAGTCCATTACCATTCCAATCTTTACTCATCCTCCCCCTACCATCTCCAATATTGTCTCCCATACGACGTCTCTGAATTCCGAAACACTTGAAGCAATCTCTGAATATATTGCAGAGACCAAACCATCAATGGACACTGATCCACCCTCTGTTCCTTCTCTCTCCTCTCCTCCATCTGCACAACTCCTTTCTTCACAGCGCACTGTTCCTTCGCTGCTTGAACGTTTTCCGCTGCCTCCGCATGTGGACTTTTCTAACCCCTCTAGTCCGTAGGAACCCTTACCTGCGGATTTCAAATATCTTTATCATTGCCAATCATGGCCTATTTACAGTGGAATATACGCGGCCTCAGGGGTAATCGGGGTGAGCTTCAGATGTTACTCTCCCAGTTTTCCCCTGTTGGTGTTTGCTTACAGGAACCAAAATTACACTCTGCTGTTATCTCTCCCATCTCAGGCTATAATTTATTGTATTCTTCAGATCCTTTTCCTGATGGGACCTTTAATGAAAGTGCCCTTCTTCTACGCACTGATATTCCGTACCATCAGCTATTTGTTCGTACTTCGCTGCATTACACAGCAGCCTGTATCCACTTGCATAGGTGGTATACGCTCTGTTCTTTATATCTCTCTCCTTCTCAGGCATTATCTATTTCGGATATTGCCTTTCTTGTTTCGTCATTACCAGGACCGATTCTGTTACTTGGCGATTTTAATGCCCATCATTTCCTCTGGGGGGGGGTCTCACTGTGATTCCTGTGGCATTCAGTTAGAGGCTTTTCTTGCCACCCACCCCCTCCATGTTTTAAATACAGGTACTCACATCCATTTTGATCCTCGGGCTCTCACACTCTCTTGCATCAATCTCTCGGTCTGCTCTTCCTCCACTGCATTAGACTTCACCTGGTCTGTTCTCCCGGATTTACATGACAGCGATCATTTCCCAATCATTCTTACTTCCCCTTCATATTCACCACTTCTTCGTATCCCACGCTGGCAATTTGATCATGCAAATTGGAACCTTTACTCACAACTAACTGTTTTTAGTGAGGTTCCTTCTTCGTCCTTCATTGATGAGCTTTTACACCTCTTCTCGTCCTCCATTTTAACCGCAGCTTCTCATTCTATACCCCAAACGTTGGGCAGGCATTCTCAGAAATGCATGCCTTGGTGGTCTCCTGCTTGTGCTCGTGCAGTACGTTTGAAATGTGCTGCATACTGCAGGTACTGGTACAATAGAACCACGGAGAGACTTCTTGATTTTAAGCGGAAGCGTGCGATCGCTCGCCGTGTCATCCGTGACGCTAAACTCACTTGCTGGCGAGATTGTCTCCACCATCACCTCTGCTTCCTCTATGAGTGGAGTCTGGAAAAAAGTATGAAAACTGAGTGGTAAATATTCTGACCCGGCTCCTGTTCTGTGGGTTGCCGGTGTTGATATAGCAAACCCACTAGATGTTGCCAATGAAATTGGCAATCATCTGGTCCGTATTTCTCAGGGGCTCCATCTATTCCCCTCGTTTCTTTCCTCAAAGTCTGCCAGAGAGTTAGCACCCTTGGACTTTTCTTCTCTCAGAGAAGAACAGTATAATGTGCCTTTTACACTTCAAGAACTGGAGGCAACACTCTCAGCTTGCCGATCATCGGCAGCTGGGCCCGACGACGTTCATATTCATATGCTACAACATTTACATCAGTCAGCCCTTGCAGTCCTATTACGCCTTTTCAATCTTACTTGGTCACAAGGAGTTCTTCCACAGCTGTGGAAATCTGCTATTGTTCTCCCTTTCAGCAAACCAGGCACTACGGGACATGAAGCCTCCCACTATCGTCCCATTGCTCTTACCAGTGCAGTTTACAAAGTGATGGAACGCCTGGTAAATAGACATTTAGTGTGGTATTTAGAGACACACAACAGTCTCTCCACTCGTCAATATGGCTTTCATAAGGGACGTTCTACCATAGACCCCTTACTACACTTGGATACGTATGTTCGTAATGCCTTTGCGAATAACTACTCAGTTATTGCCATATTTTTTGACCTTGAGAAGGCATATGACACTACTTGGAGGTATAATATTTTGGCCCAAGCCCACTCCTTAGGCCTCCGAAGCAATCTACCATCCTTCCTTAAGAACTTTTTAACTGATAGACATTTCCGTGTTTGGGTTAATAATGTGCTCTCCCCGGACTTTATCCAAGCTGAAGGTGTCCCCCAGGGATGTGTTCTGAGCACAACACTTTTTCTCCTTGCTATTAATGATTTGGCCTCTAGTCTTCCATCAAATATTTGGTCATCACTCTATGTTGATGACTTCGCTATTGCCTGTGCAGGTGCTGACTGTCACCTCATTACAGTTTCTCTCCAGCATGCGGTCAACCGTGTTTCCAATTGGGCCACCACACGTGGGTTTAAATTTTCCAGCACTAAAACCCACCAAATTACTTTCACTAGACACTCTGTCATCTCCGATCATCCTTTGTACCTCTATGGCTCCCGTATCCCTGAACGTGATACAGTCAAGTTTCTGGGCCTCCTCTTTGACCGTAGGTTATCCTGGAAACCTCACATTACCTCTCTGAAGGCAACTTGTCACAGCCGGCTGAACCTTCTTAACCCTTTGACTGTCGCGGCCGTATATATACGTTTGTGAGGTACCGTGTTTGACGTATATATACTCATAAATTCTAGCGGCTTCAAATCAGGCAGGAGAAAGCTAGTAGGCCCACATGTGAGAGAATGGGTCTGTGTGGTCAGTGTGCACCACATAAAAAAAATCCTGGAGCACACAGTGCATAATGAGAAAAAAAAAACTCCGACCGTTTTTTTAATTAAAATGCCGACTTTGTGGTCTATTTTCGTATAGTATTTGTGGTTGTATTCTCGTTTTCATGGTCTCATTTGATAGAATGGAAACTATATTATAGAAATGGAGGTGATTTTGATTAATTTTACTATAAAAAGAACCTGGAAATGGAGCACAAAGTACAGGAAATGTTTGATTTTTGCCGATGTTCAAAAGTAAACAAATGATGTCATTGTCCAATAAATGTCCAAATAGCCATTCTAATACGCAGTCATGAATGGGTTGATGTAATTTTTACAATTATTACAGTATTGCAGTAGTCTGCATAACAGTAAATCTTCTATTTTTTGTTTGAATAAAATTTCAAAATAAAAAGCAAGAGTAATATCACAGGGACCTGGAGACATGACTGATGAACAAAGAAAATCTTATTTTAGAGCCAGGAATGTCTGCATTGTTCATTCTGGACCTTATTTTGAAATTGTCGTATTTTTTAATTTTCGTGAAATTGGCCAAATTGCAAATTTCTGACCATGTTATTGGGTAGTTGAAATCGGTAAATGGGCAGTTTCTTGTGCTCAATCGATAGAAAAAATAGAGTTCTGAAGAAATAGTTATGAGTTTGGTTGACTGGAATAACGGAATTAGCCGAAAATAGGGCTCAAAGTGGGCGAAATTGCCGATTTTTAAATATCGCCGAAGTCGCTAACTTCGCGAGAGCGTAATTCCATCAGTTTTCCATCAAATTTCGTTTTTTTGGTGTCTGTACAATCGGGAAAAGATTCTCTATCATTTCATGAGAAAAAATAATTTTTTTTTTTTCAAATATTTTGCGACACCAGGAGCAACTTCAGGATTGGGCCCTTCGACAGTCAAAGGGTTAAAACCCTTGCTCATCTTTCATGGGGAGCTGATCGTTGAACCCTCCTTCGCCTTCATTCCACCCTCATTTTATCGAAAATTGATTATGGTGACCAGATCTGTTCAGCGGCATCTCATGCTACTCTCTCTCGCCTTAACCCCATTCATCACCAAGGATTACGTTTATGCCTTGGTGCTTTTCGCTCTTCCCCTGTTGAGAGCCTCTATGCAGAAGCGAACGTTCCATCCTTATCCTATCGCCGTGATTCCCATTGCCTTCGCTACTATGTACGCTCTCATGATCTCCGCAATCCTTCCATTTATAGAATGGTCACTGATATTAGTAGACATTCTTTATTTGTTCGCCGCCCCTGTTTACTCCGTCCCTTCTCTCTTCGCCTTCATTCGCTCGTCTTCTCTTCAATTACCACCATTCTATGTTCATGTAGCATCTCACTTTTACCTACCCCCCTGGGAAGTTCCAGCTGTTCGGGTCTGTTCTTTCTCTCTCCCTTGCTCGAAAGCCCAACTGTCTACGGTCGCTTCCCGCTCTCTTTTTCTTGACCACTTCCACTCTCATTCTCATGCCATTGCTGTGTACACAGATGGCTCTAAGTCTTCTGACGGTGTAGGATTCGCAGCAGTGTTTCAGGACAGCGTCGTACGAGGGCATTTACTATCTTTGGCTAGTGTTTTTACTGCTGAATTGTATGCCATCCTTGCAGCACTTATCCGTATTGCATCTATGCCTGTGTCATCATTTGTGGTCTCAGACTCCCTTAGTGCTTTACAGGCTATACAGAAATTTGTTACACCTCACCCCTTAGTCCTCCGTATCCAACTTTGGCTACGCCGCATCTTTACCAAGCATAAAGATATTGTTTTTTGTTGGGTCCCTGGTCATGTTGATGTACAGGGCAATGAACAGGCAGACTGCTGCACGGTCAGCAGTACATGACCTACCAGTTTCATATAGAGGTATTCCATTTACGGACTATTTTGCTGCAATATCTTCCCACCTTCACACCCGTTGGCAACAACGTTGGTCTACTATGCTCGGTAACAAACTTCAGTCTATTAAACCGAGTATAGGTTACTGGCCGTCTTCTTATCACCAGTGTCGAGGTTGGGAGACTACTCTCTCCCGTCTTCGCATTGGCCATACTCGTCTTAATAGTAACATGGATATCTCATGGAGAGGCGCCCTGCTCCTCTCTGTGAGAATTGCCAGGCTCCATTATCAGTCAGCCACATTCTGTTGGACTGCCCACTTTATCAACGAGCACGCAGAATTTACCTCTGTCGTCGTCTTCGCTCCGCTGCTCTCTCTTTACCTTCCCTTCTCGCTGATGGACCCACCTTTCATCCAGACTCTCTCATTGACTTTTTGACAACAACTGACTTCACAAATTCTGATACCTTCAGCCCTTTCTACTTCAATCTCTTGCTACCCTCTACCCCCGCACTATCCCCTGCCCCGCTGTTTTCTGTAACCTACTGATCATCCCTCCTCCCTTCTGCCGCCCAATACCCTCACTTCCTTCCCTACCCTACCCTGCAGCGCTGTATAGCCCTTGTGGCTTAGCGCTTCTTTTTGATTATAATAATAATAATATATTTCTTTGACTTTCCACATTGAATTTTTATTCTTACAAAAAATAGAAGATTTACTGTTATGCAGACTACTGCATTAGTGTAGAAATGGTATAAACGATATCAGCGCACTTGTGAAAGAATATTAGTCTCTCCAGTTGACGTGTATTGGACACTTGGCATGATTTGTTTACTTTTTAACTTTGGTAAAAATCGAACATTTCTGATAATTTGAGCTCAATTTCAAGGTAAAACCAGTCAAAATCATCTCAATTTCTGTAATATGTCTTCCATTCTATAAAATGAGACCAGGAAAACTAGAATACAACAATAAATACCATACGAAAATACAGTGCAAATTCGCTGTTTTAATCCAAAAACACGGTCAAAGTTTTTTTTTTCTCATTACACAGTGTGTGCTGCAGGATTTTTTTTTATACTGCACACACTGACCACATAGACCCATTCTTTCATATGTAGGCCTACCAGCTTTCTCTTACTAGATTTGAGGGCGCTAGAATTTAGGCGTACGAGTATGTCAAAAACCCTGGGGCTTAAGCCGTACTAGTACGGCCGAAACCCTGAAAGGGTAAATGTTCCTTGTCTTAATTAATATGCAGTTTTTTAGTTTCATCTGGTTGGACAGTAATAAAATCTATTTTTATTACTTCTCGATCTTACACTCGCCAATCTTAGTGGAAGTTCAAGTGTGCAAACTGGGCACACTATACTTGCCTTATTTTTTCCTGATCCTCTTTCTAATTCTCCTATAAACCAGCTATATCCCTTTGTCACCTTGGTACTCTGCAACTATGCTCGCCATCCACTGGACCCCAGGGTAAACATTTTCAGAAATGTTCCTTGGATGACTCCCTACTTCACACTTGCAGTTTGTTGAAAGTGAGGTGAATGAGGTTGCAACCTTACAATTGCACTATAAACAGGTTGTTTGCTTACAAATGATTGGGAGCATGCTCATTTAATTACACAGACAGCTAAACAAACTTGTTGGCCTGCTTTTGCACCTGGACCTGGAGTTTACCTGACAAACTATTTGCATAGTCTTGAAAAAATATGAGAGTTAGCAAGTAAGTATTGTATACAACTGACCCAGCTTCCATACTTACCATTGTCGGCACAAAAAGTAGCGGACCCTGTTAACCCTTTGACTGTCACAAGCCCATTTCTGAAACTCTCATTCTGTCGCAAAGTTTTTGGAAAAAATAAAATTATTTTTTCTTATGAAATGATAGAGAATCTTTTCCCGATGGTAATGACACCAAAAGTACGAAATTTGATCGAAAACTTAGGGAGTTATGCTCCAGCAAAGCTAGCGAACTCGGCGATGTATGTGCATCGGCGATTTTGCCGACTTTGAGCCCTATTTTTGGCCAATTCCATTGTTCCAATCGGTCAAACTCATAGCTATTTCTTTAGAACTCCATTTTTTCTATTAATTGAGTACAAGAAACCATCCATTTACTGATTTCAACTACCCAATAAAGTGGTCAGAAATTGGCAATTTGACCAATTTCACACAAATTAAAAAAGATGCCAATTTCAAAATAGGGTCCAGAATAAACCATGCAGACATTCTTGGCTCTATAATAACATATCCTCTGTTCATTAGTCATGTCTCTAGGCCCCTCTTATATTACTCTTGCTTTCTATTTTGATTTTTTTATTCACACAAAAAATAGAAGATTTACTGTTATGCAGACTACTGCATTATTGTAAAAATGGTATAAATAATATCAGTGCACTAATGAAAAAATATTAGACTCTTCAGTTGATGTGTATTGGATGTGTGGTGTGATTTGCTTACTCTTGAACATTGGTTAAAATTGAACATTTCCGCTACTTTCAGCTCAATTTCAAGGTCATTTTCATCGTGAAACTAATCAAAATCATCTCTATTTCTGCAATGTGTTTTCCATGTGAGACCATGAAAACGAGAATACAACGATAAATACTATACGAAAATACACCTCAAAGTCGGTGTTTTAATCCAAAACAACGGTCAGTTTTTTTTTTTCTCATGCACTGCGTGCTGCGGGATTTTTTTTATATGGTGCACACTGACCACACAGACCCATTCTCTCACATGTGGGCCTACCAGCTTTCTCCTGCTTGATTTGAAGCCGCTAGAATTATTTGTATATGCAGTGAACCCTCAACCAACGGCATTAATCTGTTCCAGAGGGCTTGCCATTGGTTGAAATTGCCATTGGTTGAGTTAATTCTCCCCATATGAAATAATGGAAATAAAATTAATCCGTTCCTGACACCCCAAAGTCTGACAAAAAAAAAAAAATTTTTTTTTACATGAAATATACATTTCCTTATATGGAAAGGAATGGGACATGCAAAATAAACAATAATTAAATGCCACTTGCTTTTATTGTGGAGTTGTTGATGAGTGATGTGCCAACAGCAGGGGAAATTCAGAATTGTCTATTGCTTGGAAGGAGAATCCCCTTCCAGAAGGACTTCATTTCAATTGTAATTCTCACCCTTTCTAACACAGGCTTTGCACTAGAAGCTTTCTTGGGACCCATGGTGGCTTATTTAGCAGTTACAAGCACTAGAAATAGTGGAATTATCCAAAATATATGGGAGGCACTCGTGGAAACCGACCGCAACAGCTTGTAAACAATGGCACACTGACTCTTGGAGTGGCTGGGCCCACTCGGGCCGCGCTCCAGGCACATCGACACGTTCTGGACAGACGTCGTTGGTTAAGTTTTTTGCCTTTGGTTAAGGCATTTTTTCTACGGCAAAAAGCGCCGTTAGATGAAATTGCCATTACTTAATGCCGCCGTTAGTTGAGGGTCAACTGTATATGTTCGAAACACTGGCTCGTAAGACGTATATATACGACCAAAACAGTCAATGGGTTAAAAGGATCCCAGTGGAAATAAGACACAGTTCTTGAGGATGCACTGACTTTATTGAGTTATCCAGGGTGGCTAACCCTCCTTGTTAAGAATCCAAACAAAATCTAGTCATACGTGAACCGTGCAAAGTCCCCTTCACGTTTCAGGAACTTGCATCAGGACTGCCTGCATACTGACCTGTGATAACCAGGCATTGTGATACATAATGTTCTCTCATCCCACTAGCTGTTTTATACCTGTATGGCTCCCTTATCCCAACACATGCTATGGTTAACTTTCTAGGCTTTGATTTGAATATCAGGCAGTTCCACATCTTCCTAATAGTCTTACTCATCTGAACCTTTTTAAAACATTTTATTTTGAGAGTTCATTGGCAAACCTTTCTCAGACTTCATGTGTTCCAAATTCTGTCCAACTAAACTATGGGACCGAGCATATGCCTCAGTCTCCCTGACTACAGTGGACCCTCGACATTCGATACTAATCCGTTTCTGAGAGCTATCGAATGTTGAAAATATCGAAAGTCGAATTAATTTTCCCCATAAGAAATAATGGAAATCAAATTAATCCGTGCAAGACACCCAAAAGTATGAAAAAAATAAATTTTTACCACATGAAATATTAAGTTTAATGCAATAGAATAATTACAATAACAATAACAATAGAATAATAACAATAGAATAATTGACACTTATCTTTAATGAAGATCTGGTGGTGATTGATGGGATGGGAGGAGGGGAGAGTATCGAAGTTGTTACGGTTTAGAAGGGGAATCCCCTTCCATTAGGACTTGAGGCAGCAAGTCATTTTCCGGGGTTACTTCCCTTCTTCTTTTAATGCCACTAGGATCAGCTTGAGAGTCACTGGACCTCTGTTGCCATTCCTTTAAGATTTGTCTAAAATGGGCCATAACATTGTCATTGTAATAGTCACCAGCACAGCTTGCAATAGCTGTGTTAGGGTGATTTTCATCCATAAAGGTTTACAGTTCAATCCACTTTGCACACATTTCCTTAATTTTTGAAGTAGGCACAATGGAGTCCACAACTGGCATAGGCTTCTCAGGGTTAGCCCCAAACCTTTCAAAATCTTTCTTAATTTCCATACTAATTCTCACCCTTTTTACCACAGGGTTGGCACTAGAAGCTTTCTTGGGACCCATGGTGACTTATTTTGCAGAAACAAGCACCAAAAACAGTGATAATATGGATAATATGGAATGTACCGAATGTATTCTTAGATGCACGCACACTGGCTGGCTTGTAAACACTGGCACACACGGGGCAGTTCAGGCCACACGTGGACACGTCTCGTACGAATCGTATCGAATATCGAGGCAAAATTTTTGCGTTAAAATGCGTTAAAATTCAAGGAGAAAGATCTTGGGGTGAGTATAACACCGAGCATGTCTCCGGAAGCACACATCAATCAGATAACTGCTGCAGCATATGGGCGCCTGGCAAACCTGAGAACAGCATTCCGATACCTTAGTAAGGAATCATTCAAGACACTGTACACCGTGTATGTCAGGCCCATACTGGAGTATGCAGCACCTGTTTGGAACCCGCACTTGATAAAGCACGTCAAGAAACTAGAGAAAGTACAAAGGTTTGCGACAAGGTTAGTTCCAGAGCTAAGGGGAATGTCCTATGAAGAAAGATTAAGGGAAATCGGCCTGACGACACTGGAGGACAGGAGGGTCAGGGGAGACATGATAACAACATATAAAATACTGCGTGGAATAGACAAGGTGGACAAAGACAGGATGTTCCAGGGAGGGGACACAGAAACAAGAGGCCACAATTGGAAGTTGAAGACACAAATGAGTCAGAGAGATAGTAGGAAGTATTTCTTCAGTCATAGAGTTGTAAGGCAGTGGAATAGCCTAGAAAATGACGTAGTGGAGGCAGGAACCATACACAGTTTTAAGACGAGGTTTGATAAAGCTCATGGAGCGGGGAAAGAGAGGGCCCAGTAGCAACCGGTGAAGAGGCGGGGCCAGGAGCTAAGACTCGACCCCTGCAACCACAAATAGGTGAGTACAAATAGGTGAGTACACTCTCACACTCACTCACACTCTCTCACACTCTCTTACACTCTCTCACACTCTCTCACACTCTCTCACACTCTCTCACACTCTCTCACACTCTCTCACACACTCTCTCATTCTCTCACACACTCTCACACACTCTCTCACACTCTCTCACACTCACTCACACTCTCTCACACTCTCTTACACTCTCTCACACTCTCTCACACTCTCTCACACTCTCACACTCTCTCACACTCTCTCACACTCTCTCACACACTCTCTCACACACTCTCTCACACTCTCTCACACTCTCACACACTCTCTCACACTCTCTCACACTCTCTCACACTCTCTCACACTCTCTCACACTCTCTCACACTCTCACACTCACACTCTCTCACACTCTCTCTCACTCTCTCACACTCTCTCACTCTCTCTCACTCTCACACTCTCTCACACTCTCTCACTCTCACACTCACACTCTCTCACACTCTCTCACACTCTCTCACACTCTCTCACACTCTCTCACACACTCTCACACTCTCACACACTCTCTCACACACTCTCACACACTCTCACACACACTCTCACACTCTCACACTCACACTCTCTCACACTCACTCTCACACTCACTCTCACACTCTCTTACACTCTCTCACACTGTCTCACACTCTCTCACACTCACACTCTCTCACACTCACACTCTCTCACACTCACACTCTCTCACACTCACACTCTCTCACACTCTCTCACACTCACTCTCACTCACTCTCACTCACTCTCTCACACTCACTCTCACTCACTCTCACTCACTCTCACTCTCTCTCTCTCTCTCTCTCTCTCTCTCTCTCTCTCTCTCTCTCTCTCTCTCTCACTCACTCACTCACACTCACTCTCACACTCATTCTCATAATCACTCTCACACACTCTCACACTCACACTCTCACACACTCTCACACACTCTCACACTCACACACTCTCACACACTCTCACACACTCTCACACTCACACACACACACACTCACACACTCACACACTCTCACACACTCTCACACACTCTCACACACTCTCACACACTCTCACACACTCACTCACTCACTCACTCACTCACTCTCACTCACTCACTCACTCACTCTCACTCACTCTCACTCTCTCTCTCTCACACTCTCTCTCACTCTCACACTCTCACTCTTACACTCTCACACTCTCTCTCTCACACACACTCACACACTCACACACTCACACACACTCTCACACTCACACACTCTCACACACTCACACACTCTCACTCACTCTCACTCTCTCTCACTCTCTCTCTGTCTCTCACACACTCTCACTCTCACACTCTCTCTCTCTCACTAGCTGTCCTCCTTGCAGAAGCTCTCACCTTTGACACACTCCCTCTGTTGCCTTTTTAATAAATCTGTCTGTTCCACCAACTATGATGTTAATGCTCTACCTTAATTCTATTAATCCCAATCCTTTTTACTTGAACCTTTCTGCATTGTGTGACCCATAAGGGTTTGGCACTTATTTTTTAATACAGTATTAATAATAATTATAGTAATAACACTAGCCAACAAAATTCATCTTATCCAGTTTAGACCCTAAATTGGTTGCTTTAAGCAAACTTTGATATGTTGGTCATGAATCTGAACTTGTTTAGTCTTTGTCACATAAAATGTTTTGAAATCTTGTGATCACTATTTTGGTTATTTAAGGTTGTAGAACCATATATGTTACCTAACATTCAAATTTTTTTTATAATGTATAGACATTAAGTGTGATGCATGCAATAGCAAAAACTAATCTCGGTGTAAATTCATTGTAAATATGTATGTATAAGAAAATAACAGAAATGACCACAGTCATACAAACATAGTTACATCGGTTTTCAGGCTTGTTCGCTTGTGTTCAGTATAGCTCTCCCACATCAGTGAGAGCAGTAGTCAGTTGTTGGACTTTCCCAATGTGTCTTCTCCATAATGGCTATGTCTTGATGAAATCGTTTGCCATGAGATCCTGTTTCACAGAAACTGTATGTGTTGGATGAAAACTAAGTTCAGATTTGAATTCAACATCCCAAAATTAGTTAAACACACATTTTTAAACAAACTGAGGCTTTGTTGATCTGTGCAATTTGCTTAACTAACGGTTTGCTACACAAACTATGACCCTCCCTTTCTTTTATGCAACAATGTAGTGCGTTCATCTCACTCGCCACTTTCCTTCCCTCCTCTCTCATCTGTTTTACTTGTCATGCAACTCTGAATAACCCTTACTGCCTTAATGTGCTTTATGAATTTATTAAATAATTCTGATATGTAATTTTAAGCAGTAGGATTTCTTCAGGTTTTGGTTGAGGGACATAGCAGCTGTTGTAAGCTTAGTCAGGCCATCACTTAATTTTTGTATAGAGGAAGAATCTTTAGTGCACTTTAACTGCACTAATCACATACAGTGAATGTGTAGTGTACCAAGAGAATTACTGATTGGAACCAAGTTCTTCATAATAGCAAGTTTGTATTAGGTGTAAAGAACAGTGATGTACATTAATGTTACTACGTGTAGAGAAATCTATTACAAAAATTGAATAGGCATATTTTTGTCTCGAAATATTGGTCGGAAAATAATCTTTCAGTCATTAAAATTTTATTGCTGCAGTTTTATATTTTATATTTTTTTTTTTTTTGTCATCAGCCGTTTCCTACCAAGGCAGGATGACACGAAAAAGAAGAAACACTTTCATTGTCGTCGTCACTGCTGATAAATAATGTAGGAGGCTTATTTCTGCTCTAAATGACCCTATTACTGGTCTGATGGTGTTGATTAATTTAATACCTGTGTTTTTATATAATGTACAGTTTACAATTTAAACAACTTCAAATGCATATTATTATGCAGTATGTTTATTACAAATTAATTTTCATTATTGATTTATTATTATTTATTAAAGTCAGAGGAAGCGAGACACATGACATTTATTTATATACTATATACTGTATTATTTTTTTCTTTATTGATCAGTGAAATTGCAGCTCAACAAGTTTTCTGTTATGGGGATGAGGAATAATGTGTTAGCAGTGTGTTCATATAATGTGTTTCATCACATAGTTGACAACACATTCAAGACGATAGTGGCTTTCCTTGTACTTATTAAACCAAGATTGTAATTACACTTTGTAACCTTTACAAGGAAATAAAATCTTTATCTTTATCTTTTAAACTCGTACTCGGAGGCACTCGGTGTGTTCTACCCTTTTCTACGTGTGTATGTATTTACTGGTCTTGAGACCATAACATCTGATAGATATGACTAAGCCATATGGCTCAGAAACTTTATCTGACTTGACTCACGAAATTGTAATGACACGATTGCAAACAAACCATACCATGGGCAGGGATAGAACCCGCGATCAGAGTGTCATAAAACTCCAGTGGATAGTGCTTCAGCCGAGAATTTAATGACTCTGTGATTGCAGGTTCTATCCCCACCCATGGTATGGTTTTATCTGACTTGTTTGATTGCTCAGTGTGGCTCACTGAGACACTATCAAGAACATGAAATTTACATATACATATTGCCTTGTGAGCCGCAGGTGTGATAGAAGAGTTGGGGGGAGTGATTTTGGCAAAAGGCAGGGCCAGGAGCTAATGACATATAGGCAAGTACTGAATGTGCAAATGAACTGTACAGGGCTTACAGAATATGGCTTGGCCATGTCTGACGTATTGTTCCTACCACTGGTATCACCACTACTGTTGGATGTCATTCATTATATATTAATTATAATCATAGGGAAGCATTAAACCTGTAGGAGTCGTGCAGTGCCTGGGGAAGGGGAGGTACTGTAGTCAGGTTTGATCCAAGGAAGGGGATAGTAACTTCAGTTGTTTGTATCAAGAACCCTTCACCCGTATGAAGACCCCTTTCAGTGGTCTTACTTATAAAGCATTGTGCATTTATTTAGGTTAACTTAGATTGTAGTTTATTAATAAAATGTTAGTAAATGAAATACAGTGGACCCTCGCCTAACGATATTAATTGGTACCCGAGAACGAATATCGTTAGGCGAGTTTTTTTAGCGTTAGCCGAGGCAAAATGTTAGCGTTAAAATGTATCGTTAGGCGAATTTAACGTTATGCGATGCATTCGTTAGGCAAGTGTCCACTGTATAAGATAAAGGCATTAAAAAGTTTTGTAGAGGGAACAGAAAACTGGGACTCACCGAGGCACAAGCACACACACAGTCCAGTAATCTCTGTTTAAGGCTTGTGAACAGTCACTCATTTGACCATTTTAGCAACAATAAAATATTAAGTGTTATTATTTGAACTGAAATATCACCACTTATTTACACTTCTGCCTGAAATACTGTTATAACTGTTATAATTTTTGTCGTGTATTTTGGAGACTGAACCAGAAGCAAGAAATTGCAAGTCTTTTTCTCCCAACTTGGCTGTGGGGACTTGCATAAGACAACCACCCAATCCACCACAGTGGACTGGGAAATGTTAGCAGTGACCACCTGCTGCAACTATAGGCTGTAAATTTTACATGGGCCTCTTTTTGCCACCATAATAAGCCAGAGTTGATAAATTAGACACACTGAACCATTTATCTAAAAAGTCAGAGTATACCCAACTGCTGTTAGTATAACTGGAAAAAATTTACTAAACAGTTGTAGCTTTTTCATGGTTTTCAGGGGATTGGACCGGTATCAAGAAATTACATGCCTGATGCTCTGTTGATTACTGTGGGAAATAACAAAGTGACCAGACTTGCCACAATCTTTATTGGTTTTATTCTGGGGTTGGGAGAAGGCCCTTGTAAAGTTTTGTATTCTATGTTCACACACTTTGAGTACATTGTCTGCTACAGCGACCCTTGCCAGTTTAACGCTTAAATTGATTATATTAGTGATTGTATGTAGTAACACTGACTACACTGGAGTACTCTTGAACAGACTTCAGATATTCAATTTACACAAAGTGTAAATGAGATGTTTTGTTTTACATCTTTTTCCATGCCTTATACAATATCCTTTTTATCCTGATTATAATGATTTCTATCTATATTTTGTATTCCATGCAATTTTTTTGTATTGTATATCATTAATATACACTGTTAACTTATTGTAGACTCAGTATAATGTACTCTCTATTCTCTACATGTATAGGTCTCCTCATGTTATACAGGTTTGTTTTATGCCACTTTATTATTGAGTGATGTCCCATTTGTAATTTTGTATTTGTGACATGTTTTCACTGTGTGTGATTGGTTCACTTCTCAGAGCATATTGAAGATTTTATTATGCAGACCCTTCAAAGGAGGTTTCTTGATGCTGGTGAGGGGCTCCTGATTCAAGGAATTGAACTTGTACTTCCCTTACTTAGATCACACCTAATTACCTCCAATTTCCCAGGCTCTGGATGATCCCTACACGTTTATTGGTTCCCGCTAACTAAAATATTAATGTTTGTGTTATGAAAATGTTTTTGAAAACTGCCAAGTTGAAGAAATGACTCACTTGTGCAACAATTTTAACTCGATTGGGGAAATATTTTGCCAGTCAGTGGCTTCTTCCACTGTTATTTTCTGTATTGGACTGAAGAAACCACCAGCTGACAAGCATTTCCTGAATAAAGATTCCCAGCTGTCGCACAAGTGTCTCATTCTTCAATAATTATTGTGTTCAAATTCAAAATTTATTTCCACATGCTGCATTCTTTGTACAGAAATGGATGACACTTGATAATGCATGTTGCAAGCCCATGGTTATGCTGAGCATTTCAGTTTGGAATGGTCATACAGTACTGCACAAAGTCAGGAACACCTGTAATGGCTATTCAAGGTTGGCAGTACAGTATGGTACAGTATTTTTTCAGGATTTCATGGTTTTCAAAAATGCTGTACTGTAATTTCATATTGTACTTTTTAATAAAAAATCAGTATGGTATTGAATTCTTTACTGTACCATACCATTTTGCCAATCTTGTTGCCATTATAATAATCTGTATTGAATGTTTGTATTTTAGTGCTTAGAGGAGTTTATATAGATCATCATATAAATGGTTACCCAAATAGCTTTTGTAAAATATACATTAAAAATGTATAGTGTAGTACTGTATTCATTACTCATGTAGTGTTATATTATGCAGAAAAGGTGGCAAAAGCAATTTTAAGAAAAAATAATGGAGATTGTTTCCCTGATCAGAGTTATAGTGTAGTTAGGAGGGAGAACTTGAATGTCAGTTCAAGGTACTTTACTATGTTTTGGAAGAACCTTGGGAATTGCAGAGTTTTTCCAGCAAAATTGAAGGGAAAAGGAAGTGCTCAATTTCTTGAGTTGGGATTGATGAAAAATACACTTGTGCAACACTTAGGTACTTTTATTGCAGTAAAGATACCCAAGTCTTGCACATGTGTATTTTCCACCAACCATGTCAGTACTGTATACAGGGCTATCATAATTTGATACGTTGAGAAGGTAAACATATTTGATCGCTCTGTTTGTACATTGATTTAAATAGGAATGGTAAAGCATAACTATTTCTGAGGGTTCTGTCTCTCTTTTCTCTCCTTTGGTAAGGTGGTTCCAGAGGGAGGAACAGGCATTTAACATTATCATGATTGACTGCTGCATATCCTGCATCATGTATTCCTATATCTTGATTGGTAGAAATTGACTCTTGGCATCATCATAACTAAACCATCATTCTTCTGTCTCAATCCTGTTAAAATACTGTATTACTGTATGACCCCTAAAAGATTAGTGCTTTCACATGAATGTAATAATAATAATTATAATAGCAAAAATAAAGCCTAAACAGGATAGAGAATGATACACTTCCCTCAGGGGAGGTTCCTTGATGTGATTGAGGGGCTCATGATCCAGGAAATGGAATTTATCCTCTCCTTGGATCAAACCTGATTGCCTCCCATTCCTCATTTGCTATATGACTCCTATGGGTTTAGCACTTGTCATAAAAGAAAAAAGAACAAGGGAGGATGGTAGGAGACTACACACCAAGTAAGCCACAGGGATATCAAAAAATATTTCTTCAACACAACTCAAGAAATCGTAATGACACAATTGTAAACAAACCACTGAACGTGTTGGGCTAGAACCCCAGGGCAAGCGAGTCATAATATTCCAGGCCAGTGTGTAAACCGAGTGGCTTATGCACTGGCCTGGAGTTTTACAACTCACTCAATCTGGGTTCAAATCTCATCCATTCTGTGGTTTTCCTCAGCACTATTGATAAAACAATGGAGTGATCAGAACAGTGACACAGGGAATGCAGTCCCATTCAAGGGTTCAGAAGAATAAATACAGTGGACCCCTGCCTTACGAACGCATTGCGTTACATTAAATCCGCCATACAAAGCATTTGAACGCAAAAATTTTGCCTTGCCTCACAATAAAAAACTTGCCTTACGTGATTCGTCCGGGACGCGTCCCACATGTGGCACCAGCGCCAATGTTTACAAGCCAGCCAGTGCGGTCGCATCTGCGCATACATTCGGTACATTTCACATTATCCCAGTGTTTTTAGTGCTTGTAACTGCAAAATAAGTCACCATGGACCCCAAAAAAGCTTCTAGTGCCATCCCTGTGGTAAAAAGGGTGAGAATTAGTATGGAATTGAAAAAAAGAGATTAAGGAAATGTGTGGAAAGTGGGTTGAACTGCAAACCTTTACGGATGAAAATCACCCTGACACAGCTACTGCAAGCCGTGTTGGCAACCTGTACAATGACAATGTTATGGCCCATTTTAGGAAAATCTTAAAGGAACGGGAGGTACAGAGCTCCATGGACAGATTTGTTGTGCGACAGAGGTCCAGTGACTCTCAAGCTGGTCCTAGTCTCATTAAAAGAAGGGAGGTAACCCCGGAAAAGGACTTGCTACCTCAAGTCCTAATGGAAGGGGATTTCCCTTTTAAACAATAACTTCGGCACTCTCCCCTCCTCCCATCCCATCAATCATCACCAGATCTTCAATAAAGGTAAGTGTCATGTATTCTATTCTTAGTAGAGTAGTAATTGTGCATGTCTTCTTCAGTTTTGTGTGTATTAAAATTAATATTTCATGTGGTAAAAATTTTTTTTTTTTCATACTTTGGGGTGTCAGGAACAGATTAATTTGATTTCCATTATTTCTTATGGGGAAAATTAATTCGGCTAACGATAATTTCGGCTTACGATGAGCTCTCAGGAACGGATTAATATCGTAAAGCGGGGGTCCACTGTATATGATTTTTTTTTTTTTTTTTTAACATTGTCAGCCATCTCCCACTGAGGCAGGATGACTCATAAAAGAAAGAAAGAAACACTTTCACCATCATTCACACACAATCACTGTCTTTGCAGAGGCTTTCAGATATGACAGTTCAAATGTCAGTCCCCCTTTTCCCGTATAGCTTACTAAAAATTAAAGACATATAAATACTGTACTTTATTTCTACAAGTTACAAAGTTTTTTTTACAAGAAGGCATGAGAGGGCTATTTAGTATTAGTCACTTGAAAGTCAAGTGGCAGGACCAAAGAGCTAGAGCTTCTTTCTCCCACATGCACATGAATAAATACACATAAATATTACTGGAATGTAAAATATAAGTTTATCCTTATTTTAGAAAGTTAATGAATTATGCATCTTTAAGTAGCACACTATAAATGTTTTCTATTGTAAAAGTACCTATAGTATTTGGAAGCTCTTGTAAACAAAAGAAACTGTAGATTGTTAATAGATTATGCTTGCTGTGTTAATTCTACTTAGGAAGTGGCATATAATTTGTAAATATGGTGTTAAGTGTTTTATTTATTTTTATATAAGGATCTAGCACTGAGATATTTGTGTACTGTAAGTTTTATATTAAAATCCTCTTTATGTTGTGAAATGCAATATTCTGTGGTATACATTACATAATTGTGAATCTATGCAGTCCTGTTATTGCATATGATTTTGTAATTCAGTGAAGTATGTATTGTATCTTAGTATGGGATGCCATGTTATGTAAAAGAAAACACTGGTGTACAATATTTGATATGGTATGTATGTTAAATGTTTGGTAAGTTGTGCAAGTGTTATGTTTGTAAGGCACTATGTGTGGGGGTGTAATGTTCTTGTCTTTCCCTCCTGTGCCCCACTTAGGAACTGCTTTGAGAAGAAACTCTTAATGCCGAGGGACAGACCCTTTATATGCTTGAACACAGGGAGCATCGAGAAATTTGTAAATTGTTGCGGCGCTCCAGACTTCTGCAACAGAGAAGTTACCCTGCCTCACAAGATAAGAAGAGGTAGGTATAACCCTGCAGTATGCCCTTCAAATTCTTGATTTTCTGCCCCAAGCCTCTTCTCATAATGTAAAATAAGAGGTCCTAGTTTGCATTTTTAACTTGGATCCAAATGGCATACTGCCAAGAATAGTAAAGAAAAGACACATTGCAGAACAAACTTTTAGTGGAACAGTTTCACTCTGTGTAGAGCTTTATAAAAGAGTGAAATATTGCCCCAATAAAGGCTTGTATTGCAATATGTGTGTCTTTTAATTTTTAATTTTATTCCATAAAAGCTTAAGAGTTTCCATTTTAAAATGTACCCAGACTTGGTAGTGGTTCCTGTGAAGCTGGCATTAATCTTGTGACTCCATGAAAATACATGCTGCTTTTCATATAAACATTGTAGCCTTGTATTCCATAAGGAGAGATGTGAATCAGAATTTTATACAACTATGAAGCAACAAACATTACAAATGTAGCTGATAGAGGATGATATTATTGACATTCTGAATGAAAAAATGCCACTTCACAATGCTCCTTTACAGAATGTTTAGATGTTGTGGTCCTTTCATAGTAGTAGGGGCTTTGGTTATTTTACTGCTTTCCTTGAGTCTTTATCATTGGGTATTGTCTGTTCATATGAAGATATTCTGCTCTCTCTCTCTTTGGTTATATAGATTATTGCTTTATACTCCAGATTATTTTCTGTTTGGTCATGCTTGCATTGATTGTTGCTTTTTGAAGAAGTCTTGGTAATTTTATGTGAGAATCTTTATGCTGCATTGCTTCTTTTGTGATATATTGGCTAGAAGCATTGATGACATTATTTATCTAAGAGATCTTGCCATTGGTATGTATATGTACTTGCTGTAAGATGCTAGGAGCATTGAGTTTCAAATTGTTTCCTGTGCTTGAAACACTATAGAAGTTTGATAATTTTAAAAAGTTATTTAGGTCCACTTGTCTCACAGAGTAAAGCGTAACTGCAGAGAAGGAGCACTATTTAGTTCAACCTGCAGTAAGAAAAAGCTGCTTCTGTTTGCTTCAACATATCAGAAAGAACATTGCTGTAAGGAGGACAAATGTAACCAGTTCTTCGACTACAGCTACCTATTTGAACCCACTGAATCCCCCAGACGAGGAGGTGAGGTGGTATAGTGTGAACTTTGAGGCACTGGGAACTACTCTACCTGGTCACACATATATCTGTAAATATTTAGTGTCTGGAGTGCCCTCAGTCTACATGTTGGGTGCTGCAGGCTGTATCTGCTCTGATGTATTATAGGTCAATTTGTAATATGGTTACCTTGTTAACTTAAACTATTGTCTTTGAATCTTTATAGTTTCTCCTTTTGTCTCTTCATAGCTATAAACTAATGTATGGTGGATACAGTTAAATGGTAGTTATACAATTTGTGGGATGTAATCATTGTGACAACATTTGTATTCCAGCTGGGAACACATTATTGTATCGGGTTTTTAACCTCTTTGCTCTGAGAAAATCCTGAATTACAATTTATGTTTAGTGTTTTAATTTAAGCTTTGCCTGTTAACATTCGTTGAATGAAAACTCGTTTCTATATTAACGTACAGTTAGGGAGTTAATTAAAATGCTTAGTATCATTGATATGGATTTTTTTTTTTTTTTAGCTGTGCTGACCTTTAATTATATAAGTGATAAATTTAAGCTTATAGGAATTTTTTGGAATTTTATCAAATAAAACTATTACAGGCTACAGTATGGAATTAGTATTTGCATTGACAGTGTTAGTAGTACTATAATAGATTTACTTAATAATACAATCTTGCATAATATACCTTCATTATTTCTGTATTTCTAACACATCACTACCATTCATCATCACCTTTTTTGTTGGGTATCTGTCAACCATTCTCAGCTTGTCATCTATTTTTGCTCCTCTTTTTTTTTTTTTTTTTTTTTTTTTTTTTTTTTTTTTTTTTTTAACATAGGTACAGTGATATTTTCATTCACATTTGCACTACATATTCGTTATCTAACTTAATTATATTAGTAGTGTAGTGAAAGTTGTGTGTGGTAAGTAGTTACCCAGCTAAGATGATGTACAGCATTAGAATGGCCAGTTACATAGTTCTGTATTTGTATGAACAGTATTGTAAGGAGTTCAGTACTTGAAATATCCTTCTTCAATACTTTTTTTTTTTTTTTTTCAAATCTGTTTCCAGCTAACTTAGTGTGACCCCAGATAGGGACAGACTTCCCATCACTAATTCAATAGCTGTTTTACCAGAGGTGTGCAGACTATCACAATTCAAATGATACTTTGAACTATCCCCACCCTTCCTTCAGAGTGCAGGCATTGTACTTCCAAACTCCAAGACTCTCCTAAGTCTGGCTATCTGGTTTTACTTAATTTTTTTCATAAATGTCACCTTGCTCACACTAGAGCATGAGCGTGTTAGATAGGAGTGAATGGAGACGAATGATACTTGGGACCTGACGATCTGTTGGAGTGTGAGCAGGGTAATATTTAGTGAAGGGATTCAGGGAAACCGGTTATTTTCATATAGTCGGACTTGAGTCCTGGAAATGGGAAGTACAATGCCTGCACTTTAAAGGAGGGGTTTGGGATATTGGCAGTTTGGAGGGATATGTTGTGTATCTTTATACATATATGCTTCTAAACTGTTGTATTCTGAGCACCTCTGCAAAAGCAGTGATAATGTGTGAGTGTGGTGAAAGTGTTGAATGATGATGAAAGTATTTTCTTTTTGGGGATTTTCTTTCTTTTTTGGGTCACCCTGCCTCGGTGGGAGACGACCGACTTGTTGAAAAAAAAAAAAAAAATTCTTCCTCACTTTTGTCTAACATTCTTGCACATGCCTGCTGGATGCTCATGCCCCTACCACTCAAACCCTCATTTATCTCTCTCCTCCAAGTACTCCTAAGATGTCCTCTAATCTTCCTTCCATTTAAGCCAGATTTAATAACTTTTCTGGTCAGTTTATCCAAACCATCTCAATAACCCCATTCTGCCTGCTTTAAGTTATGCCTTTCGTACCACCACACCATCTTTTAATTTTTACCCATTTTATTCTCTGCATAATATTTACATTACACATTGAATTTAAATACATCATCACCACTGCTCACAGCCTCTGTGCTGCAATATTTAACCCTTAAACTGTCCTAACATGGACCTACGTCCATGTGCAGGGGGCTCCGAACGTAGATCTACGTTTTTTTACATGCTTTCAAATGGGGAAAATCAAGGTCGGAGAGCTACGCACATGAACGTAGATCTACGTTTGGACAGTTTAAGGGTAAAGACCATGCCTTTCACACATTCAGAAGTGTTTGTACCTCTGTATAAGGATACATTTCTCTTTTGTCTCTGTTAATCCTTTCAGGGTTTCTGACGTACTAGTATGGCTTACGCACCAGGGTTATTGACGTACTAGTACGCCTAAATTCTAGCGCCTTCAAATCTTGCAAGAGAAATTTGGTAGGCCTACATATGAAAGAATGGGTCTATGTGGTTAGTGTGCACAGTATAAAAAAAATCCTGCAGCACACAGTGTGTAATGAGAAAAAAAAAAATTTGACCGTGTTTTTGGTTTAAAACAGAGAATTTGCACTGTATTGTCGTATGGTATTTATGGTTGTATTCTAGTTTTCCTGGTCTCATTTTATAGAATAGAAGACATATTACAGAAATTGAGATGATTTTGATTGGTTTCACAATGATCAGCACCTTGAAATTGAGCTCAAAGTAGCAGAAATGTTTGATTTTTGCCAAAGTTCAAAAGTAAACAAATCATGCCATGCGTCCAATACACGTCAACTGGTGAGTCTATTATTCTTTCACAAGTGCACTGATATTATTTATACCATTTCTACACTAATGCAGTAGTCTGCATAACAGTAAATCTTCTATTTTTTTTGAGAGAATAAAAATTCAGAGTGGAAACCAAAAGAAATGTAAGAGGGGCATGGGGACGTGACTAATGAACAGAGGAAATGTTATTTTAGTGCCAGGAATGTCTGTCTTGTTTATTCTGGACCCTATTTGGAAATTGGCATCTTTTGAAATTTGTGTGAAATTGGCAAAATTGCTAATTTCTGACCACTTTATTGGATAGTTGAGATCGTTAAATGGGTGGTTTCTTGTACTCATTCGATAGAAAAAATGGAGTTCTAGCGAAATAGGTATGATTTTTGTCGACGTACACTGGATTTGGCCGAAAATAGGGCTCAAAGTGGGCAAAATCGCTGATGCGTAAACATCGTCGAGACCACTAACTTCATGAGAGCATAATTCCATAAGTTTTCCATCAAATTTCATACTTTTAGTGTCATTATGATCGGGAAAATATTCTCTATATTTTCATAAGAAAAAATAATTTTTTTTCCAAAAATTTTCGATCCTGAGAACAAGTTTAGGAGAGGGCCTCTCGACCCTGAAAGCGTTAATAAAATTCTTTCTACTCTACAGATTCCACCCACCTTTTTCTCTCATCCATTATGGTTCCTCTCATTTTTTTTCATCCACTTTCACATATCTAGAAACTTTCACTTTCCTATTCTTTCCCTTCAATTTGATGTCCAATCTTTCCTTGCCTTGACTTTTTTCGTACTCTAATCAACATTTTTTTTTCTATATCCAGTTTCATTTGCACATCCTTATGTTTAGAATCTCATATATACACTGTGACATTAGCAACCATTTTGACATCTGTTTAACCCTTTCAGGGTCCGTCCCGTAGATCTACGGCTTTACGGTGAGTGTCCAAACCGTAGATCTACGCCATGAGCTCAGCTCACTCTGATAAACTGTGAGTGGTACATTTGGGCCTAGATATGAGAGAATACATCTATGTGGTATGTGTGCACCACATAAAACAGATCCTGCAGCACACTGTGTATAATGAGAGAAAAAAACTGAAATCATGATTTTTCGATTAAAACAGCGACTTTGCAGTGTTTTTTCGTATGCTTTTTATAGTTGTATTTGCGATTTCTTGGTCTCATTTGATAGAATGGAAGACATATTACAGAAATAGAGATGATTTTGATTGGTTTTAGCACTGGAAATGGCTTGAAACTGAGCTCAAAGTAGCGGAAATGTTAAATTTTTGCCGATATTCAAGAGTAAACAAACGACCTCACACATCTAATACACGTCAGCTGGTGGGTCTAATATACATTCACAAATATGGTGATGATATTTATACAATTATTACAGTATTGCATAACAGTAAATCTTCTATTTTTTGGTGTGAATAAAAATTCATTATGTGAATAAAAAATCAAAATGGAATTTATTTGTAAAGCCTCAAAATGTAACTAATGAACAGAGGAAATGTTAGTTTAGTTCCAGGAATACCTACATTGTTTATTCTGGAGCCTATTTTGAAATTGGAATATTTTGAACTTTGTGTTAAATTGGCCAAATTAACAATTTCCGATCACTTTATTTTGTAGTTGAAACAGTTGACTTGGCGATTTCTTGTGCTCAATCGATAGAATAGAAGTAATACTAGTGAAATAGCTAAGAATTTGGTTGATTGGAATAATGTAATTGGCCTAAAATGGGAGTCAAAGTCGGCAAAATCGCCGATTCGTAAATATCGCTGACACATCAAAATTCGCGAGAGCATAATTTCGTCAATTTTCCACCAAATTTCGTACTTTTTGTTTTATTACCTTCACAAAAAGATTCTCTACGATTTCATAAGAAAAAATAAATTTTTTTTTTTTTTTTAAATTCTTGGACACTGGTGCGTGACTTCAGATTTTGGCCTTGGACCCTGAAAGGGTTAATAACAGTCAATAGCTTTAAGCTCATGCTTTTTCCCAAGACTCGAGCATTCACTTATTTTACAACCTTATTTGTGAATATATAAAGCAACCACTTTTATTAGAAAATAGTTTTCTCTCTTACATATCCTAATCTGAGTCTTACTTTCATCATATAAAGTATTAACACATTTTAACATCTTGTAACATACTTCAAATATTTTGCAGCACTTACCACATTGCTTACCCACCTGCCCTATCATTTGCTTTTTCCGAATACAAAATATGTAACAAACAGCTCCTTACCCTTAGAATTGCTTACTTATATCCCTTAATGCAATAACTTATAGTACAGATCATCCCCCCTCCCCCACCTTTTTTTTTTTCAACATATTGGTCGTCTCCCTCCAAGGCAGGGTGACCCCCCCCCAAAAAAAAAAACTTTAACTATCATTCACACATTATCACTGTCTTTGCAGAGGCGCTCAGATATGATAGTTTAGATGTCACTCCAAACAGCCAATATCCCAAACCCCTCCTTTATAAAGTGAGGACATTGTACTTTCCACCTCCAGGACTCAAGTCCAGCTAACCAGTTTCCCTGAATCCCTTCACAAAATAAATTAAATTCTTCTTTTTCCCCTGCAATCCTGCTCTCTGTTTTTCCTTAACTCTGCCCTGTACAGTATTTCTTCTCTTGTCTACTATTTTTTTTTTTTAATGAAGCTAACTGTACATTCACTCATCCATTCTTTAGATACTTACCCATGTTTCTTACATGTACAGTATTAAACAAATGTATCTGCAATTTCAAAATTGTATCTCACCAGTTTCCAGCATCTCAGCCCTAGTCCTCTTCATCCCAATTACTTTACCCTTTTTCAATTTGTCCATTACTTCACATGCCTATAGCTCTTCTCTCTGCCCAACAGATCCTAATGCTCTTTAAACCACGGTATGAGTGGAGTTTAAACTCACGGCAAGCGAGTCGTAAAACTCATGGCCAGATTGTAAGCCACTGGAGTGGCTGGAGCTTTGTGGCTTACTTGCCATGAGTCCAGACCCCACTCGTACTGTGGTTTGTTTGTAATTATGTTATTACGATTTCATGAATTCTATTCAAATTTGTCCCATGCATAAAATTACTGATGCCTTTTCATTATCCATGTTTAATGACTCCAGATAGAGTATTTTAATTTTTTCAGTACCTTTACTGTTCCAAGTAACATCTCAACATTTTTTTTCTTAATTGCCAAGTCCATTTGTTCCCTAGGCTTTCTCAACTTATTATTCTCTCTCCCCAGTATTTATTATTTTCAACCAAAGTTGCAGATACTCGCCACCATTCTCTGTTTTTATTTTACAAAGATATATTAAAAACGGGCCAGTTGCTCAGATAAATGCAAGTCGAGAAAACAAACCAAAAAATAGTGATTGTTGTTGATTTTTAGCTCCTTGCTGAGAGGTGTACACAAAATGAAGCTTGTACACAAAAGTAGATCACATGACTTAACAGTAAGTCATGTCATAAAAACCTAGTCTGGAGCAGAAACAAGTGACCTTCAGCATGGGTGGTGGTCACATCAGATTTCCATTGGCCTAATTAGATGTTGAAATTGGGTTCAACATGTTAAGTAATATAGCCATAACAAAATCTTTTAAAGATGCTCCTGTTATATATAAAACAAATGTGAATAGGCATTGAGGGCACCTATTTGAGCATCTTGGAAGGCAGAGGAGAGATGATGCCATTACTACACTTGTCTTGAAAATCATATGCTCCTTGCCTAGATTTAGATCATTTGATGTAGGCATAAGAAGCTACATCTCTTGTACAATTTTTAGGTTAATTACTAGGGAAGGGCCTTGGTGAAAGGACAAAATATCCAGTAATTGTAGTATTTTTTTTTTTTTTTGGTGAGTTTTTTTAGTGGTGTTGGCCAATGATTATTTTTGTTTTTGTGTAATAAACACTTAGAAAAAGGGACAAGTTATATCTGCAAAGTTTGTTAAGAATAAGACACAGTTTTGAAATATTAGTAATGTTTTGCTATACTGTATTTATATGAAGTGGCTAATGCATGAAGTCTGTTCATGGCTAGGAGAGATCAAAGCTTGAGCCTCAGTGTGAGAGTGCAAAATACACACACACACTAACTGTACTATCAGAAGTCTTCAAACACTTCGAGGCAAAATGGGAAAGCCTGGGGAACGTAAAATAATTTAATTGTTGAAATGGTAATTTATATGATAAGAATTAAAGCATTTTAGTAATTTGTCTTAGGAATGCTCTTTTATGTGAGACGTGTGGAAATGTATTGAACCTAAAGTTTTTTTTATTTTTGGAAGAATGGGGAAGGAAATATGGTTAATGATATTCATTTCTTTTGCCTTTTATCATTTATTTTCTCTGCCATTGTTTTTACTCTTAAGTCTCTGCTGAAATAAAAGTCAAAACTGTTGTCTGTGGAAATAAAAAAAATGACAATTTTAAGTAGTGTTGCTGCAAAGGAATTGAAATGATCTATTTTACTAAGTTAAGCATGAAATTGTGTGCTGCAGGGTGAACCATCAGCTCGCTTGACATAGATTTTAAGTAAACATTTTGTATTTGTTAATGAAAAGTTAGATATTTCTCTATTAAAACAGTGTATTCTTATCAAGGCCCAGAGGCACTTTTAGTGGTACCATTCATTTTATTTTTTGTTATATTGGTACAGTATCAGTAGTAATCCTTAAATTTATGAAATATTTGTTATACATTTGTTGGAACGTAGATGGAATGTAACAAAATAAATTGTGGGATGCAGAATACTTTTGTACTTTTATTTATTTAAATTGTTATTGCCTGTATATACATACATATTAGTGCATTTTTAATTTGTCTTTTAAGTTTTGTCTGTGACATCCTGACTTAGGTTTATGGTCACTTGTGGGATGGGGAGTCTGTTCTCTTAGTGTAGAATGTGTCTGGTTCTGTTTTTCTTGGTCATACTGTCTGTCATCAGTCTTGCCGCTTCTTAGTTTTATTCTACTGGTGATTTTGGTGATGTATCATAATGCCAGCCTTTAGGATACTGAATGAGCATATATTTTTGTTTACATGACTCTGGCTTTGTTTTGGTAATTTGTTTTATGTAGCTGTGATCTGTTTGGGAATTTCAATTCTTAGAATATGCCAGTTGCTGCCTTGGCTTTATAAATTTATTATTCTATAATGCTTGTGTGTGTGTGTGTGTGTGTGTGTGTGTGTGTGTGTGTGTGTGTGTGTGTGTGTGTGTGTGTGTGTGCATGTGTGTGCGCGCATGTGTGTGTGTGCACATGTGTGTGTGTGTGTGTGTGTGTGCACATGTGCGTGTGTGTGCACATGTGCGTGTGTGTGCACCATGTAAATATGCTTGTACTCACCTGTTTGTGGTTGCTGGGGTGGAATCACAGCTCCAGTGTGTATGTTTGCATGCTCATGCATGTGTGTGTGTGTGTGTGTGTGTGTGTGTGTGTGTGTGTGTGTGTGTGTGTGTGTGTGTGTGTGGGTGTGTGTGTGTGTGTGTGTGTGTGTGTGTGGGTGTGCGTGTGTGTGTGGGTGGGTGTGTGTGTGTGTGTGTGTGTGTGTGTGTGTGTGTGTGTGTGTGTGTGTGTTTTGTGTACTCACCTAGTTGGGGTTGCAGGGGTCAGGTCACAGCTCCTGGCTCTGCCTCTTCACTGGCACTACTAGGTCACTCTTCCCACTCCATGAGCTTTATCATACGTCTTTGTAAAGCTATATTTGGATCCTGCCTCCACTACATCACTTCCCAGACTATTCCACTTCCTGACAACTCTGTGACTGAAGAAATACTTCCTAACATCCCTGTGATTCATCTGAGTCTTAACTTCCAACTGTGACCCCTTGTTGCTATGTCCCATCTCTGGAACATCCTGTCTCTGTCCACCTTGTTGATTTCTCTCAATATTTTATATGTCATTGTCATATCCACCCTATCCCTCCTGTCTTCCAGTGTCACCAGGCCAATTTCCCTTAACCTTTCTTCTTAGGACATGCCCCATAGCTCCGGGACTAGTCTTGTTGCAAACCTTTGCACTTTCTCTAGTTTCCTTACATGCTTGGCTAGGTGTGAGTTCCAAACTGGTGCTGCATACTCCATTGTGGGCCTAACATACACAGTGTACATGGTCCTGATCGATTCATTATTAAGATGTCGGAATGCTGTTCTTAGGTTTGCTAGGCACCCGTATGCTGCAGCAGTTATTTGGTTGATGTGTGCCTCGGGAGATGTGCCCAGTGTTATACTCACCCCAAGATCCTTTTCCTTTAGTGAGGTTTGTAGTCTCTTCCCCCTAGACTGTACTCCATCTGCAGTCTTCTTTGTCCTTCCCTAATCTTCTTGACTTTGCACTTGGTGGGGTTGAACTCCAGGAGCCAGTTGCTGAACCAGGCCTGCAGCCTGTCCAAATCCTTTTGTAGTTCTGCCTGGTCCTTGTCCAATTGGATTCCTCTCAACTTCACATCATATGCAAACAGGGACATTTGAGTCTGTTCCTTCTGTCATGTCGTTCACAAATACCAGAAACAGCACTGGTCCTAGGACTGACCCCTGTGGAACCCTGCTTGTCACAGGTGCTCACTCTGACACCTCGCCACGTACCATGATTCGCTGTTGCCTTCCTGACAGGTATTCCCTGATCCATTGCAGTGCCTTCCCTGTTATCCCTGTCTGGTCCTCCAGCTTTTACACTAATCTCTTGTGTGGAACTGTGTCAAATGCCTTCTTACAGTCCAGGAAAATGCAATCTACCCACCCCTCTTTTGTCTTACTGCTGTCATAGAACTCCAGTAGGTTTGTGACACAGGATTTCCCGTGCCTGAATCCATGCTGGCTGTCGTTGATAAGCTCATTCCTTTCTAGGTGCTCCACCATCTTCTGATAATCTTCTCCATGACTTGCATACTATACATGTCAGAGACACTGGTCTGTAGTTTAATGCTTCGTGTCTGTCTCCTGTTTTAAAAATTGGGACTACATTTGCTGTCTTTCATATCTCAGGTAGTTGCCCTGTTTTGATAGATGTGCTGAAGATTGTTGTTAGTGGTACACATAGCACCTCTGCTCCCTCTCTCAGGACCCATGGAGAGATGTTATCTGGCCCCATCACCTTTGAGGTATCTAGCTCGCTTAGCAGCCTCTTCACTTCTTCCTTGGTTGTATGTACTGTGTCCAACACTTGATGGTATACCCCACGTCTCTGTCTTTCTGGAGTCCCTTCTGTCTCCACTATGAACACTTCTTTGAATCTCATGTTGAACTACTCACATACTTCGTAGTCGTTTCTTGTGATCTCCCCTCCTTCCTTCCTCAGCCTGATTACCTGGTCCTTGACTGTTGTTTTCCTCCTGATGTGGCTGTACAACAGCTTCGGGTCAGACTTCGCTTTTGCTGCTCTGTCATTTTCGTATTGCCATTGGGCCTCCCTTCTTACTTGTGCATATTCATTTCTGGCTCAGTGACTTCTCTCCTTATTCTCTGGGGTCCTTTGCCTTCTATACTTCTTCCATTCTCTAGCACACTTGGTTTTGGCTTCTCTACACCTTTGGGTGAACCAAGGGCTCATCCTGGCTTTCTCATTATTTCTGTTACCCTTGGGCACAAACCTCTCCTCAGCTTCCTTGCATATTGTTGTTACATATTCCACATTTACTGACTTCCCTGCCAGTTCTCTGTCCCACTGAACCCCATGCAGAAATTCATGTCTTTGTAGTCCCCTCTCTTGTAGTTTGGCTACATTTATCCTGCTTCCCTCTCCACTTGTGTGTGTGTGCGTGTGTGCGTGTGCATGCGAGTGCATGTGTATTTGTGTGTGTGCACATGCGTGTGTTCATATGAATATGCGCATGCGTGTATACGCGGCATGTGTGGGTGTGTATACACACATTCTGCATTACAACCAGATTGGTTAAACATTTCAAATTTTCTTAAAAAGAAAAAAATATATTTTTCTTATTTTTTCTTATAAATTAATAGATATACTTACAATATTCATGTGAAATAACATGGTTTGCAGATTTTTATAATTTTTATAGCAAATTAACTTGACGTACTAACCTAACTTTGCTTGAACTAACAATTTAATATAGCTTAAACCTGCCTAACCTTGTACAGTACAGCTTCTCCTCACTTAACCCTTTAACCCTTTGACTGTTTTGGTCGTATATATACGTCTTACAAGTCAGTGTTCCGGACGTATATACATGTACATGTATACTCAATTCTAGCGGCTTCAAATCAAGCAAGAGAAAGCTGGTATGCCCACATGTGAGAGAATGGGTCTGTGTGGTCAGTGTGCACCACATAAAAAAAATCCTGCAGCATGCAGTGCATAATGAGAGAAAAAACTGACCGTTTTCTTTGGATTAAAACTCCGACTTTGAGGTGTATTTTCATGTAGTATTTATTGTTGTATTCTCATTTTCATGGTCTCACGTGATAAAATGGAAAACACATTGCAGAAATAGAGATGATTTTGATTAGTTTCATGATGAAAACGACCTTGAAATTGAGCTCAAAGTAGCAGAAATGTTCGATTTTTACCAATGTTCAAGAGTAAGCAAATCACACCATACATCCAATACACGTCAACTGGGGAGTCTAACATTCTTTCACTAGTGCACTGATATTATTTATACCATTTTTACAATAATGCAGTAGTCTGCATAACAATAAATTTTGTATTTTTTGATTGAAATAAAATCAGAATAGCAATAGTAATATAAGAGGGGTTTAGAGACGTGACTGATGAACAGAGGATATGTTATTTTAGTGCCAAGAATGTCTGCATTGTTTATTCTGGACCCTATTTTGAAATTGGCATCTTTTTTAATTTGCGTGAAATTGGCCAAATTGCCAATTTCTGACCACTTTATCGGGTAGTTCAGATTGGTAAATGGGTGGTTTCTTGTACTCAATTGATAGAAAAAATGGAGTTCTAAAGAAATAGCTACGAGTTTGGTCAACTGAAACAATGGAATTGGCCAAAAACAGTGCTCAAAGTTGGCGAAATTGCTGATGCATATATGTCGCCATGACCGCTAACTTCGCGAGAGCGTAATTCCGTGAGTTTTTGACCAAATTTCATACTTTTGGTGTCATTACCATCGGGAAAAGATTCTCTATCATTTCATAAGAAAAATTAATTTTTTTTTTTCCCAAAAATTTTGCGACATAGAATGACAGTTTTAGAAAGGGGCTTGCGACAGTCAAAGGGTTAATGACAGAGTTCCGTTCCTGTGACCACGTCGGTAAATGACTTTGTTGCTAAGTAAGGAGCATAGTATAATGGTAGTGGGTTTGTGTCAAATATCTTTGATATTGCTTTAATGTCTTCTTTGCACCATTTATAACATTTCTGGTATATTTTTAAATGTTTATACAGTAATGTACTGTATATTGTAATAAATAGAATAGAGGAAATCAGCTCTAATATACATTTAGTTATGAATACTGATCAGAGAGTTCAGCGTAAGTCCGAGTCGTCGGTAAACGAGTACGTTGCTAAGTGAGGAGAGGCTGTGTATGGTCAGCCTGATTTTAATTACATTAGTAGTTGGTATTTTCCATCAGTGATTTACAGTAATTTCATGATATTCAGGCTGATTTTTATGAAGGTATAGCAAAAATAAATATTCACTCTGCTTGTTTGGCAAAACAGCCATTGCTAGGTCAACAAATTCTCATAAAATAGTGCAGTACTTCATATTTATTTTTTTTTTTTACCTCAATGACCGTCTTCTGCCAAGGTAGGGTGATCCCAAAAAATAGGAAGCACATTCACATGAACATCACTCACTCAACTGTTGTCTTGCTAGAAGTGTTCTGACATCACATTCAGTTTACTTCCCCAACTGCAGCATCCCCACCCCTCTGAAGTGCAATTACTGTACTGCCCACTTTCATGGCTCTAGTCTGATTAATCAGTATCTCTGAATTCCTTCATAAATGCACATTGCTCACACTCCAACAGTGTCAAACCCTAAAAGCCACTTCTCTCCACTCTGTTATAACATTCTCACACACACAGACACCTGCTTGATGGTCTAGAGCAGTGGTCCTCAAGCTTCCTACACAAAGTCTGCCATATTTGATGGTCAAATGTATGATGAGGGCTGCATGGTTTTGTTGACACTGTGCAGTGTGGGACCTACGTGAAAATGAATTCATAATTTCACGTGAGGGATGCATTCATTTTCTAGAAGGGCCACATGCGGCCCATGGGCCACAGGTTGGGGACCCCTGGTTTAGTGTGTATTACTTAGAACCTCCTTCACCCACTCCCTCCTACCCTTCTTGGGATAACCCCTATTCTTCTTCTCCACCCTGGATATATTCACCCTCTTGGTCATCCTTTCCTAATGGCTAAATTACCTCAGTAACTCCTTGGCCCTTTAAATTATACCTTTTGTAATGCTGCATTGTTTCTAAGTTCTGTGTTCTTAATTCCTCTGCATACTATTCATATTACACATTGCTCTCAGACATGATAGTCCCACTGCCTCCAGCCTCCTCCTCCTCAGCAATGTTTAGGGACCAAGCCTTAAACTCAGATAGATGTGTTGGCACCACTAAGCTGTATATGTAGTAAACTTTTCTTTGCACAAATTCTTCAAACACATCACTTACTGATGTTTATATTCTTTTTTTTTTTTTCCAACAAGTCGGCCGTCTCCCACCGAGGCAGGGTGACCCAAAAAGAAAGAAAATCCCCAAAAAGAAAATACTGTCTTAATATAAATTATTTTTTACATCAGTATTAAATTCACGCGGCTAATCTCTACCTCTAAGTATTGTACAGTTCACATATCCTATTTTGAATGTGTACTTCTCTTTTTTTTTCTTTACCAAGCATTGCATAACATCCTCTATATTCATTAATCATTAATGCATAATTTTGAACACAAGTCTTGATCTTATTTACACTTTAATATTTTTCATGCATGCTACAGTTTATTGCACACAACTTTGTCAGTAGTTAAGGCACTCACAGACCACCTGTGTAAACAAGCTTAATCTTCTTTTCATTGTGCTCAAAAGTTCTCAGAACACTGATGAGGGCATTAAATATTTTGAATAACACTATTGGTACCTTAATGTTGGTGCAGGGCTCTTGATCCAGGGAATTAGAGCTGTTGTATTGGATCAAGCCTGGTTGCCTCTTATCCCTCCTCAGGCACTTGATGACTTCCTTATGGGTTTAGCTCTTACCATTGACTAAGAATATCAACACTGCTAGTGATTTTAAACTATGGTCAATTTGTTTCGGTACTCTCAGTAAATCTTTGCTTATCAAACATATTTCTTTACTAGTTGAAAGTAATGTTTTTATAATCCTGTTTGTCTTTAGTTCACGCTTATCATTTAACGGTGTTATCTTGTATCATTTGTTTTAATTTTCATTGTTCTAGCCAGCAGTTGCATGGGAGCTCATTTCACTAATTTAAAAAAAAAAATTAAATACACTTCTTAGTGATTTAAGCTTAATGTACATTAGGTAGCACAGGATACTTTTATTGCTGCATTTCTAGATTAATTGGTTGCACTGCATAAGTATGTGCACTATCATATATAATGCCGATTGTCCCTAAAATCCGAATGATGTGATTGTTTCTCCATTGTAACAATAACTGAAAAATCTGGAAATAACAGACTGTACATTAAATCAAAATCAGTTTACCCAGGGGACCATAACAATAATGATTCAGTCTACTCAATGGATTATGTCTTTTAAATTGAGGTTTGTTAAATCTTTAGGTATGAAATACTGTACATTTGGAAAATATGCAAACAAATTCACTAAAATTTATAATAAATTTTATAATTTTCTTTATATTTACAATACATTGTTAAATATGTCATTAATTTTTTCTTAAATTCCCCAACTTTCTCCTGCCAAGATTGGCTGTCCCAAAAAAATAAAACACATTCACCATCGCTCATTTAAAGCTGTCTTGCCAGGCATATGCAGACATCGCAGTTCAAATAACCCTCCGAACTGCAACATCCCTATGCTACCTCCTTCACAGTGCAGGCACTGTACTTTCTGCCTTCAGGACTCCAGTCCAGTTAACCAGTTTTCCTGAATCCCTTCAAAAATGTTACCTTGCACTCAGAGAGCATGTCAAGCCATTAAAACCACATCTCCATTCACTCTTGTCTAACCCGCTCCCAGGTTTAGTGTACAGTTTGAGTTGATTGTTCTGTCAAATTATGAAGCCATTCTTTGCATATGAATAGGCAGCTTTCATTATGTGTGAGCAGAATAATAACTTGTACTAACTGCACTATCATTAACACTTAACATTTTAAATATTGAGTAAGTTTGCATGATTGCTGAGCTTGGATTATAATTTGAGTTATAGGATGTACTCAAGGTAAAAATAAGTACATAATTTAGCTATTTGTACAAATTTGAGGCACATGTAGTTGCCGGTGGACTTTTTTTTTTTTAACAAAATTGGGAACATCAGCATTGTGTTGCTACTGGTTGTGTGGGTGATTGTTATGTATGTTTTAGGCATAACTTGAAATATTGGTTTGTAAAGTGTTGGTAATTATAATTTTGCCAAACAAGTAGTGCATTTGGATGAACAAATGTCCATTATCTGAACCAGGAATTGGTTCATTTACTCTTGATTCCATTTAAAGAAATACACAGAAAAGATTAGGGTCTTCTGTAAATGTTTTTTGTCTGAAAAGTTTCCTTCAGTCTTTGTGGTTATTCACAGTGCCTGTCTTTATTTTAATATTTATGAATATTTGGCCTGGTGGTTATTTCTTTCATTTGTTTCTCTAATTCATAATTGTGCTTGTTTGCTGTCACATAAATATTGCTTATCATTGTGTTTGCATAATTCTGTAATCTATTTATACAATACTTCTATACTCTTAGCTATTTCTAAATTAATACACAAATAACCCACACATAAGAGGGAGAAAAGTTTGCAACAACATTTTGGTCTGACTTGTACCATTTACAAGTTAAATTGACAGAAGAGAATGAGCAAGCCAATATGTAGGCAAAGGGGGACAGGGATGAGAGAAAGAGAGGAAGAAAAAAGAAGTGGTAGTGGTGGTAATGGAAATAGTAGTAGTGGTAGTAGAAAGTAGGGGGAGTAGTTTTTTGCCACATGTGATAGAAAGGGGAATGAAGAGAGGCAATAGTAGTAGTAATAGTAGTAGAAAATGTAGAAGTAGTCGAAGTGGGATAAATCTAATGACAAGAAAAGGAGTACTGTAGGAGAGCTAAGGACCCACAGGAGGTAGGACCACAAACACAGAGAAGGGTAAAAACTGAAGGATAGAACACACTAGGCAGAAAAAAAATAAAAAGAAAGAAATAAGGAAAACTAAAAAAGGAGAAAGGTAGGGAGAGAAGAAAGGATCAGGTCAAGTCATGAGTGATCTGAAGTTTGGAATATTTGACAATGTTAGGAGAAAGGCAGGCATCTACAGACACAAAGCCAGGACTGAGATTCATACTAGGAAAACTGTATACAAGGTTTGTGGTCGTATCTTGTGGGCCGTTAGCTCTCCTGTAGTGCTTCATTTTCTTGTCCTTAGACTTACCCCACTTCTACAACTATCACGCCTTTACTACTATTACTACTACTTTTTCTACTACTATTGCCTCCTTTCACTCCCCTTTCCATCTCTTGTGAAAAAAAACTACTCCCCTTACTTTCTACTACTACTACTTCCACTACCAGAATTACCGCTACTACTTTTTCTTCCTCTGTTTCTCTTGTTCCTGTCCCACTTTGCCTATTTTTACTGGCTCACTCATTCTCTTCTGTCAGTGTGACTTGTAAATGGTCCAAGTCAGACTGAAACATCATCATAAACTTTTCTCTCCTATGTGCAGGTTATTGGTGTATTGTTCCAGTTACAGTATTGTGCCTTTATGTTCTTCATTTCTAGATTAACATTAGTTTTCATGTTCCCCTTTTTTAATTGTAGCCACATTCCTGTGTTTTGAATAAACTATGGCCTGTGGGTGGCCTTAACCCTCTCTTGTTTTTAGAGGGAGCTGAAATATTTTTCTTGCAATAGGAAATGCCAAATTTAATAAAATTCTATTAAAATGAAATATGAGACTCCCTATTCTATTAGGTGAAAATCTTGCGATCTTTAGGTCTGGTTTTGCAAGTTGATGAAAACTCCCCTAACTCCTGAATATTTGATATAACACATGTGCAATGCTAGTTTTTTTTTTTTACAGCATGTTGATATACCCATCACACAATTGCAGAACAAACCACATTCACATGTCTGTGTACAGTGGACCCCCGGTTAACGATATTTTTTCACTCCAGAAGTATGTTCAGGTGCCAGTACTGACCGAATTTGTTCCCATAAGGAATATTGTGAAGTAGATTAGTCCATTTCAGACCCCCAAACATACACGTACAAACGCACTTACATAAATACACTTACATAATTGGTCGCATTCGGAGGTGATTGTTATGCGGGGGTCCACTGTATTTCATATACTTAACACTCACTCAAAAATAATTATTGACCCATCAAATAATCTGTTTTCTATTGTTAGAAAAAGTTCGTTCTCAGGTTAAGGTACTTGCATACACTTGTACAACACTATAAGGGATCTAGGTGTATTTCTGCTCTCTCACCACTTTTTTTTTTATAGGCTCTCTTCTTCAAAGCATATGTTTTGCATATCACAACTGGTGTCAGTTGCATCATTTTGATATAATTTTGAACAGTATGTTGAACCACTGTTCTTTATCAGTGAGGAATTGTCTCTCACCATGATGCTGACTTTGTTATATGCATACTTCTGCTTGCTCATTTTACATACATTTTATTTATAGTCTTTTTTGTTTTTGCTTTACTGCCAAGCATTTCCCACCAAGGTAGGGTGACTCAAAGAAAGAACCACATTCATCATCAGTCATTCAATGACTGTCTTGTCAGAAGTAAAGAAACTTCATGGTTAAAATGACTCTTCAACATGAAATATCCGAACCTTTCCTTCAAAGTGCAGGCACTGTATGTTCCACTTCCAGGACTCGGTTCACCTTGTTGCTTTCCCTGAATCTTTCACTGAAGTTTTTTCTTTCATTCCAGATACATGTCAAATATTAAAAAAAAAAAAAAAGATGGAACCACCTTTCTGCACTCTGATCCAACATTCACACATGCTGGATTCTCACGTGCCTACTACTCAAAACTAACTTCAATCCCTCCCTTCAATCTCTCTTTTAATCCCTACTGCAATCCCTCCCTTCAGTCTCTCTTTTAATCCTTCCTTCAATCCTTCCCTCCATTTCTTTCTTCAATCCCTCCCTTCAGTCTCTCCCTTCAAGCCTTTCTTCAGTCCCTCTCTTCAATCCCTCCTTCAGTCC
>NC_091373.1:6358767-6518767 GCF_038502225.1 Cherax quadricarinatus
ATCCCCTACAGATCTAAGTCTTTCTCATGGAAATAATACTAATATTCTCATGGAGAGCTTTCCCAGATGTGGATTTTGTCTTCAGTGTTGAATTTTTATTATTTTTTTTTTTAATTTAGCAGCAGCTGTAGCATGTGGGCTCCATTATAATGACATTCGACATTGTGCATTTGTTTTGTTTTTGGAAATGTTATGGAAAAACGTACATCCAAAATTGAATAGCATGTGGAGAGGCCTTCATAGTATGTGTTATTAAATATTGGGTGCTCTTTTTCATTGGAATTTACCCCCCAAAAAAATCACACTGTTTTGATGAACTTGATAAGTCAGCCTACTATACTATGTTCTCTTGGACTTCATTTCCAGGTTATATATACTATATTTTTTTGTGAAGTACTATTTCGGCACCATTCCTTCCTAGTTTACAGTTTGTAAAGTAAAAGGACACAAGTGCAACTAATGTGACATTTTATTGTGGCAACGTTTCGCTCTCCAGGAGCTTTGTCAAGCCGTTACAAACAGTACATGGCCACAGAGGGTATATATAAGCTTAGAGTGAGGTGCAATACTAGTGGTAGCAGGTGTGATATAAGTTGTAGTAGTAGTAGTAATACAATATGGTAGAACAAATAACTTGCACATGAGTAAAAGGATATAAATGCTATTACTTGGGTAACGTAAAAATATAAGTTAGACAAATATTTCTGTTGAAGGCTGGATTAGAGAAGGCCTGTTTCAAAGTTCATCCTCTGTAATGTGCTTGTGTGGTATTAGCAGGAGAGACTATGTGATGGCAGGATTTACTGTTCAGGAGGATTCTTGCTAAGACTTCAGAGATGGTGAAGCTGCCTTTGTTTTATTTAATTGTATTAGAAACAGTGATTAGTGGTGATTCAAGGCACTTGCGTCTGCGGAAATTGGTTTCTTTGATCACTAATTGGGCATCCCTGAATTTCATGAGATGACTGGTGGAATTCCGGTGTTGTATGCAGGCATACAACACATTAGTTGCATTTGTGTCCTTTTACTTTACATATTGTCAGTAATTCTACCAAAATATATACAGTGGACCCCCGGTATTCGATATTAACCCCTTCAGGGTCCAAGGCCAAAATCTGAAGTGGTGCTGCAGTGTCCAAGATATTTTGAAAAAAAAAAAAAAATGTTTTTTCTTACAGAATTAAAGAGCATATTTTTGTGAAGGTAATAAGACAAAAAAAAAAATTCTGATCAGTACTTACCGAGATACAGTGCCAAGAAGTTTGTCCAAAATGATGTGGTGGCGGCAACATCGACGAATTCCACATACGCTCATTACTTTATTTAGCGGTTTTTGTCGTTTTTTCTTTTCTTTTCCAATTTTTTTTTTCCTACTAACATTTGGGGCCTGAGAGACCAATACTGTATATAATGTATATAGTATATAAACTCACTGTATTGAACACAATAACTGCACTAAAGTTATTATCATATTATTGTTTACTACTGTTGTTTATTACAATAAACATGCACAAATCTTGTATAATACTAATGTTCTATCATATATTTACATATTTACAATCACTGGACATGGTTTTAGAACTGCTGGAGCTTGTGGAACTCCTTGAAACGAGGCACCATACACAGAGGCACCTTACATTCCTCACACAAGCCGAGTGTCTTTGTGTCTTTGTTGCCGTCGTTTTGTTTGTGCACAGACAACACATCTCTTCTGAGCAAATTTCTTCTGGGTTGAAGGAAGCTGTATTATGAAATGGTCACCTTCCCTCCTCAAACGCTTGGGTATATCCTGAGGAATTCGAGGACCTTGTTGTATAGCAGGTGTTCTTACCTGGTACTTCATTATGAGTTGTCTGACAACAGACAAACAAAATTCACCATACGGTGGTCTGTTGCCAGTCTTTATTTGGTACATATTATATGCATTGAGCATTGAAATGTCCATGAGATGGAAGAAAAGTTTCATGTACCACTTGTAACTCTTACGAACACAATCAACAAAACCAATCTGCATGTCACATTTGTCAACCAAGCACATGTTTTGTGTAAAATCAATCACTTGTCACTGGTTTTCGAATACGTTCATTAGTCACTCGATCAACTTTGCCACTGTCTTGCATTTCATTACGGTGAATGGTTGTCAACAATGTGACATCTCGTTTGTCATGCCACCGTAATGCCATGATGTCATTGGCAGTAAACACCTGCACGTCATCACCACGAGCACCTGCGTTGAGCCTGGGCATATGTTTACGATTAGAACGCACTGTGCCATACACATCTGTCTTGTTCACTCGCATGAAATCACTGAGTAATGGGCTTGTGTACCAGTTATCGGTATATAATGTATGCCCCTTACCAAGATAAGGTGCCATCATGTTTCTCACTACATCACCTGAGATACCCAATAACATCTTGGTATCTTTCAATGTTTTACTTCCCGTGTATACAACAATATCCAACACCAGGCCACTGTCACAGTCACAGAGTACAAACAGTTTTATACCAAAGCATTTCCTCTTGCTCGGTATATACTGCTTGAATGACAGTCTACCTTTGAACAAAATCAAAGACTCGTCAATTACAAGATTCTTGAATGGATAAAAGTATATGCTGAACTTTTGTGTGAGATACATGAAAACATTTCTAATCTTGTATAACCTGTCACTTCTGTCAGGCCTGGTTTCGTCAGTGAAGTGCAACATACGTAACAGTAAGATAAACCTGTTCACTGGGATGATTTCACTGAAGACCGGGGTAGAAATTAGCCGATCTGTGGACCAGTATGCTTTTATATTATGCTTATAGACATGAGGCATAAGCATTATTGTTGCAAAAAGCAAATACATTTCTGCAACAGTCGTCTCTTTCCACCTGTGTAGTCTTGACTGTGGTGATATGATCGTATTTGCCATGGTGTACTCAAAATACTTATTACTTTCCCTGACAATAGTTTCAATCAATGGCTGGTCAAAGAAAAATTCAAAGAATTCCAGTTCATTGGCCGTGGTTCCAAGGGGACAAGTAGGTAGAATTCCACTTTGAGAGTCATCAAAGTGGTGGGGCTTGGGTACAAAGTTGGGATTTTGCTGCCAATCCCAGATACGGTTTGCTGGTGGATACTGGACATCATAGGCTGGTTGTGCGGGTGGTTGTGATTGTGGTGGGCTGGTGGCTGACGCTCCGCTTTGTCCTTGAACTGAGCAGCGTGGGTCCCAGTGTGGGCTGGTGAGTCACGCATGGCGGTGCCACTACCATCACCACTACCACCATCTACTGATGCCTGTGGTCTCTCCATGCCAAGTGTAGCCACATCATCCTCACTATCACTATCTAAACCTGGTGTAGGGCCACAGGATGTACTCCGGGATGTACTCCGTCCCCTGGGCACAGCATAGGGTACACTACCCGAGCGCATGCGGCGGCGCACATACCGACGCTTTGCTGGTGAATATGATTCCTCACTATCACTACTCGAATGATCAAGTGCAATAAAATCACAATCCACGTCACTATCATCATCATTACTGAAGTCAGAGGCCTGGCCACGCGAAAATATTAGTTTTCTCTTGCATTGAGGTACAACCGACCGTGAGTCACGAGTGCCCACACCAGAGGTAGAAGGTTGAGGATCGTCAAGGTTTTCCGCACTATTATCGATATCCTGGTCATTCCTTTCGGTCACTAACTGATCAAAGCCATAGAATTTGTCTTCATTTCCACTTCCATCAGTGTCAGAACTATCAGATAGGAAGAGGAAAGTCCCAATTTTCCGGGGAGTGAGAGCTGACTTGCGACGAGGCATGGTGAACAAGGGTAACCGAGCCGGGCGTTCCCACAATGCTATGCGGGCGCCTAGATTTTTTGTTTATGGCGCGCACCCACCACGCAGACAATAGCTGTGTTGCAATAGCTTGCAATAGCTGTGTTAGGGTGATTTTCATCCATAAAGGTTTGCAGTTCAACCCACTGTGCACACATTTCCTTAATTTTTGAAGTAGGCACAGTGGATTCCACAACTGGCATACGCTTCTCAGGGTTAGCCCCAAACCCTTCAAAATCTTTCTTAATTTCCATACTAATTCTCACCCTTTTTACCACAGGGTTGGCACTAGAAGCTTTCTTTGGGGCCATGGTGACTTATTTTGCAGAAACAAGCACCAAAAACAGTGATAATATGGAATGTACCGAATGTATCCTTAGATGCACGCAGACTGGCTGGCTTGTAAACACTGGCACACACAGGGCAGTTCAGGCCACACATGGACACGTCTCGTACGAGTTTTCAATCGAATACCGAGGCAAAATTTTTGCGTTAAAATGCATCGAATACCGGATTTATAGAATACCGATGCCATCGAATACCGGGGATCCACTGTAGTTTACAGTTATTGTGACTTCTTTGTTCTCCCTGTCAGTGTCAAAAAATTACCCTCCTCTATTTACTCACATATACTTTGTGATGTACGGAGTTATTGTCTTCTTTGTATCACACATCTGAATTAGTGTCATGAATGTTGCACAGTACAGGAAGGCCCCACTCATTCAGCAGGTTAGGTTCTGGGCTATTGCTGTAAAATGAATCATATTTTTTTTCATTTTCAAATGAATATAAAAGCCTGATAACATGTTTATATTGTACTATCATAAATGAAGTGGGCGATAGAGCTCGGCATAAAAAAATGCATGTACAGTACACACATTACTTACCTTAAAATATTTTTGTCCTTAGCTTATAATGAATGTTGAATATATTTATTGTAGGAAGTCTGAATAAATTGAGAATGGGTATATTTGAAACCGTTGTACAGTGGAACCTCTGCTTACGAATTTAATCTGTTCTATGACCTTGTTCGTATCCTGATTTGTTCGTATGCTGGGTTAATTTTCCTTATTTAAATTAACTGAAAAGCCATTAATTTCATTCCGGCGGAATTCCTGCTCTCAGGAGGCACGACAAAATACAGTGGAGCCCCGAGTTTTGAACTTTCTTCGTTCCAGAAAGCTGTTACCAAATGAATTTATTCCCATAAGGAATAATGTAAATTAGATTAGTCCATTTCAGACCCCCAAAAATGCACTTACAAAAGCACTTACAATAATACACTTACATAATTGGTCGAGTTTGGAGCAGCTCGCAACTCGGGGTTCCACTGTACTTCAATATTTCACTAATATCAACTCTATGGCTTATCTTTTTTTTTTTTTCAACAAGTCGGCCGTCTCCCACCGAGGCAGGGTGACCCAAAAAAGAAAGAAAATCCCCAAAAAGAAAATACTTTCATCATCATTCAACACTTTCACCACACTCACACATTATCACTGTTTTTGCAGAGGTGCTCAGAATACAACAGTTTAGAAGCATATTCATATAAAGATACACAACATATCCCTCCAAACTGCCTATCTATCTATAACAATTCATCTAATGTGACATAATAAACAATATTAATAACATAGAAACATGATATGTTCTCTAGAATGAATAAAATAGGCCATAACATGGCGACTGATGGAGTTGACAGGAGCAGTGGCAGCATCCGCCATTTACTCTCCCACTGACTATAGTATCTTCCTATGCTCTTATTATAAGAGAAAACAGAGTGTTTGTGAAGGCTAACTGCATTAGATCACTATGCAGTTTCATAAGGAAAACATATTGTAAAGAAATAAATGGTGTATGTAGTATTACAGCATTTACCTTGGAGAAGAGATGCTTGCGGAGGTTGATGGTGGAGAAGAGATGCTTGCGGAGGTTGATGGTGAAGAGATACTATCACTTAATCACTTAACTTAATTGCTACACTCTTAATGCTGCACCTTATCACTGAACTTAACTGCTACAATTTGCTGGCGCAATAGCCTTTATAAGCTCTTGCTTTAGTATTGTGCATATCGTAAGTGTTATGCTGGTACGCTACCCTCACACCTTGTTTGTGTTTTTCTATGATATCAAGCTTTACTTCCATACCCATCATCCTCTTTTTCTTCTCAGCACTGTCCTTTGCACTTGCTTTCTTAAGACCCATGATTAGAAAAAAGAAATACAGTGGAACCTCAAAAATCGAACTGCTCCCAACACAACCAATTATGTAAGTGTATTTTTGTAAGTGCTTTTATAAGTGTATTTTTGAGGGTCTGAAATGAACTAGTCTAATTTACATTATTCCTGATGGGAATAAATTCATTTGGTAAAGGCACTTGAACAGCCTTCTGGACAGAAGAAAGTTCGATATTTGAGGTTCCACTGTATGGCGAAATAATTGCACGAAACGTAAGAAAAACACAAAAATTCCTTCCACTGCGAGTATGCATGTGTTGTTGTGGTTCTGAGCCTGCCATCTTGTGGTGGTGTTCTGAAGCTCACTTATTATTTTTATTATAATTATTATTAAAATATGCAAGATTACAGGTATGTCTTGCTACTCCTACTTACACTTAGGTCACACTACACATACATGTACAAGCATATACGTATATATATATACACACACACCACTCTGGGTTTTCTTCTATTTTCTTTCTAGTTCTTGTTCTTGTTTATTTCCTCTTACCTCCATGGAAAAGTGGAACAGAATTCTTCCTCCGTAAGCCATGCGTGTTGTAAGAGGCAACAAAAATACCAGGAGCAGGGGGCTAGTAACCTCTTCTCCTGTATATATTACTAAATTTAAAAAGAGAAACTTTCGTTTTTCTTTTTGGGCCACCCTGGTCATGGATTCGGGCCGTGGGGGCGTTGATCCCCGGAATAACCTCCAGGTAACCCTGCTACTACTACTATTACTACTACTATTACTACTACTATTACTACTACTATTACTACTACTATTACTACTACTATTACTATTACTACTATTACTATTACTACTATTACTATTACTATTACTATTACTATTACTATTACTACTATTACTATTACTACTATTACTATTACTACTACTATTACTACTACTATTACTATTATTACTACTACTATTACTACTACTATTACTACTACTATTACTACTACTATTACTACTACTATTACTACTATTACTACTACTATTACTACTATTACTACTATTACTACTACTACTACTACTATTACTACTATTACTACTACTACTACTACTACTACTACTACTACTACTGATTCTACAATTACTGCTACTACTATTACTGCTACTACTATTACTGCTACTACTATTACTACTACTATTACTACTACTATTACTACTACTATTACTACTACTACTATTACTACTACCACTACCACCACCATAATAATCATTATTATTTTATTAATAATAAATGTATAATAGTAATAGTAATAACAGTAAGGAAAAACTTCAAAAGGCTGCCAGTAGTTGGCACCACCATCAGCAAAACATTGGTAACCACTACTAGTATACTTTTCACCTGTCTAGGCTTAACCCTTTCAGGGTTTCAGCCGTACTGGTACAGCTTATGCCCCAGGGTTTTTGATGTACTAGTACGCCTAAATTCTAGCGCCCTCAAATCTAGTGAGAGAAAGCTGGTAGGGCTACATATGAAAGAATGGGTCTGTGGTCAGTGTGCGCAGTATAAAAAAAATCCTGCATCACACAGTGCGCAATGAGAAAAAAAAAACTTTGACCGTGTTTTTGGATTAAAACGGTGACTTTGCACTGTATTTTCGTATGGTATTTATTGTTGTATTCTAGTTTTCCTGGTCTCATTTTATAGAATGGAAGACATATTACAGAAATTGAGATGATTTTGACTGGTTTTACAATGAAAAGTACCTTGAAATTGAGCTCAAAGTAGCAGAAATGTTCTAATTTTACCAAAGTTCAAAAGTAAACAAATCATGCTATGCATCCAATACACGTCAACTGGTGAGTCTAATATTCTTTCACAAGTGCGCTGATATTATTTATACCATTTCTACACTAATGCAGTAGTCTGCATAACAGTAAATCTATTTTTTGTAAGAATAAAAATTCAAAGTGGAAAGCCAAAGAAATATAAGAGGGGCCTGGGGATGTGACTAACGAACAGAGAACTTGTTATTTTAGTGCCAGGAACGTCTTTCTTGTTTATTCTGGACCCTATTCGGAAATTGGCACCTTTTGAAATTTGTGTGAAATTGGCAAAATTGCTAAATTCTGACCACTTTATTGGATAGTTGAAATCGGTAAATGGGTGGTTTCTTGTACTCATTCGATAGAAAAAATGGAGTTTTAGCGAAGTAGTTATGATTTTTATCAATTAGTACAATGGAATTGGCTGAAAATATGGCTCAAAGTGGGCAAAATCGCTGATGCATAAACATCGTCGATACCGCTAACTTCGCGAGAGCACAATTCCGTAAGTTTTCCATCAAATTTCATATTTTTGGTGTCATTATGATCGGGAAAAGACTCTGTCTTTTCATAAGAAAAAATAATTTTTTTTTTAAATTTTGGGACCGTGAGAACAAGTGTCGGTGAGGGCCTGGGGACCCTGAAAGGGTTAAGTAGTCTGTTAGTATTAGGTTAAGTCTGCCCGAAATGCCTCGGCATGATAGTGGCTTTCTTTGCTCCAATCATATTATGTAAACACGCGTTGTAACCTTTGCAAAGAAATAATTTTTTTTTTTTAACAATTCGGCTGTGTCCCACCGAGGCAAAGTGACCCAAAAAGGAAAGAAAAAATCCCAAAAAAGAAAATACTTTCATCATCATTCAACACTTTCACCTCACTCACACATAATCACTGTTTTTGCAGAGGTGCTCAGAACACAACAGTTTAGAAGCACATACGTATAAAGATACACAACATATCCCTCCAAACTGCTAATATCCCAAACCCCTCCTTTAGAGTGCAGGCTTTGTACTTCCCATTTCCAGGACTCAAGTCCGGCTATATAAAAATAACCGGTTTCCCTAAATCCCTTCACTAAGTATTACCCTGCTTACACTCCAACAGATCGTCAGGTCCTAAATACCATTCGTCTCCATTCACTCCTATTGAACACGCTCATGCATGCCTGCTGGAAGTCCAAGCCCCTCGCCCACAAAACCTCTCTTACCCCTTCCTTCCAACCTTTTCAAGGATGACCCCTGTCCCGCCTTCCTTCCCCTACAGATTTATACGCTCTCCATGTCCTTCTACTTTGATCCATTCTCACTAAATGACCAAACCACCTCAACAACCCCTCTTCAGCCCTCTGACTAATACTTTTATTAACTCCACACCTTCTCCTAATTTCCACACTCCGAATTTTCTGCATAATATTTACACCACACATTGCCCTTAGACAGGACATCTCCACTGCCTCCAACCGCCTCCTCACTGCTGCATTCACGACCCAAGCTTCACACCCATATAAGAGTGTTGGTACTACTGTACTTTCATACATTCCCTTCTTTGCCTCCATAGATAACATTTTTTTTGTCTCCACATGTACCTCAACACACCACTCACCTTTTTTCTCTCATCAGTTCTATGATTAACCTCATCCTTCATAAATCCATCCGCCGACACGTCAACTCCCAAGTATCTGAAAACATTCACTTCTTCCATACTCCTCCTCCCCAATTTGATATCCAATTTTTCTTTATCTAAATCATTGGATACCCTCATCACCTTAATCTTTTCTATGTTCACTTTCAACTTTCCACCTTTACACACACACTCCCAAACTCATCCACTAACCTTTGCAATTTTTCTTTAGAATTTCCCATGAGCACAGGATCATCAGCAAAAAGCAACTGTGTTAATTCCCATTTTATTTATTTACTTATTTATTTAAGGAACCTCCCTTGAGGGGAGAGTTCACATCCTGAAAGTTCGTTCTTATCCAGAAGCGAGAAATTGACCGAATGACTGTTCGTATCCTGGAAAATTTGCATGGTGGGGCTTTCGTAAGCCGAGGTTCCACTGTATTAGCAAAACACTGTAAACCGAAGTGCTGTAAAGCAAGGCCCTCCTGCATCTGGAAAATTAATCAAAAGTCTACATTAAGTAATGTTTGTGTGATTTATTGCCTTTGAGATCATTGTGTATTGATTAGTGTATTATAGATGATAGGACACTTAGGAAAACATTATTGAATATGCTGCAGTCCTCTTAGTCACTGCAAAGTCCTAGGACTGAAATGTATCCAGTAAAGATATACCAATAAAGATATTTCCTATCATCCACATTGTCAATATTGTTATACCTTATATTGATTACTTTGATGTATTTTTTAAGTACATGTACTTGTTTCTTCATTATCTTATATGAGCATGGTTAGGATCCCTTGAGGATTGACATTGCATTTAACTTTCATTGGGTCATCTTGAAAATTTGTATCTTCATTGTAAAGTTAATTGCATTGTGAAAGCAGTTTTTTCGTTTGAAATTTTAATGCATTAGTTACATCTTCAGCAACGAAGTGAAAGAATTCGGCGAGGTTTCCCAGATGTAGAATCAATTTTGGATCGATCAGAAGTGCCACTAATGGGACCCCACACACCAATCAGAGATTTCATTGAATTAACCTCCAGTGGCTCTGGATCAGGTATGTCCATCAGACCAGTAGAGCAGTTGACATAAAAATCTAAAAAAAAAAAAAAAAAAAATTGTGAAAAATTGAATTCCATTTTTTGCATATTTCATTTGTTCACCATTTGTAATATTTTTTTAGATGCTGATTTTTCTGGTACTTTTGCAGGTCTGCCATTATTGGTCCAGCGAAGTATTGCCAGACAAATCCAACTCATAGAAATTATAGGTAAAGGGCGATTTGGAGAAGTATGGCGTGGTCGATGGCGTGGTGAATATGTTGCTGTCAAAATATTCTCATCAAGGTATGGAATGTGCTTAATAACATCGTAATTTGAGATGCTCTTTATTTTATACGTGACTGGGAGGCTGCTGTCAGCTATATAAAAGGGGAAGACAGCAGAATTTAGCAATGTTTATTGAAGAAATAGGTATTAATTTTGGTTCTGTGGATTATTTAAATTGTGGTGTTCATGCACCTCTGGAAAGATAACTAGAGAATGAATGATGGTGAAGGTGTTTTCTTCTTTAGTTTGTATTACCATGGTGTTAGTTTTTTAGTTTAATATGTTTATTATGCACCCCATACCCATCCTGTTGGCGGTAGTCAAAAGATTACAGAGATACACAATTGGCCCAGGGACTGGACTCCAAAGTTTTGATAGCTGAGCAAGTTACAAAGGTAATGAGCTAGATCTGGTCATAATCATGACCAAGTTACAAAGGTAATAAGCTCCAGGTAGAGCTGGTCACACATGAATAATTGCAAAGGTAATGAATCATAAATACATTAATCATGAGAATTTACAAAGGTAATGAGCTCCAGGTAGAGCTGGTCACAATCATGACAAGTTTCAAAGGTAATGATTGATAAATGTTATGACATGATTACAATCATAGACAAATTACAGAGTAATGAGCAGTTAACAAACATAGTAGGGAATTCATCCATTGCCCCAACAACAGATGTTGCTAGGTGCCTGTCTCTCCTCAGCAGACAGCCATTGCAAACAGCAGTAAGTTGCCCACGGATCTGCTGCTTGCACGAGCACCATCGACCCTCCCCAAGAGGTCAAAGAAGCCAGTGACTCCGTTAGCAGCCCGATGGAGAGCTGCCCTAGGGACATGTCAGCGTCCTGGTGGACTCCAAGTTGATTGAAGATCCCAGGCCCTCATGTGCACGGATGTTGAAGCTTGAGGAACTGAGTAAACACTGCCTGTGGCACACCTGAAAGCTGCCTTGTGGTCGAACTCCACGATGCTGTCCCTGTAGTGGAAGTTCCTGTGAGCCCGGCAGTCCCTGCAGTGCCATCGCTGACATCGTGGGTTAGGGGAGAAGTACCCTCTACAGATGGGGTGGCGCTGGGAGTTGGGTGGGTGAGGCGGGGAGACGGGCAGGGGTGAGGCGGGAGAGACGGGCAGGGGTGAGGCGGGGGAGACGGGCAGGGGTGAGGCGGGGGAGACGGGCAGGGGTGAGGCGGGGGAGACGGGCAGGGGTGAGGCGGGGGAGACGGGCAGGGGTGAGGCGGGGGCGCCGGGCAGGGGTGAGGCGTTATGAGAGGGTCACTGTTTACCACCCTCCCCCTCCCCCTCCCCCTCCCCCCAGCCGAGGGGGGGAGGCGCTGACTGGTCCTGACTCAACAACACCAAACCATCTAAAACTGCACAATACTTCAACTATTTACGCTGAAACGATGCACTGGGATGTCCGTTCGCTGCTCTGGTATCTTCTCAAAGCATTCAAACTGAGTTCTGTTAAGTATGGACCTGGTCAGCCTCTTTGACCAGGAGCTATCCTTGAAAATCCGGCAGCTAGCCCGCTACACAACCTGCCGTGTCGGCCATGTTGAGCACTGTAATGTTACCATGGTGGGAATAGATTAATGTGTAAAAGATATTGAAATTGAGAATGTACTGTATATCTATATGTTATAGAAACTAAGTACAATTTATATCATATTATACATCTCAGATATTCTTATTCTTCACCTGTATAGTGCACCATTGCTTGTAACCCTTGTTGGCTAATAGTAAATATGCTCTTAGTTAACTATTTCTGTAACCTAATTTTAATACTTGGCTTAGGCCCACATCTGTGCACCTTGTGTGTTCCTAAGCATCAGAGGAAGTGGTGGAAAAACACTTGTAGCTGAGAAAATATGTTGTAATCAATTTCCTTAATTCTTATTTTTTTTAACACATTGGTTGTTTTATGCCAGAAAAAAAGAGGAAACACATTCACCATCATTCACTTAATCATCATGTCAGAAATGTGCTGATATTAGAGTTCAGATGACCCTTTGAACTGCGACATCCTCACCCCTTCCCTTTAGAGTGTAAGCACTGTATTTCCCATTTCAAGGATTCAAGTTCACTTTAACAGTTTCCCTCAGTGCTGTATGACCCTTGTTAGTTTAGCACTTTATTGGATGATAATAATAATAATAATAACAGTTTCTCCTGAATCCCTTTATAAATATAGTTAATGAAATATTAAATATTATAATGAAAACTACTTAGATAACATCAGTTTTGTGAGAATCTACAAAAAAACCTCACTTGTGTAATTTTTTTTTTTTTTTATTGAAAATGATGACTTGTGTATTTTAAACCAGTTTTTCTGTTGTAATAGGGATGAGCGTTCTTGGTTCCGTGAAGTAGAAATTTACCAAACAGTGATGTTGCGACATGACAATCTGCTTGGCTTTATTGCTGCTGATAACAAGGGTAAGCAGTCTTAATTTTTCTGTACATTTTTTTTTTTCCAGATGAAAAACTAGTATTGCATTTTCAACTTAAAGTAGCACTTTGAAGCCTGTTTTTGCAAACTGTTACTGTACTTACTGTTTATTAGAATCTTAGATTTTTATTTATGTCTTTGTTTGCTGGTATCTTTAGTAAAGGATGCTAAAAACTATAAACATTCTCTACCTTTTCCTAACTTGTTGAATTCTGTGAAAACATAACATAACAACAACCTTTCCACAAAATGTATTAATCTCTTTTTTCAGATAATGGGACTTGGACACAGCTGTGGCTGGTAACAGACTACCACGAGAATGGATCACTATTTGACTATTTAATGCGGTATACAGTAGATACAGCTGGAATGATACGCATGGCATTATCCATTGCTACTGGCTTAGCCCATCTTCATATGGATATCATGGGTAATAAAGGTAAGTCCTTTAATAATAATATTTGGCCATATTATACTTCTGTGTTTTATCCTCTAAATACATAACTACATATCAGAGTGCATGATCCTAGTGGAATATTACATTTTTAATCATAAAGTGGAGCATTTTTACGGAACTGATGGGAATTTGCTCGTGTTTTCAGGAAAACCAGCTATTGCGCATAGAGATTTGAAGAGCAAAAATATTCTTGTCAAGTCCAATGGTACGTGCGCCATTGCTGACTTGGGTTTGGCTGTGAGATATGATTCAGCCACCGACACTGTAGATATTGTCCCAAATAATAGAGTGGGCACTAAAAGATATCTTGCTCCTGAGGTAATTACAGTATACTTAGTTTTTTTTTTTTATTATTAACACACTGGCCGATTCCCACCAAGGCAGGGTGGCCCGAAAAAGAAAAACTTTCACCATCATTCACTCCATCACTGTCTTGCCAGAAGGGTGCTTTACAGTACAGTTTTTAAACTGTAACATTAACACCCCTCCTTCAGAGTGCAGGTACTGTACTTCCCATCTCCAGGACTCAAGTCCGGCCTTCCGGTTTCCCTGAATCCCTTCATAAATGTTACTTTGCTCACACTCCAACAGCACTTCAAGTATTAAAAACCATTTGCCTCCATTCACTCCTATCAAACATGCTCACGCATGCCCGCTGGAAGTCCAAGCCCCTCGCACACAAAATCTCCTTTACCCCCTACCTCCAACTTTTTCTAGGCCGACCCCTACCCTGCCTTCCTTCCACTATAGACTGATACATTCTTGAAGTCATTCTGTTTCGCTCCATTCTCTCTACATGTCCGAACCACCTCAACAACCCTTCCTCAGCCCTCTGGACAACAGTTTTGGCAATCCCGCACCTCCTCCTAACTTCCAAACTACGAATTCTCTGCATTACATTCACACCACACATTGCCCTCAGACATGACATCTCCACTGCCTCCAGCCTTCTCCTCGCTCCAACATTCATCACCCATGCTTCACACCCATACAGGAGCGTTGGTAAAACTATACTCTCATACATTCCCCTCTTTGCTTCCAAGGACAAAGTTCTTGGTCTCCACAGACTCCTAAATGTACCGCTCACCCTTTTCCCCTCATCAATTCTATGATTCACCTTATCTTTCATAGACCCATCTGCTGACACGTCCACTACAAATACCTCCTCCATACTCTCTCCCTCCAATCTGATATCCAATCTTTCATCACCTAATCTTTTTGTTATCCTCATAACCTTACTCTTTCCTGTATTCACTTTCAATTTTCTTCTTTTACATACCCTACCAAATTCATCCACCAATCTCTGCAGCTTCTCTTCAGAATCACCCAAGAGCACAGTGTCATCAGCAAAGAGTAGCTGTGACAACTCCCACTTTATGTGTGATTCTTTATCTTTTAATTCCACACCTCTTGCCAAGACCCTCGCATTTACTTCTCTTACAACGCCATCTATAAATATATTGAACAACCACGGTGACATCACACATCCTTGTCTAAGGCCTACTTTTACTGGGGAATAATCTCCCTCTTTCCTACATACTCTAACTTGAGCCTGACTATCCTCGTAAAAACATCTGCCACATTGCCCCCCTATCCACCCTGTCATACGCCCTTTCCAAATCCATAAATGCCACAAAAATCTCTTTAGCCTTATCTAAATACTGTTCACTTATTTTTTTCACTGTAAATACCTGGTCCACACACCCCCTACCTTTCCTAAAGCCTCCTTGTTCATCTGCTATCCTATTCTCTGTCTTACTCTTAATTCTTTCAATAATAACTCTACCATACACTTTACCAGGTATACTCAACAGACTTATCCCCCTATAATTTTTGCACTCTCTTTTGTCCCCTTTGCCTTTATACAAAGGAACTATGCATGCTCTCTGCCAATCCCTAGGTACCCTACCCTCTTCCATACATTTATTAAATAATAGCACCAACCACTCCAAAACTATAACCCCACCTGCTTTTAACATTTCTATCTTTATCCCATCAATCCCAGCTGCCTTACCCCCTTTAATTTTACCTACTGCCTCACGAACTTCCCCCACACTCACAACTGGCTCTTCCTCACTCCTACAAGATGTTATTCCTCCTTGCCCTATACTCGAAATCACAGCTTCCCTATCTTCATCAACATTCAGCAATTCCTCAAAATATTCCCTCCATCTTCCCAATACATCTAACTCTCCATTTAATAACTCTCCTCTCCTATTTTTAACTGACAAATCCATTTGTTCTCTAGGCTTCCTTAACTTGTTAATCTCACTCCAAAACTTTTTCTTATTTTCAACAAAATTTGTTGATAACATCTCACCCACTCTCTCATTTGCTCTCTTTTTACATTGCTTCACCACTCTCTTAACTTCTCTCTTTTTCTCCATATACTCTTCCCTCCTTGCATCACTTCTACTATGCTAACTTTCTCTCCCTTACATCTCCTTTACATCATCATTCCACCAATCGCTCCTCTTCCCTCCCACACCCACTTTCCTGTAACCACAAACTTCTGCTGAACACTCTAACACTACATTTTTAAACCTACCCCATACCTCTTCGACCCCATTGCCTATGCTCTCATTAGCCCTCTATCCTCCAATAGTTGTTTATATCTTACCCTAACTGCCTCCTCTTTTAGTTTATAAACCTTCACCTTTCTCTTCCCTGATGCTTCTATTCTCCTTGTATCCCATCTACCTTTTACTCTCAGTGTAGCTACAACTAAAAAGTGATCTAATTATCTGTGGCCCCTATATAAACATGTACATCCTGAAGTCTGCTCAGCATTCTTTTATCTACCAATACATAATCCAACAAACTACTGTCATTTCGCCCTACATCATATCTTGTATACTTATTTAGTTATAGTTTAAATTTTCTATTTGGAAAATATAATTTATTATGCACAAATAACCCACAAATAGGCCCAAAGTCAGACTGAAATGTTGTCATTTGCTCTCTCTCTCTCTCTCTCTCTCTCTCTCTCTCTCTCTCTCTCTCTCTCTCTCTCTCTCTCTCTCTCTATCTCTCTCTATCTATCTCTCTCTATCTATCTCTCTCTATCTCTCTCTATCTCTCTCTCTCTCTCTCTCTCTCTCTCTCTCTCTCTCTCTCTCTCTCTCTCTCTCTCTCTCTCTCTCTCTCTCTCTCTCTCTCTCTCTCTCTCTCTCTCTCTCTCTCTCTCTCTCTCTCTCTCTCTCTCTCTCTCTATATATATATTTTTTATATATATATATATATATATATATATATATATATATATATATATATATATATATATATATATATATATATATATATATTATATATATATATATATATATATATATATATATATATATATATATATATATATATATATATATATATCTTTATGTCTCTCTATCTCTCTCTCTCTCTCTCTCTCTCTCTCTCTCTCTATCTCACCTATGTGTGAGTTATTTGTGTATTGTTCCAGTCATGGTATTGTGCCATTTTGTTCTCTCCTATACTTTATTTTTACTGCTGCTACTTCTATGATGATTTCTGCAACAATGGCTGTAATGACAACTTCAACATCAACAGTGACAACATAGTAGAGATGCTCCTCGCTTTACAATGGTTCGACTTACGTTCATTGATAGGCTAATCTTGTAACTAACTAAATGCCAATACACAAATAACCCGCACATAAAAGACAGAAGCTTACGATGACGTTTCGGTCCGACTTGGACCATTGACAAAGTCACACTAACAGAGGAGGAGCAGAACGGTATTGTGCCTTTTTGTTATAAATGCCAATACTGGTATTTAGTTAGTCATTTTTGGTTTATTTACGTAATCAGTAACAATAGTTATCTATTTACATATATCATTTATATTCATATTTCACTTGTGATATTTTCAACTTACTACATGTTCATTGAAACATAACACCATCGTAGGCTGAGGAGCACCTGTGCAGGGAATAACTATGTTATACACAATCATAACTGATGCTCCAGCATTCATAAAACAAATACTTTCTCAACGTTATAACTTGGACATCATTCATGAGTGCAGATTACAGTGGACCCCCGCATAACGATTACCTCCGAATGCGACCAATTATGTTAGTGTATTTATGTAAGTGCGTTTGTACGTGTATGTTTGGGGGTCTGAAATGGACTAATCTACTTCACAATATTCCTTATGGGAATAAATTCGGTCAGTACTGGCACCTGAACATACTTATGGAGTGAAAAAATATCGTTAACCGGGGGTCCACTGTATTTGTAATTTTAGCATTAGTAAGTTGCAGACTCCTTTTATTTTTTTATTACTACTGTATTTTAATTATTTTTTACCCCTACAGCTGTCTCTAATATCCTTAAATGTTTGATGGTTTTCAAGAGATGAGTAAAATTAAGAAATTTTGCTTGGTCTTGTAGAATAAATTGTAATGGAGTCATTATTATAATGGAGGGTAGGAAAGTGAAAGGAATAAAACATTTACAGATAATACGTACTTTGATTTTGTGATGTGTAAGCATAAAGCAGTGAAGAGGTGATTAAGGAAAAGAATAGCTTGGACAACTAGCAGACGTGTGTGAGCATGCTAGGAGTCAGTAGAGGCAAATGATTTTTGGGACTCGGTGAGCTGTTGGAGTGCGAGCAAGGTAACATTTGTTAAGGGATTACAGTTAGCCAGACTTGAGTCCTGGAAGTGGGAAGCACAGTGCCTGCATTCTGAAGGAGGGGTTGGGATATTTACAATTTTGAACTGTAGTATCAGCACCCCTCTGGCAAGACAGTGAATGATAGGGAAAGGGTTTCTTTTTTGGGTTACCCTGCCTCGATGGAAGATTGTTAGTTTGTTGAAAAAAGATAATATTGATAGGTAGTAGGTTGGTAGACAGCAACCACCCAGGGAAGTACTGCCGTCCTGCCAGATGACTGTGAAACAAAAACCTGTAACTGTTTTGCATGATGGTAGGATTGCTGGTTTCTTTTTCTGTCTCATAAACACGCTAAGATAACAGGGATATCTTGCTACTCCTACTTACACTTTGGTCACACTTCACAGACACGCACATGCATATATATATATACATACATCTAGGTTTTTCTCCTTTTTCTAAATAGCATTTGTTCTTTTTTATTTCTTCTATTGTCCATGGGGAAGTGGAAAAGAATCTTTCCTCCGTAAGCCATGCGTGTCGTATGAGGAGACTAAAATGCCGGGAGCAATGGGCTAGTAACCCCTTCTCCTGTATACAATTACTAAAAAAGAGAAGAAGAAAAACTTTATAAAACTGGGTTGCTTAAATGTGCGTGGATGTAGTGCGGATGACAAGAAACAGATGATTGCTGATGTTATGAATGAAAAGAAGTTGGATGTCCTGGCCCTAAGCGAAACAAAGCTGAAGGGGGTAGGAGAGTTTCAGTGGGGGGAAATAAATGGGATTAAATCTGGAGTATCTGAGAGAGTTAGAGCAAAGGAAGGGGTAGCAGTAATGTTAAATGATCAGTTATGGAAGGAGAAAAGAGAATATGAATGTGTAAATTCAAGAATTATGTGGATTAAAGTAAAGGTTGGATGCGAGAAGTGGGTCATAATAAGCGTGTATGCACCTGGAGAAGAGAGGAATGCAGAGGAGAGAGAGAGATTTTGGGAGATGTTAAGTGAATGTATAGGAGCCTTTGAACCAAGTGAGAGAGTAATTGTGGTAGGGGACTTGAATGCTAAAGTAGGAGAAACTTTTAGAGAGGGTGTGGTAGGTAAGTTTGGGGTGCCAGGTGTAAATGATAATGGGAGCCCTTTGATTGAACTTTGTATAGAAAGGGGTTTAGTTATAGGTAATACATATTTTAAGAAAAAGAGGATAAATAAGTATACACGATATGATGTAGGGCGAAATGACAGTAGTTTGTTGGATTATGTATTGGTAGATAAAAGACTGTTGAGTAGACTTCAGGATGTACATGTTTATAGAGGGGCCACAGATATATCAGATCACTTTCTAGTTGTAGCTACACTGAGAGTAAAAGGTAGATGGGATACAAGGAGAATAGAAGCATCAGGGAAGAGAGAGGTGAAGGTTTATAAACTAAAAGAGGAGGCAGTTAGGGTAAGATATAAACAGCTATTGGAGGATAGATGGGCTAATGAGAGCATAGGCAATGGGGTCGAAGAGGTATGGGGTAGGTTTAAAAATGTAGTGTTAGAGTGTTCAGCAGAAGTTTGTGGTTACAGGAAAGTGGGTGCAGGAGGGAAGAGGAGCGATTGGTGGAATGATGATGTAAAGAGAGTAGTAAGGGAGAAAAAGTTAGCATATGAGAAGTTTTTACAAAGTAGAAGTGATGCAAGGAGGGAAGAGTATATGGAGAAAAAGAGAGAAGTTAAGAGAGTGGTGAAGCAATGTAAAAAGAGAGCAAATGAGAGAGTGGGTGAGATGTTATCAACAAATTTTGTTGAAAATAAGAAAAAGTTTTGGAGTGAGATTAACAAGTTAAGAAAGCCTAGAGAACAAATGGATTTGTCAGTTAAAAATAGGAGAGGAGAGTTATTAAATGGAGAGTTAGAGGTATTGGGAAGATGGAAGGAATATTTTGAGGAATTGTTAAATGTTGATGAAGATAGAGAAGCTGTGATTTCGTGTATAGGGCAAGGAGGAATAACATCTTGTAGGAGTGAGGAGGAGCCAGTTGTGAGTGTGGGGGAAGTTCGTGAGGCAGTAGGTAAAATGAAAGGGGGTAAGGCAGCCGGGATTGATGGGATAAAGATAGAAATGTTAAAAGCAGGTGGGGATATAGTTTTGGAGTGGTTGGTGCAATTATTTAATAAATGTATGGAAGAGGGTAAGGTACCTAGGGATTGGCAGAGAGCATGCATAGTTCCTTTGTATAAAGGCAAAGGGGATAAAAGAGAGTGCAAAAATTATAGGGGGATAAGTCTGTTGAGTGTACCTGGTAAAGTGTATGGTAGAGTTATAATTGAAAGAATTAAGAGTAAGACGGAGAATAGGATAGCAGATGAACAAGGAGGCTTTAGGAAAGGTAGGGGGTGTGTGGACCAGGTGTTTACAGTGAAACATATAAGTGAACAGTATTTAGATAAGGCTAAAGAGGTCTTTGTGGCATTTATGGATTTGGAAAAGGCGTATGACAGGGTGGATAGGGGGGCAATGTGGCAGATGTTGCAAGTGTATGGTGTAGGAGGTAGGTTACTGAAAGCAGTGAAGAGTTTTTACGAGGATAGTGAGGCTCAAGTTAGAGTATGTAGGAAAGAGGGAAATTTTTTCCCAGTAAAAGTAGGCCTTAGACAAGGATGTGTGATGTCACCGTGGTTGTTTAATATATTTATAGATGGGGTTGTAAGAGAAGTAAATGCGAGGGTCTTGGCAAGAGGCGTGGAGTTAAAAGATAAAGAATCACACACAAAGTGGGAGTTGTCACAGCTGCTCTTTGCTGATGACACTGTGCTCTTGGGAGATTCTGAAGAGAAGTTGCAGAGATTGGTGGATGAATTTGGTAGGGTGTGCAAAAGAAGAAAATTAAAGGTGAATACAGGAAAGAGTAAGGTTATGAGGATAACAAAAAGATTAGGTGATGAAAGATTGAATATCAGATTGGAGGGAGAGAGTATGGAGGAGGTGAACGTATTCAGATATTTGGGAGTGGACGTGTCAGCGGATGGGTCTATGAAAGATGAGGTGAATCATAGAATTGATGAGGGAAAAAGAGTGAGTGGTGCACTTAGGAGTCTGTGGAGACAAAGAACTTTGTCCTTGGAGGCAAAGAGGGGAATGTATGAGAGTATAGTTTTACCAACGCTCTTATATGGGTGTGAAGCATGGGTGATGAATGTTGCAGCGAGGAGAAGGCTGGAGGCAGTGGAGATGTCATGTCTGAGGGCAATGTGTGGTGTGAATATAATGCAGAGAATTCGTAGTTTGGAAGTTAGGAGGAGGTGCGGGATTACCAAAACTGTTGTCCAGAGGGCTGAGGAAGGGTTGTTGAGGTGGTTCGGACATGTAGAGAGAATGGAGCGAAACAGAATGACTTCAAGAGTGTATCAGTCTGTAGTGGAAGGAAGGCGGGGTAGGGGTCGGCCTAGGAAGGGTTGGAGGGAGGGGGTAAAGGAGGTTTTGTGTGCGAGGGGCTTGGACTTCCAGCAGGCATGCGTGAGCGTGTTTGATAGGAGTGAATGGAGACAAATGGTTTTTAATACTTGACGTGCTGTTGGAGTGTGAGCAAAGTAACATTTATGAAGGGATTCAGGGAAACCGGCAGGCCGGACTTGAGTCCTGGAGATGGGAAGTACAGTGCCTGCACTCTGAAGGAGGGGTGTTAATGTTGCAGTTTAAAAACTGTAGTGTAAAGCACCCTTCTGGCAAGACAGTGATGGAGTGAATGATGGTGAAAGTTTTTCTTTTTCGGGCCACCCTGCCTTGGTGGGAATCGGCCAGTGTGATAATAAAATAAAAAAAAAATAGGGATATGTTGTAGTTTTTGAACTGTAGTATCAGCATGCCTCTGGCAAGATAGTGACGGAGTGAGTAATGATGAAAGTGATTCTTTTTTTTTTTTTGGATTATCCTGCCTTGGTGGGAAATGGCTGATTTGTTAAAAAAAAAAAATAGAAAATCAATACATATGAGTAGATGAGTAGGACATAACATGCAACGGTGAGGCACCTTTATTTCCAAAATGCCACTTCTGTATTTAACCCTTTGACTGTTTTGGTCGTATATATACGTCTTACGAGCCAGTGTTTCAGACGTATATATACTCAATAATTCTAGCGGCTTCAAATCAAGCGGAAGAAAGCTGGTAGGCCCACATATGAGAGAATGGCTCTGTATGGTCAGTGTGCACCACATAAAAAAAATCCTGCAGCACACAGTGCGTAATGAGAAAAAAAACCTCTGATCATTTTTTGGGATTAAAATGCCGATTTTGAGGTGTATTTTCGTATAGTATTTATCGATGTATTTGCGTTTTCATGGTCTTAGGTGATAAAATGGAAAACATGTTACAGAAATAGAGATAATTTTCATTACTTTGACGATGAAAACGTCCTTGAAACTGAGCTCAAAGTAGCGGAAATGTTCGATTTTTACCAATGTTCAGGAGTAAACAAATCACACCACGCGTCCAATACACGTCAACTGAGGAGTCTAATATTCTTTCACTAGTGCACTGATATTATTTATACCATTTTTACAATAATGCAGTAGTCTGCATAACAGTAAATTTTGTATTTTTTTGTATGAATAAGAAATCAAAATAGAAAGCAATAATAATATAAGAGGGGCCTAGAGATGTGACTAATGAACAGAGGATATGTTATTTTAGTGCCAAGAATGTCTACCTTGTTTTTTCTGGACCCTATTTTGAAATTGGCATCTTTTTTAGTTTGCGTGAAATTGGCCAAATTGCCAATTTCTGACCACAATATTGGGTAGTCCAAATTGGTAAATGGGAGGTTTCTTGTACTCATCTGATAGATAAAATGGAGCTCTAAAGAAATAGCTATGAGTTTGGTCAACTGGAACAATGGAATTGGCTAAAAATAGGGCTCAAAGTCGGCGAAATCGCCGATACGCATATGTTGCCGAGACCGATAACTTCGCGGGAGCGTAATTCCATGAGTTTTCGACCAAATTTCGAACTTTTGGTGTCATTACCATCGGGAAAAGATTCTCTATCATTTCATGAGATTTTTTTTTTTTTTTTTTTTTTTTTTTTTTTTTTCAAAAATTTAGCAACATAGAATGACAGTTTCAGAAAGGGGCCTGAAACAGTCAAAGGGTTAACTGAAAGAAGCCTATTGTGTAGGTGTAATGGTTAGGAAATATTGATGCTGGAATCTTGCACATTTATCTTCCTCGTCTAAAATTAGTTTCCTCTTATTTGGGTCATATTTTGTTGTTGGGAGGCAGCCTCTTTTTTTTTAAAAAAAAAAATAGAAGCTTCTTTAGCAGAGTATCTTCTAAAGATAGGATAAATTTAAGTAAATTACAATGAATGATAAACCAGTAACTGTAGATCAGTGAGTACTGTTCTAGATTGCCCATTTTTTTTTTTAAATTGTATACATCAGTAGTGTTCTACAGGTGTTATAGGTAAGGGGGGGGAGGGGGGTCTGTCACTCATAGGTGAACTACTGTTCAAGAACATTGTCTTTTCCCATTGCTGGTTTTTGTTCTTCTCAGGCAATATGCACATAAAAGTTCATTTTTGGAATAAATGCTATTACTGTATATAAATAGGGTAATATGGATATCTAAAATGTCTCTTACACAAATAATCCTCACGTAGGACAAAGAAACTTTATGATGACATTTTGGTTTGACTTGGACCATTAACCCTTTCAGGGTCGCCAGGCCTTCTCCAAGACTTGTTCTCAAGGTCTCCAAATTTTCAAAAAAAAAAAAAAAAAAATTTTTTTCTTATGAAAAGATAGACAATCTCTTCCCGATCATAATGGCACCAAAAGTATGAAATTTGATGGAAAACTTACGGAATTATGCTCTTGCGAAGTTAGTGGTCTCGATAATGTTTATGCAACGGTGATTTTGCCCACTTTGACCCCTATTTTCGGCCAATTCCAGTGTACTAATTGACAGAAATCATAACTATTTCACTAGAACTCCATTTTTTTCTATCTAATGAGTACAAGAAACCACCCATTTACCGATTTCAACTATCCAATAAAGTGGTCAGAATTTAGCAATTTTGCCAATTTCACAAATTTCAAAAGATGCCAATTTCTGAATAGGGTCCAGAATAAACAAAAACATTCCTGGCACTAAAATAACATTTCCTCTGTTCATTAGTCATGTCCCCACGCCCCTCTTACATTCTTTTGCTTTCCACTTTGAATTTTTATTCTCGCAAAAAATAGAAGATTTACTGTTATGCAGACTACTGCATTAGTGTAGAAATGGTATAAATAATATCAGCGCACTTGTGAAAGAATATTAGACTCACCAGTTGAGGTGTATTGGACACACAGCATGATTTGTTTACTTTTGAACTTTGGTAAAAATCGAAAATTTCTGCTACTTTGAGCTCAATTTCAAGGTACTTTTCATTGTAAAACCAGTCAAAATCATCTCAATTTCGGTAATATGTCTTCCATTCTATAAAATGAGACCAGGAAAACTAGAATACAACAATAAATACCATACGAAAATACAGTGCAAAGTCGCTGTTTTAATAAAAAAACACGGTCAAAGTTTTTTTTTTCTCGTTACGCACTGTGTGCTGCAGGATTTTTTTTACACTGCACACACTGACCACATAGATCCATTCTTTCATATGTAAGGCTACCAGCTTTCTCTCGTTAGATTTGAGGGCGCTAGAATTTAGGAGTATGAGTACGTCAAAAATCCTGGTGCGTGAACCGTACTAGTACGTCCGAAACCCTGAAAGGGTTAACTAGTCACACCTGTGTGTGGGTTATTTGTGTATTGTTCTGGTCATGGTATGCTGCCTGTTTTCCTTTTTTTTTTTTTTTTTTAACAAACCGGCCGTATCCCACCAAGGCAGGGTGGCCCAAAAAGAAAAACGAAAGTTTCTCCTTTTACATTTAGTAATATATACAGGAGAAGGGGTTACTAGCCTCTTGCTCCCGGCATTTTAGTAGTCTCTTACAACACGCATGGCTTACGGAGGAAGAATTCTGTTCCACTTCCCCATGGAGATAAGAGAAAATAAACAAGAATAAGAACTGGAAAGAAAATAGAAGAAAACCCAAAGGGGTGTGTGTATATATGCTTGTACATATATATGTAGTGTGACCTAAGTGTAAGTAGAAGTAGCAAGACGTACCTGAAATCTTGCATGTTCATGAGACAGAAAAAATGACACCAGCAATCCTACCATCATGTAAAACAATTACAGGCTTTCGTTTTACGCTCACTTTGCAGGACGGTAGTAGCTCCCTGGGCGGTTTCAGTCTACCAACCTACTACCTAGGATATATATATATATATTTTTTTTCAACAAGTCAGCTGTGACTTGTTGAAAAAAGAGAGAGAGAAAATCCCCAAAAAGAAAATACTTTCATCATTCAACACTTTCACCTTACTCACACATAATCACTGTTTTTGCAGAGGTGCTCAGAATATAACATTTTAGAAGCATATACGTATAAAGATACACAACATATCCCTCCAAACTGAATGTGCGTGGATGTTGTGCGAATGATAAGAAAGAGATGATTGTGGATGTTATGAATGAGAAGAATCTGGATGTCCTGGCTTTAAGTGAAACAAAGCTGAAGGGGGTGGGTGAGTTTCATTGGAGAGGAATAAATGGGATTAGGTCAGGGGTTTCTAATAGAGTTAGAGCTAAAGAAGGAGTAGCAATAATGTTGAAGGATAAGCTATGGCAGGAAAAGAGGGACTATAAATGTATTAATTCAAGGATTATGTGGAGCAAAATAAAGGTTGGATGTCAGAAGTGGGTTATAGTAAGCGTATATGCACCTGGGGAAGAGAGAAGTATAGAGGAGAGAGAGAGATTTTGGGAAATGTTGAGTGAATGCGTGGGGAGTTTTGAACCAAGTGTGAGAGTACTTTTGGTTGTGGATTTTAATGCTAAAGTGGGTAAAAATGTTGTGGAGGGAGTAGTAGGTAAATTTGGGGTGCCAGGGGTAAATGAAAATAGGGAGCCTTTAATTGAGCTATGTGTAGAGAGAGATTTGGTAATAAATAATACATATTTTATGAAAAAGAGGATAAATAAATATACAAGGTATGATGTAGCATGTAATGAAAGTAGTTTATTAATTATGTATTGGTGGATAAATGGTTGATCGGTAGGCTCCAGGATGTACACGTTTATAGAGGGGCAACTGATATTTTTATTATATTTATTTATTATCACACCGGCCGATTCCCACCAAGGCAGGGTGGCCCGAAAAAGAAAAACTTTCACCATCATTCACTCCATCACTGTCTTGCCAGAAGGGTGCTTTACACTACAGTTTTTAAACTGCAACATTAACACCCCTCCTTCAGAGTGCAGGCACTGTACTTCCCATCTCCAGGACTCAAGTCCGGCCTGCCGGTTTCCCTGAATCCCTTCATAAATGTTACTTTGCTCACACTCCAACAGCACGTCAAGTATTAAAAACCATTTGTCTCCATTCACTCCTATCAAACACGCTCACGCATGCCTGCTGGAAGTCCAAGCCCCTCGCACACAAAACCTCCTTTACCCCCTCCCTCCAACCCTTCCTAGGCCGACCCCTACCCCGCCTTCCTTCCACTACAGACTGATACACTCTTGAAGTCATTCTGTTTCGCTCCATTCTCTCTACATGTCCGAACCACCTCAACAACCCTTCCTCAGCTCTCTGGACAACAGTTTTGGTAATCCCGCACCTCCTCCTAACTTCCAGACTACGAATTCTCTGCATTATATTCACACCACACATTGCCCTCAGACATGACATCTCCACTGCCTCCAGCCTTCTCCTCGCTGCAACATTCATCACCCACGCTTCACACCCATATAAGAGCGTTGGTAAAACTATACTCTCATACATTCCCCTCTTTGCCTCCAAGGACAAAGTTCTTTGTCTCCACAGACTCCTAAGTGCACCACTCACTCTTTTTCCCTCATCAATTCTATGATTCACCTCATCTTTCATAGACCCATCCGCTGACACGTCCACTCCCAAATATCTGAATACGTTCACCTCCTCCATACTCTCTCCCTCCAATCTGATATTCAATCTTTCATCACCTAATCTTTTTGTTATCCTCATAACCTTACTCGTTCCTGTATTCACCTTTAATTTTCTTCTTTTGCACACCCTACCAAATTCATCCACCAATCTCTGCAACTTCTCTTCAGAATCTCCCAAGAGCACAGTGTCATCAGCAAAGAGCAGCTGTGACAACTCCCACTTTGTGTGTGATTCTTTATCTTTTAACTCCACGCCTCTTGCCAAGACCCTCGCATTTACTTCTCTTACAACCCCATCTATAAATATATTAAACAACCACGGTGACATCACACATCCTTGTCTAAGGCCTACTTTTACTGGGAAAAAATTTCCCTCTTTCCTACATACTCTAACTTGAGCCTCACTATCCTCGTAAAAACTCTTCACTGCTTTCAGTAACCTACCTCCTACACCATACACTTGCAACATCTGCCACATTGCCCCCCTATCCACCCTGTCATACGCCTTTTCCAAATCCATAAATGCCACAAAGACCTCTTTAGCCTTATCTAAATACTGTTCACTTATATGTTTCACTGTAAACACCTGGTCCACACACCCCCTACCTTTCCTAAAGCCTCCTTGTTCATCTGCTATCCTATTCTCCGTCTTACTCTTAATTCTTTCAATTATAACTCTACCATACACTTTACCAGGTACACTCAACAGACTTATCCCCCTATAATTTTTGCACTCTCTTTTATCCCCTTTGCCTTTATACAAAGGAACTATGCATGCTCTCTGCCAATCCCTAGGTACCTTACCCTCTTCCATACATTTATTAAATAATTGCACCAACCACTCCAAAACTATATCCCCACCTGCTTTTAACATTTCTATCTTTATCCCATCAATCCCGGCTGCCTTACCCCCTTTCATTTTACCTACTGCCTCACGAACTTCCCCCACACTCACAACTGGCTCTTCCTCACTCCTACAAGATGTTATTCCTCCTTGCCCTATACACGAAATCACAGCTTCCCTATCTTCATCAACATTTAACAATTCCTCAAAATATTCCTTCCATCTTCCCAATACCTCTAACTCTCCATTTAATAACTCTCCTCTCCTATTTTTAACTGACAAATCCATTTGTTCTCTAGGCTTTCTTAACTTGTTAATCTCACTCCAAAACTTTTTCTTATTTTCAACAAAATTTGTTGATAACATCTCACCCACTCTCTCATTTGCTCTCTTTTTACATTGCTTCACCACTCTCTTAACTTCTCTCTTTTTCTCCATATACTCTTCCCTCCTTGCATCACTTCTACTTTGTAAAAACTTCTCATATGCTAACTTTTTCTCCCTTACTACTCTCTTTACATCATCATTCCACCAATCGCTTCTCTTCCCTCCTGCACCCACTTTCCTGTAACCACAAACTTCTGCTGAACACTCTAACACTACATTTTTAAACCTACCCCATACCTCTTCGACCCCATTGCCTATGCTCTCATTAGCCCATCTATCCTCCAATAGCTGTTTATATCTTACCCTAACTGCCTCCTCTTTTAGTTTATAAACCTTCACCTCTCTCTTCCCTGATGCTTCTATTCTCCTTGTATCCCATCTACCTTTTACTCTCAGTGTAGCTACAACTAGAAAGTGATCTGATATATCTGTGGCCCCTCTATAAACATGTACATCCTGAAGTCTACTCAACAGTCTTTTATCTACCAATACATAATCCAACAAACTACTGTCATTTCGCCCTACATCATATCGTGTATACTTATTTATCCTCTTTTTCTTAAAATATGTATTACCTATAACTAAACCCCTTTCTATACAAAGTTCAATCAAAGGGCTCCCATTATCATTTACACCTGGCACCCCAAACTTACCTACCACACCCTCTCTAAAAGTTTCTCCTACTTTAGCATTCAAGTCCCCTACCACAATTACTCTCTCACTTGGTTCAAAGGCTCCTATACATTCACTTAACATCTCCCAAAATATCTCTCTCTCCTCTGCATTCCTCTCTTCTCCAGGTGCATACACGCTTATTATGACCCACTTCTCGCATCCAACCTTTACTTTAATCCACATAATTCTTGAATTTACACATTCATATTCTCTTTTCTCCTTCCATAACTGATCATTTAACATTACTGCTACCCCTTCCTTTGCTCTAACTCTCTCAGATACTCCAGATTTAATCCCATTTATTTCCCCCCACTGAAACTCTCCTACCCCCTTCAGCTTTGTTTCGCTTAGGGCCAGGACATCCAACTTCTTTTCATTCATAACATCAGCAATCATCTGTTTCTTGTCATCCGCACTACATCCACGCACATTTAAGCAACCCAGTTTTATAAAGTTTTTCTTCTTCTCTTTTTTAGTAATTGTATACAGGAGAAGAGGTTACTAGCCCATTGCTCCCGGCATTTTAGTCGCCTCATACGACACGCATGGCTTACGGAGGAAAGATTCTTTTCCACTTCCCCATGGACAATAGAAGAAATAAAAAAGAACAAGAGCTATTTAGAAAAAGGAGAAAAACCTAGATGTATGTATATATATATATGCATGTGCGTGTCTGTGAAGTGTGACCAAAGTGTAAGTAGGAGTAGCAAGATATCCCTGTTATCTTAGCGTGTTTATGAGACAGAAAAAGAAACCAGCAATCCTACCATCATGCAAAACAGTTACAGGTTTTTGTTTCACAGTCATCTGGCAGGACGGTAGTACTTCCCTGGGTGGTTGCTGTCTACCAACCTACTGATATATCAGATCATTATCTAGTTCTAGCTAAAGTTAGAGTAAGAGGTGGGTGGGATAAGAGGAAAATGGCAACAACAAGTAAGAGGGAGGTGAAAGTGTATAAACTAAGGGAGGAGGAAGTTTGGGTGAAATATAAGCAACTATTGGCAGAAAGGTGGGCTAGAGCAGGGATTTTCTTTTTGGGTCACCCTGCCTCGGTAGGAGACGGCCGACTTGTTGAATTTTTTTTTTTTTTTTTTTCAACAAGTCGGCTGTCTCCCACTGAGGCAGGGTGACCCAAAAAAGAAAGAAAATCCCCAAAAAGAAAATACTTTCATCATCATTCAACACTTTCACCACACTCATACATTATCACTGTTTTTGCAGAGGTGCTCAGAATACAAATGCTGGAAGCAAGTGCCAAGTGCCTAGTAACCCCTTCTCCTGTATAAATTACTGAATTTAAAAAGAGAAACTTTCGATTTTCTTTTTGGGCTACCCTGCCTTGGTGGGATACGGCCGGTTTGTTGAAAAAAAAAATATATATATATACAGTGGACCATCGAGTTTCGGCAGCCTCGATTTTCGTGAAATTTGACCTTCGGTGAGTTTTTTTTTTTTTTTTTTTTTTTTTTTTTTTTTTTTTTTTTTTTTGAAAAATTTGGCCTCGAGTTTCGTGAAAAAACTCGTGTTTCGGCGACCATCCGGTACCCGTCCGCCCGTCACCACACACACAAAGCCAGTCTCCCACACCATTCTCGCTCAGTGTGCCATTGTTTACCAACACATGACCATCACCCTGCGGGTTCATACAATACATTTCATAATAATCCATTGTTTTTTGTGCTTGCAACTGCTAAATAAGTCATCATAGACACAAGGAAAGCTAGTGCAAGCCCTATGGTAAATAAAGTGAGTGACGGGGATGTGGAAAGTTGGTGGAGGACCACAGGGAAGAGCTAACCACTGACGAGCTGCAAGAGCTTCAACTGGAACAGCATCAGACCACAGCCGAAGAACTTGCTTCAGAGGAGGAGGAAGAGTGGATGAGGTGCCTTCTTCAGTGATTAAGGACATGTGTGGAATGTGGAATGAGTTGCAAAATTTTGTTGAAAATTATCACCCTGACCAAGCTGAAACAAGCCGTATCTGCAACATGTACAGTGACAGTGTTGTGTCCCACTTCAGGGAAATCTTAAAGAAACGCCAGAAAAAGACCTCTCTGGATAGATATTTTGTGTGCCAGGGGTCCAGTGACTCTCAAGTTGTTCCCAGTGGCATTAAAAGAAGAAGGGAAGTAACCCCAGATAAGGACTTGCTACCTAAAGTCTTAATGGAAGGAGATTCTCCTTCCAAACAGTAGTGTACACCTTCCTCCTATCACCTCCTCCCATCTTCCATCCACCCAGAAGTCTTCAGTAAAGGTAAGTGTAATGTTGTTATTATTTATTTTAAATGCATGTACTTGATTTCTGATTGTTTTCATTATGTAAATCTTTATTTAATTTGAAAAAAAATATTTTATTTTAATATTTTTGGGTGTCTGGAACGGATTAATTTTATTTCCATTATTTCTTATGGGGAAAATGGTTTCGAGTTTCGTGAATTTCGACCTCCGGCGGGCTCTCTGGAACAGATTAATCACGAAACTCGGGGGTCCACTGTGTATTTATATATTTTTCCTACTTATTTTTTTTATTTTATGTATATTGTATGTGCTTTCAGGTTTTAACTTGTCCCTTCCCATGTTTTTTAATCCTTAATTCAACCAGAGCATAATACAACAGACTCATTCTTTGATTTATAAACTGAAACTTACTTATTGTACCAACTCTGACATTCATGTTGCATGCTCATTTACCATCAACTCCACTATCAACCCCCACCCCACACCCTTGCACATCACCAGGGTTGCCTCAGTGGGAGATGGCTGATGTGTAAAAAAAAAAATTTTTATATACTCTGCCATTGCAAGCCGTACAGTGTAAAAACACCTCCTCCACGAAGGAATTATTTTATTTAGTTTAAGAGTGTTTGTAGAAGTATGTTCTGTAATAAATTATATGTTCAAGTGATTAAATGGGGAAATTAAGATAGGCTAATTTAGTTAATCTTAAAAGTTCCTTGCTAGCAGTTATTTTGTTTGTTCTGAGATGGACATTGTTTATTGATCTTCAGTTTCCTCTTACTGAAATTCTTTTATATGTAAATAAATGCATATTTCATTAAAAAAACATAATGCTTGATTTTTGTTAAACTCTCAGGTGGTGGGTGTGAGGAATACCAGTTGCCATATTATGACATGGTCCCCAATGATCCAACCATTGAGGAGATGAGAAAGGTGGTATGTATATACAAGCAGCGACCGATCATCCCTAACAAATGGCAGTCCTGCGAGGTTAGTTTATTCCTTATCGAGTTATTGTTAAATATTTTAGCGAATGTAATTTAGTTTTGCTCATTTTTTTCCCTTTCATTTTTATTTTAGGATTTTATCTTTTTATGCAGTTTTGTTATGTTGGCTTGAAATTGGCCCAGGTGGTAATGAAAAGTAATATACTTTAATAAAGCCACTTTTCGTAGATGAGATTATTACGATCACTACAGAAAATGTTTGTAGTGTTTATATTAAATTTTATATGAGCATATGGTTTTAGCAAACTGATGGTATGCATATAGATTAGTAAATTAAAATGATATGGTAGACACGTCTAATGATTTAAGGTATGGGTTGTTGTAGAGTGGGTGAAGATGAAAGATTTTGCATAAGGATAATGATAGATGTTTGAGATTGCATAGCAAATTGGTAGGAGCGAAATAATTTCTTAGATGTTAAATGAATTTGCTAAGTACCAGTTTTCTTGTGCTAGCAGTACAACATCTGTTGACTTTCCTATCTATCAGAGAACACACAGATTTTATTCACTTTTAACATTTTTCAAAACCTTGATGTGCTCTCTTGAATTGCCACCCTCTCCCAAAGGTTCTTGATTGACACAGGCATTTTACTAGCCTATTTTGTCAACTAGTCCCATACAGGTTTAGTGCTTCTTCTTGAATATGATATCACAGTAATAAAAATCTTCAAGGAGAGAGTAAAGTGCTACTTTAATTGAAAGGTACATGCTTTTGAGGCACAATAATTCAAATTAGATGTGTTCCTTAAAGTGTAGTACACTTAAATCCATTATTGTTATTGTCTATCACAGTGATTGGTACTAAAAATTTATTCCTTTTCATTTGATTTTGCTTCTCATTTGAGAGAAAATATCATAGCCTCCAAACTTTTCTGAACAGCCTTATTAGCAATAAGTTATGGTTGTAGATAAATGGTTGCATCATAAGTTATGGTAAATCGAAGAAAGTTGTTATATTTCAGGACTTGCGAGTGATGAGTAAGTTAATGAAAGAGTGCTGGTACCATAATGCAGCGGCTCGTCTCACTGCTCTTCGTATCAAGAAAACGCTTGCCAACTTGGGTGCCCACGATGACCTCAAATGCTGAGTAGGTGCAAGTAGAGATGCATTTGTGGGAACATGGTGATGTGATTTAATGTGTTCAAGTATTAACAAATACTGACCGCCTCGTGATTGTGTCCTCACTTTTGTGGAAGTTTATAATAATGTGAATACAGATAATAAATGATTATGAGTGTGGGTATGGGCATTTGTCCATGTGTGTATGTATTTGTATTTTGTGTTTATTTGAATGTACTGTATGTTTGTCATTACATAAGTGTGGATGAATAGACACACACTTATTTTTCAACTCTGATCATGCATACATACATACACAAATGTCAAAATGTATGAGATTTATCAGATATCTTACATCGCACCAAAATGAGTAATTCATCAGTTAGTAAGGAATGAATACTAGAAAAAGTGTAAACTTTTTTTATTGCTCCATTTTTTCACTATCATATATAAAGATCTCTCAGCCCAATCCAGTTGGGTACACTCGCTTGTGGTGATTACTTTGTGTACCCTAGAGACTTACCTTGCTTATGCATTTAAGGTGGTAAAGTCTTGTTTAGCAGAACCAAAGTAAGAGAAATGTGTGTTTGAATACATATGTATGTGTTTATATATACATTTGTGTTTGATTCTATACACATGCTGGAATGTACATACCAGTGTATAAATGTGAGACTTTACATGAAATGTACATTCATATATATGCATGGAAAGAATAACAACAAAATGTGTGATTGCAAATATGAAAAAAAAATACCACAGTGAAAACAGGAAATAAAACCTGAGTGCTTTCATGTGTTTGCACAATCTTCAAAAAATACATGTGTAACCACATAAAAGCACTTAGGTTTTATTTCCTATTTTCACTGGTATTTCTTTCATACATATGTATATATGCCCACAGTTACTGCTGATGAGTTAATATATAATATATTACTTGGAGTTTCCCTTCACTTTCAGTGATAGTTTTTGTTCCTTTAGAAATTGGAGACGCATTGCACATTGACCTTTGTATTAATTTACATTAATAAACTGAAATTTTAATTATATAAACATTCAAAATTGTGCATAGTGGGAAGTGTGGGTGTCACAAACATTATTGATGAATTGGATGGAAAGAAGAGTTATGAAGAAAGTCTCAAGAGATATTTGACAAATGCTTCTAATACTTGCAGATTGTTTATTCCACAAAATTTGTTTTAATTATTGACCATTTTGAGGGATTTAGTTTCATGTTATTAGCTTCATGACAATCCTTTTAAATTAAAATTACCAACAGAATGGGTTTCAGATATGTGGTGTTTATTTCAGTATTGCATGTCTTCTGTATGCATGTTTATATACTTTATATCAAGCTTTATATGAATGTATATACAGTACACTGTATATAAATTTGTAGAATGGATATACAGTGTACTGGATACAAGAACTTATTAGGTACATTTTATTTTTAATGCTCTTCTATTTTCACAGTGGTCTTACTTGGCCTATTTTAAAATCTCCCCAACATTTACTAATATCTCTTCATATTGCCAATAACTTAATTACACCCCTTTATGTGACCCATAAAGGTTTATATGTTTTATAATACAATAATCCAATTCTTTTTGTCTCAGAAATGTTTGAAATCTCTATGATTTTAATTACATTAATTTTTATCATCTTTCATAGTACTAATACTTTCATTATCATTTGTAAATATTGATTTTTATAGCTAATAGGCCTGTTTTAAATTATTTAAAAAATCTGGCATTTTTACGTAGCCTGCACCTTTTAAAAGTACTTGTATTTTTACAATCAAATTATTTTATTATACATTACATTGACATTTTGTTATATACTGCATTGATTTGTATACTACATATTATAGTTTCACATACATGTATATACTGTATGTTAGGCTGTATATGTATAGAAATACTATTATTATATGATATACAGCATACAAAAATGTATTAAACTAGCCAAGTTGAAAATTGTTCAAATATTCTATATATAAAATTAGACTATTTGTGGAGTCACAATAATATACAAAACTGTTGGAAAGGCAGTTCTTTCTTGTTTAGTTATCTAATTTTCAACTTTTCTTGTGTTTTCCTATTGTTTTATTCGGTTATGCTTTATACACTATTGTAATTCTCTTTAATTAAAATGCTTTATACACTATTGTAATTCTCTTGAGACAGTAACCACTTTATCTCATATAGGACAGTTGAATACTTCCCAACTAGGCTAGTTTAATTAATTTTTGCATATTGTATATTGTTGACTCAGTTATACATATAGTGTATATACATTTACAATTTAGATTACTGTCTGACTGTAATATCCCCACCCCTCATTCAGAAGAGCACTGCTTGCTTTCTGAAGGAGGGGCCTCTTCAAGGGGGGCTCCTTGGCGTGGTGAAGAGGCTCTTGGTCTGAGGAATTAGACCTATCGGTCTTCTTCCTCAGACCGAACCTAATTACCCCCCAATCTCCCCTCCCCTATCCCATCCTCCCCATCCTCCCCTTTTTCCTTTCCTCCTCCTCCTCCCCACTCCTCCCTTTTGCCCTTCCTCTTTTTGTCCTTTGGGATTTCTCCCACAGGCGCGCTAGTTCCTAGGTAGGAGAAAGGACACCGGGGTCCATCCCATTCCGTTGAGGTTTCTTGGCGGTGGCGTAGTTTGCCGTGGAATCTGGATTGCCTAGGGATGTCCCGATCCCTCTCCGGTATCCCGGAGTAGCTTTGGGTGTCTTTTGGGCGACGGGTGTAGCTCTGGAAGCCACCTTTCGGATTCCGGGGGTGGTGGCTGAAGGAGGTATGCTTTGTGGCGGATATCCGGCCGCCCTCTCTTTTGTCCACCGAGGTAGCTCGGCAGATGTGAGGTTGCTATCCCAGATTGCTGGTTTACTGGCATGAAGGGTAGGGTATGGCACGGGTTCCATGCTGCATCTGCGCTACTAGCGGTGTCGAGTCCTCTTGGGCGCGGAGGGAGATTTCTGGCCCTTTCATCCCTCCTAGGAACTATCCCTCCCTGGTCCCCCCTTTTTTTTTCTTTTTTTTATTTTTATTTTCTTTTCTTCTTTCTTTTTTTTTCTTAAAAACAAAAAGAAAGAAGTAACCTAACCATGGCAGCCCTAGTCCATGAACCTGGTACCCCCGGGCCCCTTCTTGATACCGCACCCCGTTCTGACCCCGCCTCGTCTTTGGACCACTCTTCAGACATTCCTCATGCCTCTGTACCTATTGCCGGTGCTGTTTCCTCACCCACTTCAGGTACTGAGGCCTCGACTGACTCCTTCGATTTATCAGACCTTCGCTCTCCTCTGACTATGCTTCCGGCCTCTCCCTCTACGGTGCGGCAATTTTCAAATCGCCGACCCGTTCCACGTCGGACCAACTCTGGTCCCACGCCTAAACGTCAACGACAATTACCTGCTGATGATACTTCTCCACCTTCACCTTCTCGTTCTTCTCAGAAACGATCGACACGTCCTTCACTACCTTTCCACGCTCAGTTTCAGACTGAACAGTGGACTAAATTCTTCACTTTACGACCAACTTCCTCTACTGCCTATCTTTCTGACCATAGTATTGGCAAGGCACTCCTACGCCATGTTGGTAAAGATATTTCTTTTCATGCTCTTAAGAGCGGTACGCGCATCATTACCGTACAGAATGCTACCCAGGCTCGTGAGCTCTCTCGTCTTACCCATATAGATACTGTTCCTGTCACCCTTGAAAAACATCATTCCCTCAATTCTTGTAGTGGTACCGTTATTCTGCCCCATACCATAGTTCAACAAAATTTCCAGACATGTGGCACCGACATTCTAGAACAGCTGGAACTCCAAGATCTCCCAATCCTCAAGGTAGACACTTACGTTCTTCCTGCCCGTGGGCGGAGACGATACCCTAGCAATGTGGCTCGTTTAACTTTTGACAGCCGAGAACTCCCATCCTCCGTTTATATAGCAGGACATCGGTTACAAGTTCGAAAGGTGATCCCTACACCACAACAGTGTAGAAATTGCTGGCGATTTGGCCATCCAGCGAAATATTGCAGATCTATCGCCGAATGCCCAGTCTGTGGTGCCGATGACCATTCTAATACGTCTTGCAATCGATCTCCCTCTTGCCTTAACTGTCATGAGGCTCACCCTTCGTACTCTCGCCGTTGTCAGGTCTATTTAAACGAGCGGGAAATCCGTTACCTCAAAGAGACAGAAGGTCTCCCTTATGCCATGGCAGTTTCTCATCTCCGCCTCCAAGGGAGACTCCCACGTGTTTCTTATTCCCGTGTTTCAAAACGTCCCCCCACTTCTGGTATCCCATCTTCTACACCCACCTCTGTGGTTACCTCTCCCATAATCACTCCTGTATCTAATCCTTTTGCTGTCCTCGGCTCAGACGTCCCTACTTCAACGCCTCAGTCTAATCTCGCTTCTTCGAGTTCTCTCTTACAAGCCTCAGTATCGACGAGACCTCGTACGACACCTCTTCCCAATCGTCCCTCTACTTCTCAAAAGTCAAAAAAAGGTCCGGTAACACCTCCTACCCATCTTCCACCTCCTCATTTTACCCTCCCTGTCTCTGTCCCTAGTTCTTCCCCTCTCACTGGCTCAGTTACAAGTGCAGAGGTTCACCCTCCTCCTCGTAATGTACCTTCCTCCCTTGTTCCCTCCCAAGTTTCTTCCTCTTCTGCCACCTCCCAGGTTCCTGTCTCTTCTGTCCCCTGCCACGCTTCTCCAGTTCCCTCCACCCTTTCGCCCCCCCCTACCTTGGTACAGTCCAATACAGTTCCAATCTTTACTCATCCTCCCCCTACCATTCCCAATATTGTCTCCCATACGACATCTCTGAATTCCGAAACACTTGAAGCAATCTCTGAATATATTGCAGAGACCAAACCATCAATGGACACTGATCCACCTTCCGCTCTTCCTCTCTCCTCTGCTCCATCTGCGCAACTCCTTTCTTCACAGCGCACCGTTCCTTCGCTGCTTGAACATTTTCCACTGCCTCCGCATGTGGACTTTTCTAACCCTTCTAGTCCGTAGGAACCCTTACCTGCGGATTTCAAGTATCTTTATCATTGCCAATCATGGCCTTTTTACAGTGGAATATACGCGGCCTCAGGGGTAATCGGGGTGAGCTTCAGATGTTACTCTCCCAGTTTGCCCCTGTTGGTGTTTGCTTACAGGAACCAAAATTACACTCTGCTGTTATTTCTCACATCTCAGGCTATAATTTATTGTATTCTTCAGATCCTTTTCCTGATGGGACCTTTAATGAAAGTGCCCTTCTTCTCCGCACTGATATTCCGTACCATCAGCTATTTGTTCATACTTCGCTGCATTACACAGCAGCCCGTATCCACTTACATAGGTGGTATACGCTCTGTTCTTTATATCTCTCTCCTTCTCGGGCATTATCTATTCCGGATTTTGCCTTCCTTGTTTCGTCATTACCGCCACCGATTCTGTTACTTGGTGATTTTAATGCCCACCATTTCCTCTGGGGAGGGTCTCACTGTGATTCCCGTGGAATTCAGTTAGAGGCTTTTCTTGCCACCCACCCCCTCCATGTTTTAAATACAGGTACTCACACCCATTTTGATCCTCGGACTCATACTCTCTCTTGCATCGATCTCTCAGTTTGCTCTTCCTCCGCCGCATTAGACTTTACTTGGTTTGTTCTCCCGGACTTACATGACAGTGATCATTTCCCAATCATTCTTTCTTCCCCTTCATATTCGCCACCTCTTCGCACCCCACGCTGGCAATTTAATCGGGCAAATTGGAACCTTTACTCACACCTGACTGTTTTTAAAGAGGTTCCTTCTTCGTCCTCCATCGATGAGCTTTTACACCTCTTCTCGTCCTCCGTTTTCACCGCAGCTTCTCATTCTATACCCCAAACTTCGGGCAGGCATTCTCAGAAATGCGTGCCTTGGTGGTCTCCTGCTTGTGCTCGTGCAGTACGTTTGAAACGCGCTGCATGGGGCAGGTACCGGTACAATAGAACCACAGAGCGACTCCTTGATTTTAAACAGAAGCGTGCGATCGCTCGCCGTGTCATCCGTGACGCTAAACGCACTTGCTGGCGAGATTATGTCTCCACCATCACCTCTGCTTCCTCTATGAGTGCAGTCTGGAAAAAAGTACGAAAACTGAGTGGTAAATATTCTCCTGACCCGGCTCCTGTTCTGCGAGTTGCCGGTGTTGATATAGCAAACCCACTAGATGTTGCCAATGAAATTGGCAATCATCTGGTCCGTATTTCTCAGGGACTCCATCTATGCCCCTCATTTCTTTCCTCAAAGTCTGCCAGAGAGTTAGCACCCTTGGACTTTTCTTCTCTCAGAGAAGAACAGTATAATGTGCCTTTTACACTTCAAGAACTGGAGGCAACACTCTCAGCTTGTCGATCATCGGCAGCTGGGCCCGACGACATTCATATTCGTATGCTACAACATTTACATCAGTCAGCCCTTGCAGTCCTATTACGCCTTTACAATCTTATTTGGTCACAAGGAGTTCTTCCACAGCTGTGGAAATCCGCCTCTTCAAGGGGGGCTCCTTGGCGTGGTGAAGAGGCTCTTGGTCTGAGGAATTAGACCTATCGGTCTTCTTCCTCAGACCGAACCTAATTACCCCCCAATCTCCCCTCCCCTATCCCATCCTCCCCATCCTCCCCTTTTTCCTTTCCTCCTCCTCCTCCCCACTCCTCCCTTTTGCCCTTCCTCTTTTTGTCCTTTGGGATTTCTCCCACAGGCGCGCTAGTTCCTAGGTAGGAGAAAGGACACCGGGGTCCATCCCATTCCGTTGAGGTTTCTTGGCGGTGGCGTAGTTTGCCGTGGAATCTGGATTGCCTAGGGATGTCCCGATCCCTCTCCGGTATCCCGGAGTAGCTTTGGGTGTCTTTTGGGCGACGGGTGTAGCTCTGGAAGCCACCTTTCGGATTCCGGGGGTGGTGGCTGAAGGAGGTATGCTTTGTGGCGGATATCCGGCCGCCCTCTCTTTTGTCCACCGAGGTAGCTCGGCAGATGTGAGGTTGCTATCCCAGATTGCTGGTTTACTGGCATGAAGGGTAGGGTATGGCACGGGTTCCATGCTGCATCTGCGCTACTAGCGGTGTCGAGTCCTCTTGGGCGCGGAGGGAGATTTCTGGCCCTTTCATCCCTCCTAGGAACTATCCCTCCCCGGTCCCCCCTTTTTTTTTCTTTTTTTTATTTTTATTTTCTTTTCTTCTTTCTTTTTTTTTCTTAAAAACAAAAAGAAAGAAGTAACCTAACCATGGCAGCCCTAGTCCATGAACCTGGTACCCCCGGGCCCCTTCTTGATACCGCACCCCGTTCTGACCCCGCCTCGTCTTTGGACCACTCTTCAGACATTCCTCATGCCTCTGTACCTATTGCCGGTGCTGTTTCCTCACCCGCTTCAGGTACTGAGGCCTCGACTGACTCCTTCGATTTATCAGACCTTCGCTCTCCTCTGACTATGCTTCCGGCCTCTCCCTCTACGGTGCGGCAATTTTCAAATCGCCGACCCGTTCCACGTCGGACCAACTCTGGTCCCACGCCTAAACGTCAACGACAATTACCTGCTGATGATACTTCTCCACCTTCACCTTCTCGTTCTTCTCAGAAACGATCGACACGTCCTTCACTACCTTTCCACGCTCAGTTTCAGACTGAACAGTGGACTAAATTCTTCACTTTACGACCAACTTCCTCTACTGCCTATCTTTCTGACCATAGTATTGGCAAGGCACTCCTACGCCATGTTGGTAAAGATATTTCTTTTCATGCTCTTAAGAGCGGTACGCGCATCATTACCGTACAGAATGCTACCCAGGCTCGTGAGCTCTCTCGTCTTACCCATATAGATACTGTTCCTGTCACCCTTGAAAAACATCATTCCCTCAATTCTTGTAGTGGTACCGTTATTCTGCCCCATACCATAGTTCAACAAAATTTCCAGACATGTGGCACCGACATTCTAGAACAGCTGGAACTCCAAGATCTCCCAATCCTCAAGGTAGACACTTACGTTCTTCCTGCCCGTGGGCGGAGACGATACCCTAGCAATGTGGCTCGTTTAACTTTTGACAGCCGAGAACTCCCATCCTCCGTTTATATAGCAGGACATCGGTTACAAGTTCGAAAGGTGATCCCTACACCACAACAGTGTAGAAATTGCTGGCGATTTGGCCATCCAGCGAAATATTGCAGATCTATCGCCGAATGCCCAGTCTGTGGTGCCGATGACCATTCTAATACGTCTTGCAATCGATCTCCCTCTTGCCTTAACTGTCATGAGGCTCACCCTTCGTACTCTCGCCGTTGTCAGGTCTATTTAAACGAGCGGGAAATCCGTTACCTCAAAGAGACAGAAGGTCTCCCTTATGCCATGGCAGTTTCTCATCTCCGCCTCCAAGGGAGACTCCCACGTGTTTCTTATTCCCGTGTTTCAAAACGTCCCCCCACTTCTGGTATCCCATCTTCTACACCCACCTCTGTGGTTACCTCTCCCATAATCACTCCTGTATCTAATCCTTTTGCTGTCCTCGGCTCAGACGTCCCTACTTCAACGCCTCAGTCTAATCTCGCTTCTTCGAGTTCTCTCTTACAAGCCTCAGTATCGACGAGACCTCGTACGACACCTCTTCCCAATCGTCCCTCTACTTCTCAAAAGTCAAAAAAAGGTCCGGTAACACCTCCTACCCATCTTCCACCTCCTCATTTTACCCTCCCTGTCTCTGTCCCTAGTTCTTCCCCTCTCACTGGCTCAGTTACAAGTGCAGAGGTTCACCCTCCTCCTCGTAATGTACCTTCCTCCCCTGTTCCCTCCCAAGTTTCTTCCTCTTCTGCCACCTCCCAGGTTCCTGTCTCTTCTGTCCCCTGCCACGCTTCTCCAGTTCCCTCCACCCTTTCGCCCCCCCCTACCTTGGTACAGTCCAATACAGTTCCAATCTTTACTCATCCTCCCCCTACCATTCCCAATATTGTCTCCCATACGACATCTCTGAATTCCGAAACACTTGAAGCAATCTCTGAATATATTGCAGAGACCAAACCATCAATGGACACTGATCCACCTTCCGCTCTTCCTCTCTCCTCTGCTCCATCTGCGCAACTCCTTTCTTCACAGCGCACCGTTCCTTCGCTGCTTGAACATTTTCCACTGCCTCCGCATGTGGACTTTTCTAACCCTTCTAGTCCGTAGGAACCCTTACCTGCGGATTTCAAGTATCTTTATCATTGCCAATCATGGCCTTTTTACAGTGGAATATACGCGGCCTCAGGGGTAATCGGGGTGAGCTTCAGATGTTACTCTCCCAGTTTGCCCCTGTTGGTGTTTGCTTACAGGAACCAAAATTACACTCTGCTGTTATTTCTCACATCTCAGGCTATAATTTATTGTATTCTTCAGATCCTTTTCCTGATGGGACCTTTAATGAAAGTGCCCTTCTTCTCCGCACTGATATTCCGTACCATCAGCTATTTGTTCATACTTCGCTGCATTACACAGCAGCCCGTATCCACTTACATAGGTGGTATACGCTCTGTTCTTTATATCTCTCTCCTTCTCGGGCATTATCTATTCCGGATTTTGCCTTCCTTGTTTCGTCATTACCGCCACCGATTCTGTTACTTGGTGATTTTAATGCCCACCATTTCCTCTGGGGAGGGTCTCACTGTGATTCCCGTGGAATTCAGTTAGAGGCTTTTCTTGCCACCCACCCCCTCCATGTTTTAAATACAGGTACTCACACCCATTTTGATCCTCGGACTCATACTCTCTCTTGCATCGATCTCTCAGTTTGCTCTTCCTCCGCCGCATTAGACTTTACTTGGTCTGTTCTCCCGGACTTACATGACAGTGATCATTTCCCAATCATTCTTACTTCCCCTTCATATTCGCCACCTCTTCGCACCCCACGCTGGCAATTTAATCGGGCAAATTGGAACCTTTACTCACACCTGACTGTTTTTAAAGAGGTTCCTTCTTCGTCCTCCATCGATGAGCTTTTACACCTCTTCTCGTCCTCCGTTTTCACCGCAGCTTCTCATTCTATACCCCAAACTTCGGGCAGGCATTCTCAGAAATGCGTGCCTTGGTGGTCTCCTGCTTGTGCTCGTGCAGTACGTTTGAAACGCGCTGCATGGGGCAGGTACCGGTACAATAGAACCACAGAGCGACTCCTTGATTTTAAACAGAAGCGTGCGATCGCTCGCCGTGTCATCCGTGACGCTAAACGCACTTGCTGGCGAGATTATGTCTCCACCATCACCTCTGCTTCCTCTATGAGTGCAGTCTGGAAAAAAGTACGAAAACTGAGTGGTAAATATTCTCCTGACCCGGCTCCTGTTCTGCGGGTTGCCGGTGTTGATATAGCAAACCCACTAGATGTTGCCAATGAAATTGGCAATCATCTGGTCCGTATTTCTCAGGGACTCCATCTATGCCCCTCATTTCTTTCCTCAAAGTCTGCCAGAGAGTTAGCACCCTTGGACTTTTCTTCTCTCAGAGAAGAACAGTATAATGTGCCTTTTACACTTCAAGAACTGGAGGCAACACTCTCAGCTTGTCGATCATCGGCAGCTGGGCCCGACGACATTCATATTCGTATGCTACAACATTTACATCAGTCAGCCCTTGCAGTCCTATTACACCTTTACAATCTTATTTGGTCACAAGGAGTTCTTCCACAGCTGTGGAAATCCGCCATTGTTCTCCCTTTCCGCAAACCAGGCACTACGGGACATGAAACCTCCCACTATCGTCCCATTGCTCTTACCAGTGCAGTTTGCAAAGTAATGGAACGTCTAGTAAATAGACGTTTAGTGTGGTATTTAGAGACACACAACAGTCTCTCCACTCGTCAATATGGCTTTCGTAAGGGACGTTCTACCATAGACCCCTTACTGCGCTTGGATACGTATGTTCGTAATGCCTTTGCGAATAACCACTCAGTTATTGCCATATTTTTTGACCTTGAGAAGGCATATGACACAACTTGGAGGTATAATATTTTAGCCCAAGCCCACTCCTTAGGCCTTCGAGGCAATCTACCATCCTTCCTTAAGAACTTTTTAACTGACAGGCATTTCCGTGTTCGGGTTAATAATGTGCTCTCCCCGGACTTTGTCCAAGCTGAAGGTGTCCCCCAGGGATGTGTTCTGAGCACAACACTTTTTCTCCTTGCTATTAATGATTTGGCCTCTAGTCTTCCATCAAATATTTGGTCATCACTCTATGTTGATGACTTTGCTATTGCCTGTGCAGGCGCTGACTGTCACCTCCTTACAGTTTCTCTCCAGCATGCAGTCGACCGTGTTTCCAATTGGGCCACCACACATGGGTTTAAATTTTCCAACACTAAAACCCACCAAATCACTTTCACTAGACGCTCTGTCATCTCTGATCATCCTTTGTACCTCTATGGCTCACGTATCCCTGAACGTGATACAGTCAAGTTTCTGGGCCTCCTCTTTGATCGTAGGTTATCCTGGAAACCTCACATTACCTCTCTGAAGGCAACTTGTCACAGCCGGCTGAACCTTCTTAAAACCCTTGCTCATCTTTCGTGGGGAGCTGATCGTCGAACCCTCCTTCACCTACATTCCACCCTTATTTTATCGAAACTTGATTATGGTGACCAGATCTATTCAGCGGCATCTCCTGCTACTCTCTCTAGCCTTAACCCCATTCATCACCAAGGATTACGTTTATGCCTTGGTGCTTTTCGCTCTTCCCCTGTCGAAAGCCTCTATGCAGAAGCGAACGTTCCATCCTTATCCGATCGCCGTGATGCCCATTGCCTGCGCTACTATGTACGCTCTCATGATCTCCGCAATCCTTCCATTTATAGAATGGTCACTGATATTAGTAGACATTCTTTATTTGTTCGCCGCCCCTGCTTACTCCGTCCCTTCTCTCTTCGCCTTCATTCGCTCTTGTCTTCTCTTCAACTACCACCTTTCTATGTACATGTAGCATCTCACTTTTCCCTACCCCCCTGGGAGGTCCCAGCTGTTCGAGTCTGTTCTTTCTCCCTCCCTTGCTCGAAAGCCCAACTGTCTACGGTCGCTTCCCGCTCTCTTTTTCTTGACCACTTTCACTCTCATTCTCATGCCATTGCTGTGTACACAGATGGCTCTAAGTCTTCTGACGGCGTAGGATTCGCAGCAGTGTTTCCGGACAGCGTCGTACAAGGGCATTTACTATCTTCAGCTAGTATTTTTACTGCTGAATTATATGCCATCCTTACAGCACTTATCCGTATTGCATCTATGCCTGTGTCATCATTTGTGGTTGTCTCAGACTCCCTTAGTGCTTTACAGGCTATACAAAAATTTGATACACCTCACCCCTTAGTCCTCCGTATCCAACTTTGGCTACGCCGCATCTTTACTAAGCATAAAGATATTGTTTTTTGTTGGGTCCCTGGTCATGTTGACGTACAGGGCAATGAACAGGCAGACACTGCTGCGCGGTCAGCAGTACATGACCTACCAGTTTCTTACAGAGGTATTCCATGTACGGACTATTTTGCTGTAATATCTTCCCACCTTCACACCCGTTGGCAACAACGTTGGTCTACTATGCTCGGCAACAAACTTCAGTCTATTAAACCGAGTATAGGTTACTGGCCGTCTTCTTATCACCAGTGTCGAGGTTGGGAGACTACTCTCTCCCGTCTTCGCATTGGCCATACTCGTCTTACTCATGGATATCTCATGGAGAGGCGTCTTGCTCCTCTCTGTGAGAATTGCCAAGCTCCATTATCAGTCAGCCACATTCTGTTGGACTGCCCACTTTATCAACGAGCACGCAGAATTTACCTCTGTCGTCGTCTTCGCCCCGCTGCTCTCTCTTTACCTTCCCTTCTCGCTGATGGACCCACCTTTCATCCGGACTCTCTTATTGACTTTTTGACAACGACTGACTTACTTCACAAATTCTGATACTTTCAGCCCTTTCTACTTGTATCTCTTGCTACCCTCTACCCCCGTACTATCCCCTGCCCCGCTGTTTTCTGTAACCTGCTGATCATCCCCCCTCCCTCCTGCCATCCAATTCCCTTGCTTCCTTCCCTACCCTGCAGCGCTGTATAGCCCTTGTGGCTTAGCGCTTCTTTTTGATTATAATAATAATAATGTGGAAATCCGCCATTGTTCTCCCTTTCCGCAAACCAGGCACTACGGGACATGAAACCTCCCACTATCGTCCCATTGCTCTTACCAGTGCAGTTTGCAAAGTAATGGAACGTCTAGTAAATAGACGTTTAGTGTGGTATTTAGAGACACACAACAGTCTCTCCACTCGTCAATATGGCTTTCGTAAGGGACGTTCTACCATAGACCCCTTACTGCGCTTGGATACGTATGTTCGTAATGCCTTTGCGAATAACCACTCAGTTATTGCCATATTTTTTGACCTTGAGAAGGCATATGACACAACTTGGAGGTATAATATTTTAGCCCAAGTCCACTCCTTAGGCCTTCGAGGCAATCTACCATCCTTCCTTAAGAACTTTTTAACTGACAGGCATTTCCGTGTTCGGGTTAATAATGTGCTCTCCCCGGACTTTGTCCAAGCTGAAGGTGTCCCCCAGGGATGTGTTCTGAGCACAACACTTTTTCTCCTTGCTATTAATGATTTGGCCTCTAGTCTTCCATCAAATATTTGGTCATCACTCTATGTTGATGACTTCGCTATTGCCTGTGCAGGCGCTGACTGTCACCTCCTTACAGTTTCTCTCCAGCATGCAGTCGACCGTGTTTCCAATTGGGCCACCACACATGGGTTTAAATTTTCCAGCACTAAAACCCACCAAATCACTTTCACTAGACGCTCTGTCATCTCTGATCATCCTTTGTACCTCTATGGCTCACGTATCCCTGAACGTGATACAGTCAAGTTTCTGGGCCTCCTCTTTGATCGTAGGTTATCCTGGAAACCTCACATTACCTCTCTGAAGGCAACTTGTCACAGCCGGCTGAACCTTCTTAAAACCCTTGCTCATCTTTCGTGGGGAGCTGATCGTCGAACCCTCCTTCACCTACATTCCACCCTTATTTTATCGAAACTTGATTATGGTGACCAGATCTATTCAGCGGCATCTCCTGCTACTCTCTCTAGCCTTAACCCCATTCATCACCAAGGATTACGTTTATGCCTTGGTGCTTTTCGCTCTTCCCCTGTCGAAAGCCTCTATGCAGAAGCGAACGTTCCATCCTTATCCGATCGCCGTGATGCCCATTGCCTGCGCTACTATGTACGCTCTCATGATCTCCGCAATCCTTCCATTTATAGAATGGTCACTGATATTAGTAGACATTCTTTATTTGTTCGCCGCCCCTGCTTACTCCGTCCCTTCTCTCTTCGCCTTCATTCGCTCTTGTCTTCTCTTCAACTACCACCTTTCTATGTACATGTAGCATCTCACTTTTCCCTACCCCCCTGGGAAGTTCCAGCTGTTCGAGTCTATTCTTTCTCCCTCCCTTGCTCGAAAGCCCAACTGTCTACGGTCGCTTCCCGCTCTCTTTTTCTTGACCACTTTCACTCTCATTCTCATGCCATTGCTGTGTACACAGATGGCTCTAAGTCTTCTGACGGCGTAGGATTCGCAGCAGTGTTTCCGGACAGCGTCGTACAAGGGCATTTACTATCTTCAGCTAGTATTTTTACTGCTGAATTATATGCCATCCTTACAGCACTTATCCGTATTGCATCTATGCCTGTGTCATCATTTGTGGTTGTCTCAGACTCCCTTAGTGCTTTACAGGCTATACAAAAATTTGATACACCTCACCCCTTAGTCCTCCGTATCCAACTTTGGCTACGCCGCATCTTTACTAAGCATAAAGATATTGTTTTTTGTTGGGTCCCTGGTCATGTTGACGTACAGGGCAATGAACAGGCAGACACTGCTGCGCGGTCAGCAGTACATGACCTACCAGTTTCTTATAGAGGTATTCCATGTACGGACTATTTTGCTGTAATATCTTCCCACCTTCACACCCGTTGGCAACAACGTTGGTCTACTATGCTCGGCAACAAACTTCAGTCTATTAAACCGAGTATAGGTTACTGGCCGTCTTCTTATCACCAGTGTCGAGGTTGGGAGACTACTCTCTCCCGTCTTCGCATTGGCCATACTCGTCTTACTCATGGATATCTCATGGAGAGGCGTCTTGCTCCTCTCTGTGAGAATTGCCAAGCTCCATTATCAGTCAGCCACATTCTGTTGGACTGCCCACTTTATCAACGAGCACGCAGAATTTACCTCTGTCGTCGTCTTCGCCCCGCTGCTCTCTCTTTACCTTCCCTTCTCGCTGATGGACCCACCTTTCATCCGGACTCTCTCATTGACTTTTTGACAACGACTGACTTACTTCACAAATTCTGATACTTTCAGCCCTTTCTACTTGTATCTCTTGCTACCCTCTACCCCCGTACTATCCCCTGCCCCGCTGTTTTCTGTAACCTGCTGATCATCCCCCCTCCCTTCTGCCATCCAATTCCCTTGCTTCCTTCCCTACCCTGCAGCGCTGTATAGCCCTTGTGGCTTAGCGCTTCTTTTTGATTATAATAATAATAATCTGAAGGAGGGGCACCTGCTTTCTGAAAGAGGGGTTCCTGCTCTCTGAAGGAGAGGTGCCTGCTTTCTAAAGGAAGGGTGTGTACTTTCTGAAGGAGGGGTGGGATGTTGCAGCTGGAGGGTAAGCTGGATTGTGATGTCAGCACACTTCTGATAAAACAGTGGTTAAATGACTTATGGTGAATGTGTTTTCTTCTTTGGATCACCCTGTCTATGGCAGGAGACAGCTGTTGAGATAAAAAAAAAAAAAAAATTTTTTTACCTCCCTACGGAAGTGGGAAAATGATTGGCAAAAGTTTTTCAAAATTACTAATGCTTCATCCTCAATACCATGGAAGAATAAGGAAGACATGAGGTAAGGATCACACTCAGCTTGGGTCAAAGCTGAGGATTACGTTTTTCCCCAAGCTAAGTGTTATTCTTGCATACTATTCCTGTTATTCCTCTTCAAGGGGGGCTCCTTGGCGTGGTGAAGAGGCTCTTGGTCTGAGGAATTAGACCTATCGGTCTTCTTCCTCAGACCGAACCTAATTACCCCCCAATCTCCCCTCCCCTATCCCATCCTCCCCATCCTCCCCTTTTTCCTTTCCTCCTCCTCCTCCCCACTCCTCCCTTTTGCCCTTCCTCTTTTTGTCCTTTGGGATTTCTCCCACAGGCGCGCTAGTTCCTAGGTAGGAGAAAGGACACCGGGGTCCATCCCATTCCGTTGAGGTTTCTTGGCGGTGGCGTAGTTTGCCGTGGAATCTGGATTGCCTAGGGATGTCCCGATCCCTCTCCGGTATCCCGGAGTAGCTTTGGGTGTCTTTTGGGCGACGGGTGTAGCTCTGGAAGCCACCTTTCGGATTCCGGGGGTGGTGGCTGAAGGAGGTATGCTTTGTGGCGGATATCCGGCCGCCCTCTCTTTTGTCCACCGAGGTAGCTCGGCAGATGTGAGGTTGCTATCCCAGATTGCTGGTTTACTGGCATGAAGGGTAGGGTATGGCACGGGTTCCATGCTGCATCTGCGCTACTAGCGGTGTCGAGTCCTCTTGGGCGCGGAGGGAGATTTCTGGCCCTTTCATCCCTCCTAGGAACTATCCCTCCCCGGTCCCCCCTTTTTTTTTCTTTTTTTTATTTTTATTTTCTTTTCTTCTTTCTTTTTTTTTCTTAAAAACAAAAAGAAAGAAGTAACCTAACCATGGCAGCCCTAGTCCATGAACCTGGTACCCCCGGGCCCCTTCTTGATACCGCACCCCGTTCTGACCCCGCCTCGTCTTTGGACCACTCTTCAGACATTCCTCATGCCTCTGTACCTATTGCCGGTGCTGTTTCCTCACCCGCTTCAGGTACTGAGGCCTCGACTGACTCCTTCGATTTATCAGACCTTCGCTCTCCTCTGACTATGCTTCCGGCCTCTCCCTCTACGGTGCGGCAATTTTCAAATCGCCGACCCGTTCCACGTCGGACCAACTCTGGTCCCACGCCTAAACGTCAACGACAATTACCTGCTGATGATACTTCTCCACCTTCACCTTCTCGTTCTTCTCAGAAACGATCGACACGTCCTTCACTACCTTTCCACGCTCAGTTTCAGACTGAACAGTGGACTAAATTCTTCACTTTACGACCAACTTCCTCTACTGCCTATCTTTCTGACCATAGTATTGGCAAGGCACTCCTACGCCATGTTGGTAAAGATATTTCTTTTCATGCTCTTAAGAGCGGTACGCGCATCATTACCGTACAGAATGCTACCCAGGCTCGTGAGCTCTCTCGTCTTACCCATATAGATACTGTTCCTGTCACCCTTGAAAAACATCATTCCCTCAATTCTTGTAGTGGTACCGTTATTCTGCCCCATACCATAGTTCAACAAAATTTCCAGACATGTGGCACCGACATTCTAGAACAGCTGGAACTCCAAGATCTCCCAATCCTCAAGGTAGACACTTACGTTCTTCCTGCCCGTGGGCGGAGACGATACCCTAGCAATGTGGCTCGTTTAACTTTTGACAGCCGAGAACTCCCATCCTCCGTTTATATAGCAGGACATCGGTTACAAGTTCGAAAGGTGATCCCTACACCACAACAGTGTAGAAATTGCTGGCGATTTGGCCATCCAGCGAAATATTGCAGATCTATCGCCGAATGCCCAGTCTGTGGTGCCGATGACCATTCTAATACGTCTTGCAATCGATCTCCCTCTTGCCTTAACTGTCATGAGGCTCACCCTTCGTACTCTCGCCGTTGTCAGGTCTATTTAAACGAGCGGGAAATCCGTTACCTCAAAGAGACAGAAGGTCTCCCTTATGCCATGGCAGTTTCTCATCTCCGCCTCCAAGGGAGACTCCCACGTGTTTCTTATTCCCGTGTTTCAAAACGTCCCCCCACTTCTGGTATCCCATCTTCTACACCCACCTCTGTGGTTACCTCTCCCATAATCACTCCTGTATCTAATCCTTTTGCTGTCCTCGGCTCAGACGTCCCTACTTCAACGCCTCAGTCTAATCTCGCTTCTTCGAGTTCTCTCTTACAAGCCTCAGTATCGACGAGACCTCGTACGACACCTCTTCCCAATCGTCCCTCTACTTCTCAAAAGTCAAAAAAAGGTCCGGTAACACCTCCTACCCATCTTCCACCTCCTCATTTTACCCTCCCTGTCTCTGTCCCTAGTTCTTCCCCTCTCACTGGCTCAGTTACAAGTGCAGAGGTTCACCCTCCTCCTCGTAATGTACCTTCCTCCCCTGTTCCCTCCCAAGTTTCTTCCTCTTCTGCCACCTCCCAGGTTCCTGTCTCTTCTGTCCCCTGCCACGCTTCTCCAGTTCCCTCCACCCTTTCGCCCCCCCCTACCTTGGTACAGTCCAATACAGTTCCAATCTTTACTCATCCTCCCCCTACCATTCCCAATATTGTCTCCCATACGACATCTCTGAATTCCGAAACACTTGAAGCAATCTCTGAATATATTGCAGAGACCAAACCATCAATGGACACTGATCCACCTTCCGCTCTTCCTCTCTCCTCTGCTCCATCTGCGCAACTCCTTTCTTCACAGCGCACCGTTCCTTCGCTGCTTGAACATTTTCCACTGCCTCCGCATGTGGACTTTTCTAACCCTTCTAGTCCGTAGGAACCCTTACCTGCGGATTTCAAGTATCTTTATCATTGCCAATCATGGCCTTTTTACAGTGGAATATACGCGGCCTCAGGGGTAATCGGGGTGAGCTTCAGATGTTACTCTCCCAGTTTGCCCCTGTTGGTGTTTGCTTACAGGAACCAAAATTACACTCTGCTGTTATTTCTCACATCTCAGGCTATAATTTATTGTATTCTTCAGATCCTTTTCCTGATGGGACCTTTAATGAAAGTGCCCTTCTTCTCCGCACTGATATTCCGTACCATCAGCTATTTGTTCATACTTCGCTGCATTACACAGCAGCCCGTATCCACTTACATAGGTGGTATACGCTCTGTTCTTTATATCTCTCTCCTTCTCGGGCATTATCTATTCCGGATTTTGCCTTCCTTGTTTCGTCATTACCGCCACCGATTCTGTTACTTGGTGATTTTAATGCCCACCATTTCCTCTGGGGAGGGTCTCACTGTGATTCCCGTGGAATTCAGTTAGAGGCTTTTCTTGCCACCCACCCCCTCCATGTTTTAAATACAGGTACTCACACCCATTTTGATCCTCGGACTCATACTCTCTCTTGCATCGATCTCTCAGTTTGCTCTTCCTCCGCCGCATTAGACTTTACTTGGTCTGTTCTCCCGGACTTACATGACAGTGATCATTTCCCAATCATTCTTACTTCCCCTTCATATTCGCCACCACTTCGCACCCCACGCTGGCAATTTAATCGGGCAAATTGGAACCTTTACTCACACCTGACTGTTTTTAAAGAGGTTCCTTCTTCGTCCTCCATCGATGAGCTTTTACACCTCTTCTCGTCCTCCGTTTTCACCGCAGCTTCTCATTCTATACCCCAAACTTCGGGCAGGCATTCTCAGAAATGCGTGCCTTGGTGGTCTCCTGCTTGTGCTCGTGCAGTACGTTTGAAACGCGCTGCATGGGGCAGGTACCGGTACAATAGAACCACAGAGCGACTCCTTGATTTTAAACAGAAGCGTGCGATCGCTCGCCGTGTCATCCGTGACGCTAAACGCACTTGCTGGCGAGATTATGTCTCCACCATCACCTCTGCTTCCTCTATGAGTGCAGTCTGGAAAAAAGTACGAAAACTGAGTGGTAAATATTCTCCTGACCCGGCTCCTGTTCTGCGGGTTGCCGGTGTTGATATAGCAAACCCACTAGATGTTGCCAATGAAATTGGCAATCATCTGGTCCGTATTTCTCAGGGACTCCATCTATGCCCCTCATTTCTTTCCTCAAAGTCTGCCAGAGAGTTAGCACCCTTGGACTTTTCTTCTCTCAGAGAAGAACAGTATAATGTGCCTTTTACACTTCAAGAACTGGAGGCAACACTCTCAGCTTGTCGATCATCGGCAGCTGGGCCCGACGACATTCATATTCGTATGCTACAACATTTACATCAGTCAGCCCTTGCAGTCCTATTACACCTTTACAATCTTATTTGGTCACAAGGAGTTCTTCCACAGCTGTGGAAATCCGCCATTGTTCTCCCTTTCCGCAAACCAGGCACTACGGGACATGAAACCTCCCACTATCGTCCCATTGCTCTTACCAGTGCAGTTTGCAAAGTAATGGAACGTCTAGTAAATAGACGTTTAGTGTGGTATTTAGAGACACACAACAGTCTCTCCACTCGTCAATATGGCTTTCGTAAGGGACGTTCTACCATAGACCCCTTACTGCGCTTGGATACGTATGTTCGTAATGCCTTTGCGAATAACCACTCAGTTATTGCCATATTTTTTGACCTTGAGAAGGCATATGACACAACTTGGAGGTATAATATTTTAGCCCAAGCCCACTCCTTAGGCCTTCGAGGCAATCTACCATCCTTCCTTAAGAACTTTTTAACTGACAGGCATTTCCGTGTTCGGGTTAATAATGTGCTCTCCCCGGACTTTGTCCAAGCTGAAGGTGTCCCCCAGGGATGTGTTCTGAGCACAACACTTTTTCTCCTTGCTATTAATGATTTGGCCTCTAGTCTTCCATCAAATATTTGGTCATCACTCTATGTTGATGACTTTGCTATTGCCTGTGCAGGCGCTGACTGTCACCTCCTTACAGTTTCTCTCCAGCATGCAGTCGACCGTGTTTCCAATTGGGCCACCACACATGGGTTTAAATTTTCCAGCACTAAAACCCACCAAATCACTTTCACTAGACGCTCTGTCATCTCTGATCATCCTTTGTACCTCTATGGCTCACGTATCCCTGAACGTGATACAGTCAAGTTTCTGGGCCTCCTCTTTGATCGTAGGTTATCCTGGAAACCTCACATTACCTCTCTGAAGGCAACTTGTCACAGCCGGCTGAACCTTCTTAAAACCCTTGCTCATCTTTCGTGGGGAGCTGATCGTCGAACCCTCCTTCACCTACATTCCACCCTTATTTTATCGAAACTTGATTATGGTGACCAGATCTATTCAGCGGCATCTCCTGCTACTCTCTCTAGCCTTAACCCCATTCATCACCAAGGATTACGTTTATGCCTTGGTGCTTTTCGCTCTTCCCCTGTCGAAAGCCTCTATGCAGAAGCGAACGTTCCATCCTTATCCGATCGCCGTGATGCCCATTGCCTGCGCTACTATGTACGCTCTCATGATCTCCGCAATCCTTCCATTTATAGAATGGTCACTGATATTAGTAGACATTCTTTATTTGTTCGCCGCCCCTGCTTACTCCGTCCCTTCTCTCTTCGCCTTCATTCGCTCTTGTCTTCTCTTCAACTACCACCTTTCTATGTACATGTAGCATCTCACTTTTCCCTACCCCCCTGGGAGGTCCCAGCTGTTCGAGTCTGTTCTTTCTCCCTCCCTTGCTCGAAAGCCCAACTGTCTACGGTCGCTTCCCGCTCTCTTTTTCTTGACCACTTTCACTCTCATTCTCATGCCATTGCTGTGTACACAGACAGATGGCTCTAAGTCTTCTGACGGCGTAGGATTCGCAGCAGTGTTTCCGGACAGCGTCGTACAAGGGCATTTACTATCTTCAGCTAGTATTTTTACTGCTGAATTATATGCCATCCTTACAGCACTTATCCGTATTGCATCTATGCCTGTGTCATCATTTGTGGTTGTCTCAGACTCCCTTAGTGCTTTACAGGCTATACAAAAATTTGATACACCTCACCCCTTAGTCCTCCGTATCCAACTTTGGCTACGCCGCATCTTTACTAAGCATAAAGATATTGTTTTTTGTTGGGTCCCTGGTCATGTTGACGTACAGGGCAATGAACAGGCAGACACTGCTGCGCGGTCAGCAGTACATGACCTACCAGTTTCTTACAGAGGTATTCCATGTACGGACTATTTTGCTGTAATATCTTCCCACCTTCACACCCGTTGGCAACAACGTTGGTCTACTATGCTCGGCAACAAACTTCAGTCTATTAAACCGAGTATAGGTTACTGGCCGTCTTCTTATCACCAGTGTCGAGGTTGGGAGACTACTCTCTCCCGTCTTCGCATTGGCCATACTCGTCTTACTCATGGATATCTCATGGAGAGGCGTCTTGCTCCTCTCTGTGAGAATTGCCAAGCTCCATTATCAGTCAGCCACATTCTGTTGGACTGCCCACTTTATCAACGAGCACGCAGAATTTACCTCTGTCGTCATCTTCGCCCCGCTGCTCTCTCTTTACCTTCCCTTCTCGCTGATGGACCCACCTTTCATCCGGACTCTCTTATTGACTTTTTGACAACGACTGACTTACTTCACAAATTCTGATACTTTCAGCCCTTTCTACTTGTATCTCTTGCTACCCTCTACCCCCGTACTATCCCCTGCCCCGCTGTTTTCTGTAACCTGCTGATCATCCCCCCTCCCTCCTGCCATCCAATTCCCTTGCTTCCTTCCCTACCCTGCAGCGCTGTATAGCCCTTGTGGCTTAGCGCTTCTTTTTGATTATAATAATAATAATATTCCTGTTATTTATTTTTCCATGACACTGATGAAGAGTCTTCACTAATTTTGAAAAAGCTTTTGCCAACCATTTCAGGAGGATGGGGGGATTTTTGATACTCGGTTTTGGAAAAAGTACATAAAAGTATTTAGATGCTTGGAAATGGATTTGTGTCTTTGGATTTATAAAATATGAGGTGAATCATAGAATCGACAAGAAGAGAAAGATACATTGAGGAAATGGATGTGTCAGTGGATGGATTGCTAAAAGATGAAGTGAATCATAGAATAGACAGGGAGAAAGGTACGTTGAGAACTGAGGTATCTATGAAAATATTATTTATCAACAGGAGGCAAAGAAAAAGGGAATGTAACAAAAGCTTAGTAGTACCAACACTTTTATATGGGTGGGAGACATGGTCTTTGAATGATACAATGAAGAGGAGGAGGCTGGAGGCAGTGGAGATATATATTTGGGATTAATGTTCAGTGTGAATATTTTAGAAAGCCTTGAAGTACTGTATGCATGTATTAAAAGGCGATGGTGGTATGAAAGATATAATTCAAGTAGCAGAGAAGGGGTTTATTCAGATATTTTTATCATTTAGAAAGGCTGGAGCTAGAATAGGTTGACCAAGAGTTGTAAAAATCTGGAATGATGAGGAAGGTTTTTGAGTTGTAGGAACTTGAGCATCCATCAGGCTTGTGGAAACTTGTTAGGTTGGAGATAATGGGTTTTTGAGATTTGATGTGCTGTTTGAGTGTGAGCAAGGTAACTTATATGAAGTTATTCAGGGAAACCAGATGGTTGAATGAGTTTTGAAGTGGGTTAGGAATGTTGAAATTCATTCATCAGAATAATGATGCCTGTGCTTTTTTCTGGTGAGAGAGCTATTGAATGAGTAATGGTGTACGTGTTTCCTTCTTTGGGTCACCCTATCTCTGTGAGAAATAGTGATGGTAATCAAGAAATTAGATACAATTTTCATACTTGCATAAGAAAGATGTCATAATTTAATGTCAAGGATTGTTTTTTTTCTGACTTTCATTTTTCAAAAAAACATTGTGTTTGAGAAGTTATAGTAAAACCTCGATTTAATGGACCCTGATTTAAAGGATTTTGAATTTAACACACAAAATCTGTGGCAAGACAGCATTTGGAAACTGGGCAAAATTTGCCTCAAACAATAATGAACAATTCTGATTTAATGAACTCTGTTAAATCCAAAATCAACTTACCTAGTGGACAGAAACAATAATGGAAAAATTGGAATTTAACAGACTTTGGCCAAAGCCTGTCAAATCTCAAATTTTCCATTATTGTTTCTGTCCACTGGGTAAGTTGATTTTGGATTTAACCCTTTCAGGGTCCGTCCCGTAGATCTACGGTTTTACGTTCAGGGTCCAAACCGTAGATCTACGTCATGAGCTCAGCTCACTCTGATAAACTGTGAGTGGTACATTTGGGCCTAGATATGAGAGAATGCATCTATGTGGTATGTGTGCACCACATAAAACAGATCCTGCAGCACACTGTGTATAATGAGAGAAAAAAAACTGAAATCATGATTTTTCGATTAAAACAGCGACTTTGCAGTGTTTTTTCGTATGTTTTTTATAGTTGTATTTGCGATTTCTTGGTCTCATTTGATAGAATGGAAGACATATTACAGAAATAGAGATGATTTTGATTGGTTTTAGCACTGGAAATGGCTTGAAACTGAGCTCAAAGTAGCAGAAGTGTTAAATTTTTGCCGATATTCAAGAGTAAACAAACAACCTCACACGTCAAATACACGCCAGCTGGTGGGTCTAATATGCATTCACAAATATGGTGATGATATACAATTATTACAGTATTGCATAACAGTAAATCTTCTATATTTTGGTGTGAATAAAAATTCATTGTGTGAATAAAAAATCAAAATGGAATTTATTTGTAAAGCCTCAAAACATAACTAATGAACAGAGGGAATGTTAGTTTAGTTCCAGGAATACCTACATTGTTTATTCTGGACCCTATTTTGAAATTGGAATATTTTGAAGTTTGTGTTAAATTGGCCAAATTAACAATTTCCGATCACTTCAATTTGTAGTTGAAACAGCTGACTTGGCGATTTCTTGTGCTCAATCGATGAAATAGAAGTAATACTAGTGAAATAGCTAAGAATTTGGTTGACTGGAATAATGTAATTGGCCTAAAATGGGAGTCAAAGTCAGCAAAATCGCCGATTCGTAAATATCGCTGACACATCAAAATTCGTGATAGCATAATTTCGTCAATTTTCCATCAAATTTCGTACTTTTTGTTTTATTACCTTCACAAAAAGATTCTCTACCATTTCATAAGAAAAAATAATTTTTTTTTTTTTAAATTCTTGGACACTGGGGCACCACTTCAGATTTGGGCCTTGGACCCTGAAGGGGTTAACAGAGTTCATTGAATCAGAATTGTTCATTATTGTAGAGACAATTTTTTTTATTGTTGCAGTCAATTGGGTAAATTTATTTTCAGATCTAACAGATTACCTGTTAAATTCAGAATTGTCTGTAATTGTTGCAAGTGTTGAAAAACAAACCCTTTCTGATTTAATGGACAGTCAGCTTTTGCAGTCACCCACTTGCCAGTTAGTCAATTAAATCAAGGGTTTGCTGTATTAAAAGTTCCTTAAAATTTTGACATACAAGAGAGTAACAATTCAGAATATACTGTTCTATATACAGTTTTAATATTCTTTTTCAATCTTTTTCCAAATTACATGCATAAGAAAAGATAGTCTGGGCACACTAAAACTGATGATATTTCAGATTTAAATGTTTTGTACTAAGTTTTAAGTTCCATATTGTACAGATACTCCTCACTTAACGACCTGCCTGTTTAACAGCTGTGTGGACTTACAACCAGCTCTCCGACTAATCGGTATACTGTATACAGTCGATGTACTGTATACACTACAGTATACAGTTCAGTATCATATAAACATTTAAAAATATACTAAAAATTTTATAAATAGTGCACAGGTGACATTAAAACAAAGATGGTTGACACAAAGCTATTACCAGTACAGTATGCTTGAAATATTGGTAAGGGGTGGCTCATTGCTTATCGACCAGTTTGCTTAACAACCAATCGAATCCTCGTTTTACACGAAGTAGTTATTCCTGCAAATTTTTGGCTTCCTTATTTGACCCTGTCTTAAGAATTTCATTTACACCAAGTGCCATAAATGCAATACAAAAATTAATTTACAAGATAATGATATTGTACATATTACACTTTTTTTTTTTTTTTTTGTGTGTGTGTGTGTGTGTGCACGTGCGTGCGTGCATGCATGCGTGCGCGTGTGTGTGTGTATTGTTAGAGGATCATTAAATGTTACTCTTCCAAATTATTAAACAGTATATAAATTAAACAGAGTTCTTATATAAATTTACCAATTATTGCTTCAGTTTTTAATACTGGTTTCCTGCATGTTTTCTAGCATTTTATGGTAAATGCACAGTGGGTGCTGGATTATTCGTGATGAAAGGGCAGGAGTTCAGGCAGAAAATTGAAAGGTCATTTATCAGCATTTGAATTTTGGGTCAGTTTTTTATTACCTGTGGACTTTTTTGTTTCTGCACTCAGACACCTTTTTAAAGGAATAACCAGAAAATAAAAAGAGTAAGTTTTTCACTCTCTCTGTACCTCTATCTCTATATCTATTTTTTTTTTTATTAACACATCGGCCGATTCCCACTAACGCATCATTCACTCTATCACTGTCTTGCCAGAGGCATACTTACACTACAGTTCTAAAACTTCAACATTAACACCCCTCCTTGAGAGTGCAGTCATTGTACTTCCCATCTCCTGGACTCGAGTCCAGCCTGCTGGTTTCCCTGATCCCTTAATAAATGTTACTTTGCTCACACTCCAACATTACGTCAAGTATTAAAAACCATTTGTCTCCATTCACTCCTATTAAATATGCTCACACATGCTTGCTGGAAGTCCAAACCCCTCGCACATAAAACCTCCTTTACCCACTCCCTTCAACCTTTCCAAGGCTGACCCCTACCCTGCCTTCCCTCCACTACAGATTTGTACTCCTGAAGTCATTCTTATTTGTTCCACCCTCTCTACACGTCTGAATCACCTCAACAACCTCTCCTCTATATCTATTTCTATCTGTATCTATCAATCTGTCTCACTGCATGAAACATACATACAAGAGGGTATGATGCTGAGCATTTAACCCTTGCTAATTCTTCTTTTAAATATTTTAGGATAAATAATTAATTTAAAAATTTTTAATAAATATATATATCTAGTTATTGATGTATATTATGCCTTATTTTAGTAGACACCAAAATTTTTTGGTTATTTTATCTTGATTGCAAATTTTGGTTAAGAGTCAACAAGATTGGGGATATTAGTGGCTAAGCGGACCACCAACAGCAACGGCCTGGTTAATCAGGCAAGCACCAGACGAACCTGGCCTATGGCTGGTCTCTGGGAGTAGAATTCATCAAAGGTATATCAGAGGTAAAGGTAAAGTCCAACCAAGAGTGTCCATGATGTGTTAAACTGCCTCATTTTATGTATGTAGTGAGTGGCTAACAGCTTTTTTGTTTTATTTATTGTCTTGCACTGTATTTTGCCCCTCTGATGTGGTGCTTGACAGCTGCGGCCTTTGTTGTCATCTGCCACCAGTGAGAATAGAGGTGATAATCAATGAATAAATGATGGTTATACAGTACATTGAACGTGTTTTTTTTTACTGTTTGCATACAGAAATAGTTGGTATTTTTAATTTAAATAGTATTTGCATGGAAATTTTTGTTAAAATTATTTGAAGTTTAAGTTTTTCTCTTAGATTAAGGGTCATTTTTGTTACGGTAGAAAGTAGAATAATGACAATCTGTCTCGCATTTGTAGACTGCTATTTAAATCTTTTATTATCATTAAGGTTAAACCTATTTTTATTTAGCTTCTCAAAATTTATTTTAATTTATGTATATACTGGATTTTATAAATTAGATAGCTATTCAAATTTGTTGTCTTCTGTCCTGTAATCAACTATTTTCTTACTTCAATTTTATTTAATACTTTGTAACTCTTAGTTTAATAGCCTTAAAAAATTACCAAAGATATATTTGATTATTAGAATTCAGATGAAAATGAAGATCACTCTTAAAGTAAAAGGGATAACATATTTTATTGCTCAGATTTTACTCTCTTTACATTAATGTCTTAAATGTCATTAAGCTAGTGATGGTAATATGATAGATAAGTATATATCATATTCTTCTCTCAACATACCAGCCGTATTCCACTGAGGTGGGGTGGCCCAAAAGCAGATACAGAGGTAAAATAAATACACAGTATATACAATACTTACCTTAAAATATGGTGCTGGTCAGCCTTCCCTTACACAACTGTTGTATGGAAAAGTGGAAAAAGTACCGAACATAATGAACAGTGGCTTGGTTAAAAACCAACAAAAACATGGAACACTGAAAGAGAGTTCCAAATACACAGGGCCTTCCTGTGTTTACATACATTCTCTTCCTACATTACTCCTTTCTTCCAGTATGATTCTGGTGTTTCAATCCCTGTACATCTAAATAGAAATCACCTTGTTCTTTTCTACACTAACCTTCAGTTTCTTCCTCTTTTACATCCTTAAAAAGTCCTCCAACTTGGGCAGCTTCTCTTCTGACTCTACCACTTTCACTGTGTCAGGAGCAAAGAGAAATTGTGCCATGTATTATGTTATATGAGATCTTATCTTTTAAGTTAAGATCTCCACACATCACTGACCCAAGTGGATTTAGTGCTCAGTTATGATTGTAATAATAATCTACATGTTGCTTCCCCAGATTTGCCTATGAACTTAGCATTAGCAACTTTATGATTCATCCTTTCATGAACACTGCATTTCTTATATATGCATTGTCTACAGAACTTGTAAAACTGTCCTCTCAAGGAAGGTGCCTTGATACTGGTCAGAGGACTCTTGATCCAAGTGAATATATCTTCCCCTTCTTGGATTGAACCTGATTGCCTCCCATTCCTCATGCACTGTATGACCCCTATGGGTTCAGCACTTCATTTATAATAATAATAATAATAATATTGTAAACTGCACCATATGTCTGAATTTTGAGCTCCATTAAATAATAGATACTCATTTATTTTTGAGGGAATTTTAGAGTATGGTGTGGAAAAAGACACTTTATGTATAGTCCAGGACATTTATCATAGGAAATGTCTTGCCACGAGTGGCTTCTTCAGGACTCGTGGCAAAATATTTCTTCTAATAAATGTCCTGAACTGTATATAAGTGTCTTTTTCCACATCTTGTTAGTATCATTATACCATTTTAGAACACAATGTTGCAGTATTAAACCTGCTAATAGTCATATCAACTCTCTCAAACCCATATGGGTTTAGCACTTCCTCATGTATATAATAATAATACTAACCATACATCTAGTGCATGGGTAACTTAACTGACAATGGGAGTGTTAGGATAAAAGGGGAACATTGATCCTTGACTCTAATTATCTTGTTTACACTGACAAAAGAAACACATGTTTGTAATTTTACAATTGATCTATTTTTTATGCATAAATTGGCTGCTGAGAGAGAATGAAACTGAGTTTTGTGTGTGTGTGGGTCTATGCGCATGTGCATACCTGCATGTATGCATGTGCATGCCTGCATGTGTGGGGGTTCATACATATGTGCAGGTGCATGCGTATATGCATGCATGTTTGCGTGAGTGCATGCATTTGTGTTTGTATGTTTTAAGTCTTGCTTACTGTGGTGACAAGATACAAATGTTCATCACTCTTAAGTTGATCGTTTTGTACTTGGAAATTTGAAGCTTAAAATTGACTTAGTTTCATGACATGTTAAGTTACAGTAACTATTATACGTATATTATTTTTTGTGTTTTTTTTTTTTATAATTCATACTGTAGTGGGGCCAAAGATACAGTATTTGACAATTTATTGTATAGTTTTCATCAGTACAAAAGTTTTGTGGAATATTCAGCTGTATTTAATGACAAGAATTTCAAGGTGTGTTTCCAAGTGGTAAATACTATAAATGACATAAATTTTACCGGAGCAGTTTTCGATTTCAGTTAAGTTCACACATAAACATTAAACATTTTGTTGTGTGTAATTATGACTTGCCAAGAAACATTGCGACGGGACCTCCTCAAGTGATGAATCACTTTATTCGTGTAAAATAGTATTTTAGAAAAATGTTTAGAAAGTTATTTTGTAATCACTTATATCTGTATACAAGAGAGAATGAGGAAAGGAATATGGAAATTACACTTGATTTTTAATTATAGGCATCTTTGTTTTTGAGACTTTTAAGATTCAAGTAAAAACAATGTGGAGTTGAGAGCATGTACATATTACTTGTTTCTTAATTTTGATGGAGCATATGAGATTAGTGTCATTTATTGCTGAACATTTTGGGTATGTGTACTTGGGAGACAATGGTAGAGGATAAAATTTGAAAGTTCATACTGTAATGTATAATCTTGCTATAATAATCAGTGCCTGCTTTAATAAATTATCATATTTTTTTTGCCTCCTAGTGAGGGGCTGTTTTTATTCAGTAAAATGTTTTTTTATTCATTTAAGCATGATGTTAATTTTGGTTTCAAATCATAGTCATTATTTACTGTATATTGTTTAATACTATATATTTCTGATATTGAAGGATAGATATACGACAGGGCTCAGTCATGTCAGTTGGCTGAAAGTTAAGAGGCAGAACCAAGAGCTAGAGCTATCCTTCCAAAAACCCAAGTACATAATTGCAGATATGTAGTTGTTCATTGGTGGAAACAGAGTAACAGCTGTTATCCGAGATAAAGTAGTTATGTGTACTTTGTTGTCATAATGTCTTTCTGAATCATAATCATTCCCTCTCCAAATTGTCCACATCTCATATTTGTGTACATTAATATTGGACAAAGCTTTATTGATTGCAGTCCACAAAATGAGATGAGAATTTTTTTTTTTATATCTCGCATGAGACCATTTTATATAATATTGTATTTGTGTAATTATTCACAACTTGATCACTTTCACATTCAACTTTAAACTTGGGAAATGGTTTATTCAGTAATTTTTATTTACAAATCTTTGAAAGAAAGTATATCCTCAATTTAGCAGACTACAGAAATACAAAATAAAATCTGCTGAATCAGTCGATGTGGGAACAATGAACAGAGTCTGTTACAGAATTTTTTGTTCTTGCTATTGCAACAAAATAATTTGGTGAAGAGGCTCTTGGTCTGAGGAATTAGACCTGTCGGTCTACTTCCTCAGACCGAACCTAATTACCCCCCAATCCCCCGTTCCCTATCCCATCCTCCCCTTTTTCCTTTCCTCCTCCTCCTCCTCCCCACCCCTCCCTTTTGCCCTTCCTTTTTGGCCTTGGTTTTTTTTTTTTTTTTTTTTTTTTTTTTTTTTTTTTTTCCCACAGGCACACTAGTTCCTAGGTAGGGGAAAGGGTACCGGGGTCCATCCCATTCCGTTGAGGTTCTTGGCGGTGGCGTAGTTTGCCGTGGAATCTGGATTGCCTGGGGATGTCCTGATCCCTCTCCGGTATCCCGGAGGGTGGCTTTGGGTGTCTCTCGGGCGACGGGTGTATCTCTGGAAGCCACCTTTCGGATTCCGGGGGTGGTGGCCGAAGGAGGTATGCTTTGTGGCGGATTTCCGGCTGCCCTCTCTTTTGTCCACCGAGGTAGCTCGGCAGATGTGAGGTTGCTATCCCGGATTGCCGGTTTACTGGCATGATGGGTAGGGTATGGCACGGGTTCCATGCTGCATCTGCGCTACTTGCGGTGCTGAGGTCCTCTTGGGCGCGGAGGGAGATTTCTGGCCCTTTCATTCCTCCTAGGAACTATCCCTCCCTGGTCCCCCCTTTTTTTTATTCTTTTTTATTTTTATTTTCTTCTTTCTTTTTTTTTTTCTTAAAAACAAAAAGAAAGAAGTAACCTAACCATGGCAGCCCTAGTCCATGAACCTTCTACCCCCGGGCCCCTTCTTGATACCGCACCCCGTTCTGACCCCGCCTCGTCTTTGGACCACTCTTCGGACACTCCTCATGCCTCTGTACCTCTTGCCGGTGCTGTTTCCTCACCCGCTTCAGGTACTGAGGCCTCGACTGACTCCTTCGATTTATCTGACCTTTGCTCTCCTCTGACTATGCTTCCGGCCTCCCTCTACGGTGTGGCAATTTTCGAATCGCCGGCCCGTTCCACGTCGGACCAACTCTGGTCCCACGCCTAAACGCCAACGACAATTACCTGCTGATGATACTTCTCCACCTTCTCGTTCTTCTCAGAAAAGATCGACACGTCCTTCACTACCTTTCCACGCTCAGTTTCAGACTGCACAATGGACTAAATTCTTCACTTTACGACCGACTTCCTTTACTTCCTATCTTTCTGACCACAGTATTGGCAAGGCACTCCTACGCCATGTTGGTAAAGATATTTCTTTTCATGCTCTTAAGAGTAGTATGCGCATCGTCACCGTACAGAATGCTACCCAGGCTCATGAGCTTTCTTGTCTTTTCCATATTGATACTGTTCCTGTAACTATTGAAAAGCATCATTCCCTCAATTCTTGTAGTGGTACCGTCATTCTGCCCCATACCATAGTTCAACAAAATTTCCAGACATGTGGCACTGACATTCTTGAACAGCTGGAACTCCAAGATCTCCCAATCCTCAAGGTAGACACTTACGTTCTTCCTGCCCGCGGGCGGAGACGATACCCTAGCAATGTGGCTCGTTTAACTTTTGACAGCCGTGAACTCCCATCCTCAGTTTATGTAGCAGGACATTGGTTACAAGTTCGAAAGGTGATCCCTACACCACAACAGTGTAGAAATTGCTGGCGATTTGGCCATCCAGCGAAATATTGCAGATCTATCGCCGAATGCCCAGTCTGTGGTGCCGATGACCATTCTAATACGTCTTGCAATCGACCTCCCTCTTGCCTTAATTGTCATGAGGCTCACCCTTCGTACTCTCGTCGTTGTCAAGTCTACTTAAACGAGCGGGAAATCCGTTACCTCAAAGAGGCAGAAGGTCTCCCTTATGCCATGGCAATTTCTCATCTCCGCCTCCAAGGGAGACTACCTCGTGTTTCTTATTCCCGTGTTTCAAAACGTCCCCCCACTTCTGGTATCCCATCTTCTGCACCCACCTCTGTGGTTACCTCTCCCATAGTCACTCCTGTAGCTAATTCTTTTGCTGTCCTCGGCTCAGACGTCCCTACTTCAACGTCTCAGTCTGATCTCGCTTCGTGTTCTCTCTCACAAGCCTCAGTAGCGACGAGATCTCGTATGACACCTCCTCCCAATCGTCCCTCTACTTCTCAAAAGTCAAAAAAAGGTCCGTTAACACCTCCTACCCATCTTCCACCTCCTCATTTTCCCTTCCCTGTCTCTGTACCTGGTTCTCCCCCTCTCACTGGCTCTGTTAAAAGTGTAGAGGTTCACCCTCCTCCTTGTACTGTACCTTCCTCCCCTGTTCCCTCCCAAGTTTCTTCCTCTTCTGCCACCTCCCAGGTTTCTGCCTCTTCTGTCCCCTTCCATGCTTCTCCAGTTCCCTCCACCCTTTCGCCCCCCCCCCCCTACCTTGGTACAGTCCATTACAGTTCCAATCTTTACTCATCCTCCCCCTACCATTTCCAATATTGTCTCCTATACGACGTCTCTGAATTCTGAAACACTTGAAGCAATCTCTGAATATATTGCAGAGACCAAACCATCAATGGACACTGATCCACCCTCTGCTCCTTCTCCTCTACTCCATCTGCGCAACTCCTTTCTTCACAGCGCACTGTTCCTTCGCTGCTTGAACGTTTTCCACTGCCTCCGCATGTGGACTTTTCTAACCCCTCTAGTCCGTAGGAACCCTTACCTGCGGATTTCAGGTATCTTTATCATTGCCAATCATGGCCTATTTACAGTGGAATATACGCGGCCTCAGGGGTAATCGGGGTGAGCTTCAGATGTTACTCTCCCAGTTTTCCCCTGTTGGTGTTTGCTTACAGGAACCAAAATTACACTCTGCTGTTATCTCTCCCATCTCAGGCTATAATTTATTGTATTCTTCAGATCCTTTTCCTGATGGGACCTTTAATGAAAGTGCCCTTCTTCTACGCACTGATATTCCGTACCATCAGCTATTTGTTCGTACTTCGCTGCATTACACAGCAGCCTGTATCCACTTGCATAGGTGGTATACGCTCTGTTCTTTATATCTCTCTCCTTCTCGGGCATTATCTATTCCGGATATTGCCTTTCTTGTTTCGTCATTAGCACCACCGATTCTGTTACTTGGTGATTTTAATGCCCACCATTTCCTCTGGGGGGTTCTCACTGTGATTCCCGTGGCATTCAGTTAGAGGCTTTTCTCGCCACCCACCCCCTCCATGTTTTAAATACAGGTACTCACACCCATTTTGATCCTCGGACTCACACTCTCTCTTGCATCGATCTCTCAGTCTGCTCTTCCTCCGCCGCATTAGACTTCACTTGGTCTGTTCTTCCGGACTTACATGACAGTGATCATTTCCCAATCATTCTTACTTCCCCTTCATATTCACCACCTCTTCGCATCCCACGCTGGCAATTTGATCAGGCAAATTGGAACCTTTACTCACACCTAACTGTTTTTAGAGAGGTTCCTTCTTCGTCCTCCATCGATGAGCTTTTACACCTCTTCTCGTCCTCCGTTTTAACCGCAGCTTCTCATTCTATACCCCAAACTTCGGGCAGGCATTCTCAGAAATGCGTGCCTTGATGGTCTCCTGCTTGTGCTTGTGCAGTACGCTTGAAACGCGCTGCATGGGGCAGGTACCGGTTCAGTAGAACCACAGAGAGACTTTTTGATTTTAAGCAGAAGCGTGCGATCGCTCGCCGTGTCATCCGTGACACTAAACGCACTTGCTGGCGAGATTATGTCTCCACCATCACCTCTGCTTCCTCTATGAGTGCAGTCTGGAAAAAAGTACGAAAACTGAGTGGTAAATATTCTGACCCGGCTCCTGTTCTGCGGGTTGCCGGTGTTGATATAGCAAACCCACTAGATGTTGCCAATGAAATTGGCAATCATCTGGTCTACATTTCTCAGGGACTCCATCTATGCCCCTCATTTCTTTCCTCAAAGTCTGCAAGAGAGTTAGCACCCTTGGACTTTTCTTCTCTCAGAGAAGAACAGTATAATGTGCCTTTTACACTTCAAGAACTGGAGGCAACACTCTCAGCTTGCCGATCATCGGCAGCTGGGCCCGACAACATTCATATTCGTATGCTACAACATTTACATCAGTCAGCCCTTGCAGTCCTATTACGCCTTTACAATCTTATTTGGTCACAAGGAGTTCTTCCACAGCTGTGGAAATCCGCCATTGTTCTCCCTTTCCGCAAACCAGGCACTACGGGACATGAAACCTCCCACTATCGTCCCATTGCTCTTACCAGTGCAGTTTGCAAAGTGATGGTACGCCTAGTAAATAGACGTTTAGTGTGGTATTTAGAGACACACAACAGTCTCTCCACTCGTCAATATGGCTTTCGTAAGGGACGTTCTACCATAGACCCCTTACTACGCTTGGATACGTATGTTCGTAATGCCTTTGCGAATAACCACTCAGTTATTGCCATATTTTTTGACCTTGAGAAGGCATATGACACAACTTGGAGGTATAATATTTTAGCCCAAGCCCACTCCTTAGGCCTTCGAGGCAATCTACCATCCTTCCTTAAGAACTTTTTAACTGACAGGCATTTCCGTGTTCGGGTTAATAATGTGCTCTCCCCGGACTTTATCCAAGCTGAAGGTGTCCCCCAGGGATGTGTTCTGAGCACAACACTTTTTCTCCTTGCTATTAATGATTTGGCCTCTAGTCTTCCATCAAATATTTGGTCATCACTCTATGTTGATGACTTCGCTATTGCCTGTGCAGGCGCTGACTGTCACCTCCTTTCAGTTTCTCTCCAACATGCAGTCGACCGTGTTTCCAATTGGGCCACCACACGTGGGTTTAAATTTTCCAGCACTAAAACCCACCAAATCACTTTCACTAGACGCTCTGTCATCTCCGATCATCCTTTGTACCTCTATGGCTCCCGTATCCCTGAACGTGATACAGTCAAGTTTCTGGGCCTCCTCTTTGATCGTAGGTTGTCCTGGAAACCTGCTCATCTCTGTGAGAATTTCCAAGTTCCATTATCAGTCAGCCACATTCTGTTAGACTGCCCACTTTATCAACGAGCACGCAGAATTTACCTCCGTCATCGTCTTCGCTCTGCTGCTCTCTCTTTACCTTCCCTTCTCGCTGATGGACCCACCTTTCATCCAGACTCTCTCATTGACTTTTTGACAACAACTGACTGACTTCACAAATTCTGATACCTTCAGCCCTTTCTACTTCAATCTCTTGCTACCCTCTACCCCCGTATTATCCCCTGCCCCGCTGTTTTCTGTAACCTACTGATCATCCCTCCTCCCTTCTGCCATCCAATACCCTCGCTTCCTTCCCTACCCTGCAGCGCTGTATAGCCCTTGTGGCTTAGCGCTTCTTTTTGATTATAATAATAATAATAACAAAATAATTTCTTCTCTATCCACCATGATGGTCATTACCAGCCACCTGCTTCTCCCAATTAGTCTGTTAAGTCTAGGGTTTACTTCAGTATCTCCTAATGTCATGAACATCCTATCCTGGAATGTAAGTATACATGAACATCCTGTCCTGGAATGTAAGTACACATGAACATCTTATCCTGGAATGTAAATATACATGAACATCCTATCCTGGAATGTAAGTATACATGAACATCCTATCCTGGAATGTAAGTATACATGACTATTTACTTACAAGATGTGAAATGGCTGTTGATTTGTCACAAGTACCTCTTGACTTTTACCATTGGATGTATCCTCATTCTTACCACTAATTCTTTTTTTTGTCCTGTCTAACAAAATCTGTATGTTTGGCATTAATTAGGTCACAATTCTATGCTGAAGATTGTGGAGATGTTATAAAATAAAGCTTACAGGTTTAATACATCTTTCTGGTAACTGTTTTCTCTGTGTGAAAGGGAAGTCAGGTGCACCACCCACCACTCTTGGTATCTAATTGATAGTGCATAAATGACAGCACACTTCTCACTGACAGACTAACTTATAAGACAGAAGTGAGCTCTCATTCCAAGAAACTCCAATCACATAAAGTGCACTTGTTGAGTCAATAAAATTCTTAGGAATAGGTTAATTGTTTAGTGTATGAAATCAGCCAAATGGATGCTCTGCATTTGATGGTTTTAATTGTGGTAAAGCATGGGTTGTCATCATTTGATTTTTGCCTATGCTAGCTGTATGAAGTTAACCTTTGTAATATTGCTTAATCTCAGATCCATTTGCCTAAGGCATCTTCACCTGTATGGACCTTAAATTTTAATTTGACCACTTTTATTATTGCAAAAGAAATACAGTGGACCCCCGCATAACGATTACCTCCGAATGCGACCAATTATGTAAGTGTATTTATGTAAGTGCGTTTGTACGTGTATGTTTGGGGGTCTGAAATGGACTAATCTACTTCACAATATTTCTTATGGGAACAAATTCGGTCAGTACTGGCACCTGAACATACTTCTGGAGTGAAAAAATATTGTTAACCGGGGGTCCACTGTATTTGGTTTGTAAATATTTAATGTAGGAAAAGCATGAACACAATCAGACTTTACTTCAGTTTTCATTTTGTCTTAGTAAAAAAACCATACCACTGGTGGGATTGAACCCGCGGTCAGTCTCTCAAAACTCCAGACCGTCACGTTAGCCACTGGACTAGCGACGGTCTGGATTTTCGAGACTCTCTGACCGCGGGTTCAATCCCACCCGTGGTATGGTTTGTTTGCAATCGTGTCACTACGATTTCATGAGTCATGTCTTAGTAATTTTTTTGCATTTTAACATTTATTTCAATGAAATTTCACCTTCAGTTTTCAGTTCACAAGTTCTCTGAAAGAAAAAAAAAAAAGCCTTTTTACTGTGATAACAATGGCCAGTGTCATATGATATGTATTTTGATCAAGTGTGAATATGATCTCATTCTCAACATCATTACAATTTCAAATTGTAAACAGGAAGAAATTGAGCACTCTGTAAAACATAATGGTGAATTTTAGCTTGCAGTTAGAGTGAAGGTCAGTCTCATTACACAGTACTGTATATCAATAATATTATATTATATTTAATGTAATTCAGTTTTTCATGTTACATGTGTCAGACACTAGGTCATACAAAATATGGAAGTTGGCATATAAAAATCTAGCTTAGTATCTTTCTGTCTTTCAGTTTAAAGTCTGGTGGGAAGATACATATTGTCACATGCACTAGGACCACACCTTAAAACTGAATCATGTTCTTGTGTAGTTTAAGGTTTTTGACAAAAAAGGAATAAGTCCACTGAAAAAAAAACATAAAATGTATCATATCTTATTGAAAATTTGTTTTAAACAAGAAGAATCAGCTGAAGTTATAAATGATAATAGTGTAGTGTATACCCTTGATAATGCATGCCTGATTAGAAAAGATACTGTACTATAGTAGTCTGTAGAAGGAGACACTATAGATGTGCACCAAAGAGCTTTATATGGTTAATTAAAGATAACAACTGTGGCCCTAGTTGGTTACTCTTAACCATCACCAGTGTGTTCTTGTTGATTATTGTAATGTCATTTGAGTATGCTGGTCACTTACCCACCATTATTTCTCCCAGCATATGTATGTGTAAGCCACTAAAGCTTATTACTTGTGGGTCAGTTTTTATGTGTACTCAGTAAAGGCTACCTCTGTGTTAAATCTATACCTCAGCTTAGATAAAGGTTTTGAAGCAAGTATCACAGTATGTTTTTATTATTGGAGATGGTTAATGTGTTATATTTATAAGTTTTTTTGTATTTTAATATACTGTTTTAACTTGGCATATTAGTGAATAGAAATTTGCATTGGGTGGCTCTGCTTGTAGTTTTACTACTTGGCCTTACAAGCACTTGTAAGGGCCAGTATAGTAGTAAGAGCGCTTCTAGAATACCATTTGTATACTAGTACTGCTCAAAGGGTGCACAGAGGTACTGCTTGTAGTGTACAATGTACAACACACACAGCCTACCAAGTTTACCCGGCTGATGCCATTGCTTGTATACTGCTGGGCACAAGAAGTAATGTACACTTTGTATACACCCCACTGCTACATTTATAGCTAGGGACACTACTGAAATAATTATGCTTTTGCAAATAAACATGAAAGTGGGTGCTTACGAGATGGTCCTCTTCTCATAGAGTGAATGGTGCTTTATATTCAGGTGGTCATATTTGTTAGAGGGATATTAAGCACCAGTGTTGCACTCAAGGCTATACGAAAGTAGATGTTCATGGTGTCCACGGGAGAATTCATTTGCAACACAATAAACAATCACGTTTTGGATTTCTTATACATAAATTGGGTGGGTTTGTGAACAATGAATATCATAAAAGTAAATTTTTATTTTGATAAAAAATTTATTATTATTATTATTACTACACATATACTATCTATTATAATAATAACAACAAACCGGCTGTTTCCTACCAAGGCAGGGTGACCCAAAACATGAGAAACACACTCACTATCACAAACTTCGTCACTGTCTTGCCAGAGTGGCACTGATACTACAGTTCAAAACTGCACTCTTTCAGTGTGCAGACACTGTACTTTCCACCTCCAGGATTCAAGTCCGGCTAACCGGTTTCCCTGAGTCCCTTCATACATGTTACCTTGCTCACACTCCAACAGCATATCAAGTCATAAAAACCCATTTGTCTCCACTCCAGTCTAACATGTTTACATATGGTTGCTGGATGCTTCCCAGAGACTTAGTCCTGGAATTGGGAAGGGCAGTTCATGCAGTCTGAAGGCTGGATGAAAATGCTTCAGTTAGAGTAATCTGTTTGTGATTTCAGCACACTCCTGGAAAGAGAGTGATTGAGTGAATATTGGTGAAGGTTTTTTTTTCATCACCAAGGGTATAATTCATAGAGCTGAGAAGGAGTACACATACATTAGCCAGAGCTGTCAAACAAGCTAAATTTTAAAAAAATTAGTTATTCTCACATTTTTATTATAGATTGATAGATATACAGAACTTACGACAATGTGGTACTGTATGCAAGTTTTTTGTTTTTGCACTGAAACTACTTAGGAACTTGACCTAAATTTCCTGGAATTTACATAATCTAATGTAATCTTACCTAACCTAGTTAAAGCCAGTCTAACTTTAGTTAGTATCATTTAATATCTGTTATTATTATTATTACAATCATAGATAAACACTAAACCCACAAGGGTATTTAGTATCTATGAAGTATATTGTTCCAATATTCTGACAGATTTTTGTTCAAAATTTGGCCAAAAATATGTATGTATATATGTATGTATGTATGTGTATATATATATATATATATATGTATATGTATATGTATATGTATATATATATAAATAAAATTTATTTTGGCTTGTTTGGTAAAACAATCATTGCTTTATAAACCAAGTTGGCAAGTTCTGGATATAGAGAGCAACATCTACTACTGTATATTCTGTACATCTCTCTATATCACAGATATAGATAATTTTGCTTGCACGAGATAATAAAATAAATGCCGTGATGATAAAATTGTGTCAGTTATATGAAGGTGAGCCTTTAATAAAACATCTGAGAGACCAGTGGAACAAGCACCCTTTGTATTGTCTGTAAAAAGGAAATCGCTGTTGTGTTGAAAGAACAGGGCACAGCATGAACAGTGATGCAGTTTTGTTTTCTTTATTTTTGGAATGCAAAAAAAAAAAAAAATTGCTGTATTACCACTTGAACCTTGAAGTGTTAGAAAAAACAGCACCTTTACATATTCTGGAACTTAAATGTTCATAATTGGTTGTAAATTATGTGTAAGAATGTATATATATTGTGTAGGCATGTTCTGTATATTTTCTGGCTTGACAGCCTGGAGGGTGGTTACTAAAAGTTACAAAAGCTCTGCACGTCATTTTACCTCCAGGAGCATTGCCTAGGAGGGCTAGGTATTTTTGACACTGCTGAGCACGCCTCATGCTTCTCGGAGCTGTATATTGCATCTAGCGTCCTGTCGTTATTATTATCATTATTATTATTACTAGTCATCAAATTATGCCTTTAAAAGGTAATACATTACTTGGATAATTGTATGGATCATGTGCAGTCTTTCTCTCTGCACTGTTTGTTAAATACAATATTTTATGATAAACTTATTTCATTCTCCTATTTTATTTATGGACAGTATATTGTGAGTATGCAGGAGGGCCCCACTTATACAGCAGGTTAGGTTCCAGGCTACTGCTGTAAAGTGATTCATAGTCTTCTTTTCACTTTCAAATGCATATTAAAGCCTGATAACATGTTTACACTATCATATGTTAAGTGAGCAATGAAGCTAGGTCTAAAAAATGTATATACAGTACACACACATTACTTAACTTAAATATTTTTTGTCCTTAGCTTATAGCGAGTGGTGAATATATTTATTGTAGGAAGTCTGAATAAGTGAAGAATGGGTATATAATTGAAAACCACTGTATTAGCGAAATGCCATAAGTGAAGCACCGTACAGTGGGGCTCTCCTGTACTTTACTTTTTTCTTATATTTGCAGTTGATGTGATATCTTACCCCTCAAGGGAGGTTCCTTGATACTGGTGAGGGGCTCTTGATCTAGGGAATTGGATCTGTTCTCCAGTTCCCTGAATTAAGCCTGAATACCTTCCCTCTCTCCCCACAGGCGCTGTATAATCCTATAGGTTTAGCGCTTCCCCATGATTATAATACAGTGGACCCCCGCATAACGATCACCTCCGAATGCGGCCAATTATGTAAGTGTATTTATGTAAGTTCGTTTGTACGTGTATGTTTGGGGGTCTGAAATGGACTAATCTACTTCGCAATATTCCTTATGGGAACAAATTCGGTCAGTACTGGCACCTGAACGTACTTCTGGAGTGAAAAAATATCGTTAACCGGGGGTCCACTGTAATGTGATATGTCTTTAAAAGAGTGAATTTTATTGGTTTAAGACAAAAGCAGAGAAAACCTAAAGGATGTGTCATCTTTATAAGAAGAGACTCAAAACTTTTACTGCATTTCTAATGGGTAAACTTCTTAAAATAGATTATTGGCTATGATTCCTTGGGCTACATTGGATAGGACTTCCCTCAAGAGGGGTCATTGCAGCAGAGATAAGTGTTGGCTCTGTGTTTGCTTTGCATTTAAATCTGTTGGCTCCTCGTCTCCACTTGCCTGGAATTAGAGCTTGCCTATTGAGCTACAGCCCTTTGGTGGGGCATGCACTACTTCGGCAAGAAGATTAAGAGGTGAATTAAGAGGTTCAATGCTGGCCCAACTTATTCAATAACCAGTCATGTATTACTCCTTCACAGTCTCCTAATGAGTTTAGTGATAATATATAGTGCATTTGCTGCCCATCCTAATGAATTGCTTGTTTTGGTTCGCCATTCACTTCGTATCCTATAGGCTTTCACCTTCGAGGAGGTGCCTTGATACTGGCAAATTGCTCTGTCAAGGAATGTGGAACTGACTTTCCCTTTCTTGAATCTCATCTGATTGCCTCCCATTCCCCAGATGTTGTATGACCCTTACGGGTTTGGTGCTCTTTGACTAATAATACAGGGTTTAATCATACAACTGCTTCCTGGCACTCTTGAGAGTTACTTGCAAGCATGGAATATGACGTATTTTACTTTTCCTTGGATCGATCCTGAATGACCCCCTATTCCCCCAAGTGCTGTATGACCACTACGGGTTTAGTTCTTTCCCATGACTGCAAGAATCATATTGCTGATGAAATTATCCGGCAGCGTTCACACGGCTCCTCTCAGCACTTCTCTTTGTCTCTTGATGCTGGTGAGGGGCTTCAATGATTTGGAATAGTCTTACAGTCCTCCACTTTCTGGGATCAACCTGTTTGCTTCCCATTCCTCAGGAGCTGTACGATTCCTATGCGTTTAGCTCTATTCCCTAAAATTAATAATTTTGTGGAAGGCTGCTTCAGAGTTTATATAGACACAGGTACACATGTATAATTATCATAGTTTAACATGTGTAAATTACCCAGGATAACTCAAAAAGGCCAAAGTGACCTATTTTCACGTCAGCTCTGGTGCTCAGGCTGCCATGGGAATAATTGCGGGTATTTGTGCCCACGTATCGCTATATAGCCATTGTGGCTTAGCGCTTCTTTTTGATTATAATAATAATGTGCCCACGTTGTTAGTAAGTTTATTTAGGAACAGATGCACTTAAGTACAATTATCATACATTGTGTAAATTACCCAGGAAACCCAAAAAAAAAGTGAGTGACTTATTTCCATTGTATAGTTTCATGGTTTTAATGCACCAGCAGTGAACGCAGCTACAATAAATCCTAGCACACACAAGTACAATCTATGTAAATACTATGCCTTTGGTATCTGCAGGTATGGTATATCTGGTAAAACAGGTGGGACATGCACCTTTGACCATCCCTAAAACTGCTGCACCCACATGACAACAGGAGAGTGCAACTTCCCTTCTTGCAACTTATTTCACCCAGAAAATGCTACAATGCATACTGCCAGGCACATCATCTAAAGGGGACTAAAGATACAGACCAGCCAGACTATGGGAAACAAAAGAGAGGAGCCACAACCTCTCCATGGACAGAGTTATTTTAGGGCCAGAAGGGAAAAAAGGACTGGCAAGAAATGACAATGATCCTACACCACATGAAAATACTTCTGGAGCAGAGGCACGGACATTTGGTCTCTACCCCAGAACAACAGATATTAGAGTCAGCAAATAAAACTCCCCTAAATTCCACCAATACAACATTTGTCTTTGCAAACATATAAGGTCTAAAGCCGTCAAAAAACAAAATTCCTTACATCAAGGGACTGCTCATTGAGTCTTAGCTGTATAGTCCTTGTGGCTTAGCGCTTCTTTTTGATTATAATAATAATAATCATTGAGTCTTAGCGCTTCTTTTTTATTATAATAATAATGCTCATGGAGTCAAATGCAATGTTTGCAGCATTCACAGACACCCACATAAAGTATCATTATGACAACGAAATATGGATTCCAGGTTATAACCTATTCCGATGTGACGGACGAAACAGGCAACAAGGGGGAGGTTGGCCTTTATGTCACAGAGTCGCTCATTTGCACAGAACTACTAAACACCTCAAATGATGTAGTTGAAGTTTTGGCGGTAAAGATCGACAACCAAAACCTTGTCATTGTGGTAGTATACAAGCCTCCAGATGCAACTTCCCAGCAATTCCAGGAACAGCTTGAGAAAATTGACCAACTCCTACCCCAAACATCTTACTATTGAAAGTTAAGATACATGTGCAACATCTTTTGTATATAGTTCTACTGTCTTCTAATTATGTCCTAGAATCTGTATTGATAAAGCCACTGGATGGCGAAACGTCTACAATAAAGATATCCAGATGCTGCACGTGTGTCTGTTGGTGAGGGGCTCTTTATTTAGGGAATTGGATCTGTGCTCCAGTTCCCCGAATTAAGCCTGAATGCCTTCCACATCCCCCCCCCCCAGGCGCTGTATAACCCTCCGGGTTTAGCGCTTCCCCCTTGATTATAATAATAATAATAATGCACATGTGTCTTAACTTTCATATTGTCGGTATTTTATACCTTTCTTGCACATCTTACTGCTTGGAGATTTCAACTTGAGACACCTAAAATGGAGGAATATAGCAAACAATGTTTTAGTAGAGATCACCCCGGGAGGCAGCTCAGATGAATTATTATTATTATTATAATCAAGGGGGAAGCGCTAAACCCGGAGGATTATACAGCACCGGGGGGGGGGGGGGGGATGTGGAAGGCATTCAGGCTTAATTCGGGGAACTGGAGCACAGATCCAATTCCCTAAATCAAGAGCCCCTCACCAACATCAAGGAACCTTCCTTGAGGGGAGCTCAGATGAAAATTCACACACACACACACACACACGAACTACTAAATCTCTGCAACAGATTCACCTTAAACCAGCAAATAGTAGAGGCTACAAGACTAGAAAATACGCTGGACCTCATCTTCACTAACAATGATGATCAGATACATAATATAACTGTATCAAAGACAATTCACTCAGATCACAATATAATAGAGGTACAGACATGTATGCACAGGGCTCTGGACCAGCAAAATGTAAGCAGTTATGAAGGTCTCTTCACGAAATTAAATTTCAATAACAAAAACATACAATGGGACCAAGCAAACCATGTCCTAAATGAAACAAGCTGGGAAGATATCCTAAACAACACGGACCCGAACATCTGCCTTGAAAAAATGAATTCTGTGGTTCTTGAGATCTGCTCAAGACACATTCCATTAAGAAAAAGAAAGAGAAGATTTGTAAACTTGAAAGAGAGAGACGTTCCCTCTACAGACGAAGGCGAAGAGTCACAGAGCTGCTGAGTGGGGTCAATATATCTGAAATACAAAGGGAAGCACTAGTCAATGAAATTGCAAATACCCAACTTAAGCTGAAGGAATTTTATAGGAGACAAGAATCACAGGAAGAACTAAAAGCCATAAAGAAAATTGAAAAAAAAATACTTCTTCTCTTATGCCAAATCTAAGGGAAAAGCAACATCCAGTACTGGGCCCCTGCTTAGGCGGGTTGGGACATACACAGATGATAGCCAAGAAATGAGTGAGATACTAAAGTCCCAATATGACTCAGTTTTTCGCGATCCACTGCCCACTCTAAGGGTCGACAATCCAAATGAATTCTTTATGAACGAAACCCAAAATTTGGTCATCCCAAAACTCTCGGATATTATTATAACTCCACAAGATTTTGAAATTTCAACTACTCAGATATGGAAAACTTGAAGAAATTAAAAATGTGTCAGGGTATACCTCAAATTTTAACCATACAATAGAGCTGAAAAGTAATGTGAAGGACCTGGGAGTGATAATGTCAGAGGATCTCGCCTTCAAAGACCACAACAATGTATCTACCTCATCTGCTAGGAAAATGATAGGATGGATAATGAGAACCTTTAAAACTAGGGACGCCAAGCCCATGATGATTCTCTTCAAATTGCTTGTGCTCTCTAGGCTGGAATACTGCTGTACAATAACGGCCCCCTTCAAGGCTGGCGACATTGCAGACCTGGAGAGTGTACAAAGAACTTTCACGGCATACACAAGTGCGATAAGGCACCTAAACTACTGGGAACGGTTGAAGGTCCTTGATCTGTATTCCCTCGAACGCAGGCGAGAGAGATACATGACAATATACACTTAGAAGGTCCTGGAGGGATTGGTACCAAACCTGCAAAGGAAAATCACTCCATATGAAAGCAAAAGACGGCAGGAGATGCAACATTCCCCCGATGAAAAACAGGGGCGCCACGAGTACACTGAGAGACAACACAATAAGTGTCTGGGGCCCAAGACTGTTCAATTGCCTCCCAGCATACATAAGGGGGATTACCAATAGACCCCTGGGTGTCTTCTAGAAGGCACTGGACAGGCACCTTAAGTCAGTACCTGACCAACAGGGCTGTGGTTCGTACGTCAGCTTGCGTGCGGCCAGCAGTAACAGCCTGGTTGATCAGACCCTGATCCACTATGAGGCCTGGTCTCAGACCGGGCCGCGGGGGCGTTGACCCCCGAAACCCTCTCCAGGTAAACCTCGATATTTGTCGAGGTGCCCCGGTGACCTGGTGGCTAAAGCTCTCGCTTCACACACGGAGGGCCCGGGTTCGATTCCCGGTGGGGTGGAAACATTTCGATGTATTTCCTTACACCTATTGTCCTGTTCACCCAGCAACAAATAGGTACTTGGGTGTTAGTGGACTGGTGTGGGTGGCATCCTGGGGGACAAGATTGAAGACCACAATGGAAATAAGTTAGACTGTCCTCGATGACGCACTCTCATGGGTTATCCTGGGTGACTAACCCTCCGGGATTAAAAATCCGAAGAAAATCTTATCTTAATGTGACTTTGTTAGGTTATCCTTATTGTATGGTCTCTTAACGTGCTAGTGACACCCCTGCTTTCCATAAGAGACCATACAATAAGTGTCAGGGGCCCGAGACTGTTCAACTGCCTCCCAGCACACATAAGGGGGATTACCAACAGACCCCTGGCAGTCTTCAAGCTGGCACTGGACAAGCACCTAAAGACAGTTCCTGATCAGCCGGGCTGTGGCTCGTACGTTGGTTTGCGTGCAGCCAGCAGCAACAGCCTGGTTGATCAGGCGCTGATCCACCAGGAGGCCTGGTCACAGACCGGGCCGCGGGGGCGTTGACCCCCGAAACTCTCTCCAGGTAAACTCCAGGTATCCTAGGTAATTTACACTATGTAGGGTAATTGTATTTATGTGCATCTGTACCTAAATAAACTTAAGATAATCGAAATAACTTAAACAGGAACAATACCCCAAGATTTATTTCTTTGTAAAGGTTAGAATGTGAAATTGCAATTTTGGTTTGCCACGTACAAGTTGTGAGTTCATTACCTTGTACCTAGTTCAGCCATCAAAACTTTGGAGCCCGGTCCCTGGACCCATTGTGTACCTCTGTAATCTGTAAATACCTTTGTAACCTGTCATGATTGTGACTAGACCTACCTGGAGTTCATTACCTTTGTAAATTGTGAGTTCATTACCTTTGTAAATTGTGAATTCATTACCTCTGTAACTTGCTCAGCTATCAAAACTTTGAGGCCCAGTCCCTGGACCAATTATGTACCTCTGTAATCTTTTGACTACCGCCCACAGGATGGGTATGGGGTGCATAATAAACATATTAAACTAAACTAACACGTACAAGGTCCCTCAAGGGAGGTTCCTTGACGCTGGTGAGGGGCTCTTGATCTAGGGAATTGGATCTGTGCTCCAGTTCCCTGAATTAAGCCTGAATACCTTCCATTCCTCCCCCACATGCGCTGTATAATCCTATGGGTTTAGCGCTCCCCATAATAATAATAATAATAGTAATAATAATGAGTATAAGGATACCCACTATCATGGCGGGGCATTTCGGGCAGACTAATCCTAATAAATAATAACTACTTAAATCTATACAAGATAAGAATAATAATCTTGAAGTTGTACAGAATAAACGAAGATGAAAAAGAACCCAATGGAATTACTAAGGACCCTAAGGATCCCAATGGAAATACAAGGACCCTAAGGATCCTAATGGGAATACAAGGACCCTAAGGATCCCAATGGAAATACAAGGACCCTAAGGATCCTAATGGGAATACAAGGACCCTAAGGATCCCAATGGAAATACAAGGACCCTAAGGATCCCAGTGGAATTACTAAGGACCCTAAGGATCCTAATGGGAATACAAGGACCCTAAGGATCCCAATGGAAATACAAGGACCCTAAGGATCCTAATGGGAATACAAGGACCCTAAGGATCCCAATGGAAATACAAGGACCCTAAGGATCCCAATGGAATTACTAAGAACCCTAAGGATCCTAATGGGAATACAAGGACCCTAAGGATCCCAATGGAAATACAAGGACCCTAAGGATCCTAATGGGAATACAAGGACCCTAAGGATCCCAATGGAAATACAAGGACCCTAAGGATCCCAATGGAATTACTAAGGACCCTAAGGATCCCAATGGAAATACAAGGACCCTAAGGATCCCAATGGAAATACAAGGACCCTAAGGATCCCAATGGAAATACAAGGACCCTAAGGATCCCAATGGAAATACAAGGACCCTAAGGATCCCAATGGAAATACAAGGACCCTAAGGATCCCAATGGAAATACAAGGACCCTAAGGATCCCAATGGAAATACAAGGACCCTAAGGATCCCAATGGAAATACAAGGACCCTAAGGATCCCAATGGAAATACAAGGACCCTAAGGATCCCAATGGAAATACAAGGACCCTAAGGATCCCAATGGAAATACAAGGACCCTAAGGATCCCAATGGAAATACAAGGACCCTAAGGATCCCAATGGAAATACAAGGACCCTAAGGATCCCAATGGAAATACAAGGACCCTAAGGATCCCAATGGAAATACAAGGACCCTAAGGATCCCAATGGAAATACAAGGACCCTAAGGATCCCAATGGAAATACAAGGACCCTAAGGATCCCAATGGAAATACAAGGACCCTAAGGATCCCAATGGAAATACAAGGACCCTAAGGATCCCAATGGAAATACAAGGACCCTAAGGATCCCAATGGAAATACAAGGACCCTAAGGATCCCAATGGAAATACAAGGACCCTAAGGATCCCAATGGAAATACAAGGACCCTAAGGATCCCAATGGAAATACAAGGACCCTAAGGATCCCAATGGAAATACAAGGACCCTAAGGATCCCAATGGAAATACAAGGACCCTAAGGATCCCAATGGAAATACAAGGACCCTAAGGATCCCAATGGAAATACAAGGACCCTAAGGATCCCAATGGAAATACAAGGACCCTAAGGATCCCAATGGAAATACAAGGACCCTAAGGATCCCAATGGAAATACAAGGACCCTAAGGATCCCAATGGAAATACAAGGACCCTAAGGATCCCAATGGAAATACAAGGACCCTAAGGATCCCAATGGAAATACAAGGACCCTAAGGATCCCAATGGAAATACAAGGACCCTAAGGATCCCAATGGAAATACAAGGACCCTAAGGATCCCAATGGAAATACAAGGACCCTAAGGATCCCAATGGAAATACAAGGACCCTAAGGATCCCAATGGAAATACAAGGACCCTAAGGATCCCAATGGAAATACAAGGACCCTAAGGATCCCAATGGAAATACAAGGACCCTAAGGATCCCAATGGAAATACAAGGACCCTAAGGATCCCAATGGAAATACAAGGACCCTAAGGATCTCAATGGAAATACAAGGACCCTAAGGATCCCAATGGAAATACAAGGACCCCAATGGAATTACTAAGGATGCAGTGGAAAATTGCATTTATCTGAATGTAACTAATTATGTACATAACAGTAAATGATAACAAAGATAATTATTATTTATCAATGTTACATAGACAAGTAGGAATTTGGGACACCTAGGTCGCAAAAAATGTCCCCCTTCGATACCTACCACTGTCATAACCACAAGTTGCTCTGGACCTATTAATTAAATGAAATATACATACACCAGGAATACTGGTAAATATATAAATTTGTGGACTGTATATTAAAAATAATAAATAGTTATATATATACACAATTACATAACAGAAGGAAAATATATCTTAATATCACTCACCAATTTGACTGGAGATTAATGTGTATCATACTAAAAAAAACCTCACTCTAACTAAATTTATGAAAATAATGCTGGCCAGAATTACACACAAATCTAGAGAGCTTATCTGAGGTTCCTGGAGCTGTCTTGTCCAGTCGTCTGATATCTCAAGTTATGCAGGAATGCATATCCACCAATTTCGCCTCCTATTTGAGAGGTGTCAACACAATTTTAACCTCTAGAGCACGAAAAATTCTTCCCCATTCACCAACGTTTGTACAGAATTCAAAACCAAGATGGCGAGTCTCTTCTTTTTTTCGGTAACATACCTCTTTTAAAAATACAATATAGGGCATCTATTTACCTATAAATTACCGTATTTCCGGAAAATATATACAGTATTTTCCACAGATGCTAAGGATCCCAATGGAAATACAAGGACCTCAATGGAAATACTAAGGACCCTAAGGATCCCAATAGAAATACAAGGACCCCAATGAAATTACTAAGGGCCCTAAGGATCCCAATGGAAATTCAAGGACCTCAATGGAAATACTAAGGACCCTAAGGATCCCAATGGAAATACAAGGACCCCAATGAAATTACTAAGGACCCTAAGGATCCCAATGGAAATACAAGGACCTCAATGGAATTACTAAGGACCCTAAGGATCCCAATAGAAATACAAGGACCCCAATGGAAATACTAAGAACCCTAAGGATCCCAATGGAAATACAAGGACCCCAATGGAATTACTAGGGCCCTAAGGATCCCAATGGAAATACAAGGACCTCAATGGAATTACTAAGGGCCCTAAGGATCCCAATGGAAATACAAGGACCCCAATAGTAATACAAAGACCCAAAGGATCCCAATGGAGATACAAGGACCCTAAGGATCCCAGTGGAATTACAAGGACCCTAAAGATCCAATGGAAATACAAGGACCCTAAGGATCCCAATGGAAATACAAGGACCCCAATGGAAATACAAGGACCCTAAGGATCCCAATGGAAATACAAGGACCCCCAATAGTAATACAAGGACCCCAATAGCAATACAAGGATCTCAATGGTAATACAAGGATCCCAATAGAAATATAAGAAACCCAAATAGTAATACAAGGATCCCATTGGAAATGCAAGGACCCCAATGAAAATACAACGACCCCAATGGAAATAAGTCACTCTTGACTTTTTTTGGGCAAGAGTATTATCCTAGGTACTTTAGACCATGTATGATAATTGTACCTATGTGTACCTGTGACTAATTAAAGTTAGTAACTGAGTGGCTGTATAAAGGCTGGATAAGAGTAACGTGAGGGCTCCTCTACCTGGTACAACCTTGACTCCCAACCATCACACGGTCACCACAATGATGTCTAACACAGTGGAGCTCTGCAGGCAGCTCACACAAGCTAGGAATGAGCTTAATAATCTTAGGTGAGGTGCTTTTTTTACCTTTTATACTCCGAGATAAGGTGACACACTTGGGCACCAATGGAAATAAGTCACTTTGACTTTTTTGGGTTATCTTAGGTTCTCTACATATATATTGTTATGTATGTGTAATGCTGGTGAGGAGCTCTTGATCTAGGGAATTGGATCTGTGCTCTAGTTCCCTGAATTAAGCCTGAATGCCTTCCATTCCCCACCACCACAGGCGCTGTATAATCCTACGGGTTTAGCGCTTCCCCATTATAATAATATGTATGTGTAATCTATGTAACTATTTGTGTATAGCTGAATAAACTTACTTCCAGCTCCAGTGTTTCAAACTGAGAATCTTCATGTCTAAAATAAGGAACGACCCTAATGGAAATAAGTCGCTTTGATTTTTTTTTTTGGGGGGGGTTATCCTGGGTAATTTACACATGTTACTGTACTCACCTAATTGTGTAAAACAGCCAGAGCGGGAGTTGATAGGTCTAGGCCTTTCGTGTTTCGATCAACACATTATCAGGAGCTTGCAATATAGAAATGAGTAGGACGTCAGTGTAGATTCGTTACATAAAATTTTGTTGGGATTTTTAAACCTGGAGGGTTAGCTACTTAGGATAACCCAAGAAAGTCAGTGCATCATCGAGGACTGTCTATCTTATTTCCATTGTGGTCCTTCAGTCTTGTCCCCCAGGATGCCACCCACATCAGTCCACTAACACTCAGATCCCTACTTACTGCTAGGTAAACAGGAACAACAAGTGTAAGGAAACGTGCTCAATGTTTCCACCCGTGCCAGGGATTGAACCATGGACACTCAGTGTGTGAGGTGAGAGTGTTGCCTACCAGGCCACGAGACACCTAGATTCATTCAGGGGGATGTTCTTACTTCGAACAAAAATGTTCCTCTGAACAAATCTACTTGGACTTCCTCCTCATTTCTTCAGCATTGCAAGCTCCTGATGATGTGTTAATTGCAACACGAAAGGCCTATCATTCAACTCTCCCTGTGGTTGTTTTGCATATTGTATTGCTTGTTTGCAATTACTGCATGTGTTACTGTATATGATAATTGTACTTATGTGAATCTGTGCCTAAATAAATTTATTGTATTAATACTGGTAGAATTACCAACAATATGTTAAGTAAAAGGTCACAAGTGCAACTAATATGACATTTTTTTGTGGCAAAACGTCGCCACAATAAAATGTCGCATTAGTTGCACTTGTGTACTTTTAATTAAATAAACTTGCCCAAAATGCATTGCATACTAGTAGCTATCTTTTGTGTTTACCAATGCATTATTATATGTAAACTAAATTATTTTGTACTGTAAAAAAATAACTAGTTTGACATTCATGTAATCAGTTTCAAAGTTTTTTATCCTAGCAGTCTGGCAAGAGATTAATATTCATCTTTGATTGCCTGATCAGCCAGGTTATTGTTGCTAGTCCCTTCAAGGGAGGTTCCTTGATGCTCCTATGCTCCCCTTCCTTGGATTGAACTTGAATGCTTGCCATTCAGCCAGGTGCTATATAACACTAAGGGGTTTAGTGCCCTCCACATGAATATAATAATAATAATAATAATAAATAATGTTGTAGCCAATGGCTTTAGGCTGATATCAATAAGGTTTTCTTATAGAGTATTGCCGGTACAAGTATCCTACAAGTTCTTGTAAAAATACGAGACTTAAAATTCTTTTTAAAAAATCTCTACAAATATTGCATTGTTTTTTACAGTACAGTGGACCCCCGGTTAACGATATTTTTTCACTCCAGTAGTATGTTCAGGTGCCAGTACTGACCGAATTTGTTCCCATAAGAAATATTGTGAAGTAGATTAGTCCATTTCAGACCGCCAAACATACACGTACAAACGCACTTACATAAATACACTTACATAATTGGTCACATTCGGAGGTAATCGTTATGCGGGGGTCCACTGTACTTTGTCATTTTCAGGTCTATTATGTTACGTAGAAACTCGTTAATTTCAGGAAAAGGCTGCAGGGCTTACAGGCACAACATCGGAAAGATGTATCGCATCTGGAGAAGCTGCTGGCACACGGCCATTGTCTGAACGGTGACTTTCTGCAAGGATCTTCATGCAAGCCTAATTCTGGAGATGACACTAAATTAGATCTTTTAAGTGGCTGGAAGCCAATAGGTAAGTTATAGCCCAGAGTAACCAAAATTTTACTAGATTCAGTATTAATTACAGTATTACAAATACAGGTACCATCCGACTTACGACTGAGCTTGGTTCCGACCAACTGGTCGTAAGTTGAAATGGATGTAAGTTGAACCTTACTACTGAATATCAACATCACATTTTTGTAATGGCTTTATTTTATTGTTTTATTTTGGTATTTCATTTTTTACTTTACTTTTTATGCTGTTAGTACTGTATTTTATACTGTAAGGTTTAGGATAAACACTGTGTACAACACAAACAGTTGTTTATTTCCCAGAAATTTGGCATAAAACACACGGTCGTAAGTTGAGTGATCATATGTCAAGCAGGTCGTAAGTTGGATGGTAGGTGTACATATATGTGTATTATACTGATGTGATATAAAAAATGTATAAAACAGTATTCTAATACACTAAATCCTCGACTTACAAATATGTTGAGAATCTTCTGTACGTATTGTGTATAATGTCATTATTATATCATTATTGTGTGTAATACCATTATTATATATTATTGTGTATAATATCATTGTCCATGTTCACCTGACAGTAAAGTAGGTACTAGGGTGCTAGTTGACTGGTGTTGGTCGCATTCTGGGGATAAAACTGACCTAATTTACTCGAAATGCTCTGCATAACAAGGGACTTTCTATATAGTAGTATGTCATTGATGTCAGCTATGGTCTCTATAAGTTGTATCATGTACTTGTAGAAATACAAGTACTGTACATGGAGAAATACTTGTAGAAATACAAGCCCATGGTTATGCTCTACATAACTATGGGCTTTCAACATGCACTCAGGTGTCATCCATTTCTGTAAAATCAAAGTATCATGTTGAAATGAACTTGTATTTGTATTTATAATACCAAGAAGCTGCAATTAAAAATACCTCTTACTGCTAGGATTAAATTGCTTGTTAAGGAAATGTGTATAGGATATTTATTGGAACTTGTTTATCAACAGGGCACATCATATCTTGGTTTCGGACCAAAAATGGAACTCCACGGCAGGGGAGTGTGAGTAGTCTGAGCCGTGGTATTATGAAGGTGGACAAGAGTGTGTTCAATAATCCCCAGCATGCACTTGAAGGATTACATGAGTACTCCCATGTGTGGTAAGGCCCTTGGCTTATGAGGCATAGTTTTGACTTCCACTGATGTAACCTCCTTATGATGTATAGAAATATACATAGTTGGTTGAATATTATTGTCGGCAACTGGCCCAGTGGTTTAGGCACTGGCCTGGAGTTTTATGACTCACTAGCTGTGGATTCAGACCTTGCCCTTCCTGGAATGTAACTTTGTGTTGTTGGGGAGAACAGGGAATTTATATGGAAGTAATACTTGTGTGGTCACATAGTACACTTCAGGGAGACTGTTGATTGAAGCCATTCATAGCCCTTCATATTTCAGAGTGGTGTACTAGTATAGGCTTAAGCTCATAGTCTCCCACTTCAATATCTCCCAGTAGTAGCATATAACAACCCCTGACTGTCTTTAATTCTGGAGCCATCTTCTCATTATCAGATATGAATACTGTTGATGCCATCTGCTTCTAGCAAATCCCAGTTTTGTCAACATTAAAAATTTGTTGCAGTATGTAACCACCATCTATGATTCACCATAAATTATCCTGATTCTGAGGTAGCTGCTGTGGCCTCAGCAGCCATTCAATTGCTTCACTTTTCAAATCTTTCAGACTGCTATTGACTACACTAGCACCAAATTTTTGTGTCTGAACTCTCACCATCTTTATTTAACTCCTTACACCAACTCTTTTTTCCTTCTTTTAAATAACCTGTATTTACATTGCTGTGTAAGTACATGTTGCCATTTTTTTCCCCTGTAGGATCTTCTTTGTTTTTGATCAAAATGAAGATAAAGGTATGGGTCACAGCAAGACAAAAGTAGCACCTCCACGGCTCAATGGAGAACGAGTAGGTGTGTTCGCTACTCGATCTCCTCATAGACCCAATCCTCTAGGTCTGACATTGGCCCGATTGGAAAGAGTCCAAGGTATTGTGCCATTTTAATATTTAAGATTAATTTTGGATCATTTAACCAATTTAAAACTTTAAGAAATATATAAAAAATATATGCGGGTTTGTTAAAATAGATTAAGATAATATTTTATGGTCTATTTGTTCAGCAGGTGTACCCCAGGTTGACTTGAACAGCTGACCCAACTGTCTGTGGTGATTGATGACGCAACCTGACCATCACACCTATTTTTTCTCCATGGGGACGTGGAAAAGAATTCTTCCTCCATAAGCCATGCTTGTCATAAGAGGCAACAAAAATGCTGGGAACAATGGGCTAGAATCCCTTCTTCAGAATAGATTACTGAATTTAAAAAGAAAAAACTATATTCTTTTTTAGGTCACCCTGCCTCAGTGGGATATAGCTGATTTGTTGAAAAAAAAAAATGTTTAGCAGGATCTGTGTTTACAAGTTGCCAAAGTGGCTAAATAAGATTCTGACTGCTCTTGTCGGTAATATGCCTTCAACATTTATAACTCTATACTCTCGGTTAAACTGAAGGTGCAGAGTACATACTGTGATTAGTTACAATATCAGTTCACTATTTACTTTATTCCTTTTAAGATGAACTAGCCAACTTAGCCCTTTGAACCAGACAGTTTTCATAAAATTTAATTTTGCATCCTTGGTAATGCTTTCTTTTGTTATTGCATGGCTTTGAGTATTTCTCTCTCTTCTAGTTTGTCACATATTTATAATATGTTTTAAACCAGATTACTGTTACAAATTTGAACTTTTGATCTAATGTGGCTTAGGATTGTAGATGACATCCTTTGTTGTGTTGAATAGACAGGAATCTAGCACATTTCCTGACTGACTTAAATAACGTTGTCTCTAGTATTAGGTTCAAAATTTAACGAGGAGAGTACAGTAAGACTCTCGTATCCATGGGGGATACATTCCAAGGACCTGCTGCAGATATCGAAACTGCAGATAATAGCGAACTCTATATGTAAGTTGCTTTTCGTTGACATACGTACCTATTATAATCTACGCACAATAAGTGAAAAATTATTACTGATGGGAAGCACTTTACGGCTTCTCTTAGGTTTTGAAGAACTTCCACTACTTTTGCTCTGAGGCCATTATTAAGCAAAATTAAGGATTATTTTTGGGCCACGGTAAACCGTGGATAGATGAAACTGCGGATACCAAACCTGTGGATTCGAGGGTCCTGCTGTATTCTCCCCCTCTGCATTTGTGTGTCCCTGAGGATGTCTTGAAATAAAAACAAATGCTTGTGTCTCCACTATTCATTTTCCTATGGAACAGGTTAATGAGTATGAAGAGAAATTAAAGAGTATAAAATATTTAGGAGAGGGAACAGTTTAGTGTATTCTTAACACACTTTTTCATTGTTTCAGGTGACTGCCTGTACCTGTCTGGATTAGATATATTGGATGGAACACCAGTGTTGGACATAAAGCCTTATATTCCTCAATATGATGCTCCACAGCCTCTCTCATCTGCTTCGGAAAACTTTGCTGCACAAGAAAGAAGAAATGAAACCAGGGATTGTGGACTCTTTCAGGGTAAAAATTCAGAAAATGTGACGGAAATTATTGTTAAAGAGAATTCCTACTGTAGTGTGACTATTGCAGGAGGTTCACAGCCTAATAATAAACATAAAATGAAACAGAATGCTCCAAACTCTAAGCTGGTGTGTACAGAAGAAAATCCTGGTGGCAAAAAGAGCCAAAGAGAATTTTTGAAGGAAAAACTTTCTCTCAAGAAAGTAAATGAAACAATGTCTGACACAAAAATTGTTAACCATCTTTCACTGAAGCAGTGTGATGGAAGAGTCTTGCAACCTAGTGAAGAATCAGGCAGAGATGAGTGCAATGATTCAGGCAACTTAAATTTCTCCAGTACAAATTGTGGGAAAGATTTAATAGCGTGTGATAAAGGAGATTTCGCGTCTTGTCGATTCAAAGAAAACAGCACGTCTCGCATAAACAAAGGAAAGAAGTCACATTCCACATTGGGCAATAAAAAGCACATTAAGGCCCAGAATCATCAGGTGACTTGTAAGCCACTTAACCCATCAGGTGATGTGGGAAGAGTGGAAGAGGTGACTACAGCATCATGGCTTGAAGCCCCTCCATCATCATCACTTCAAGTGATTTTTAATCCAATTGCTGAGGCCCAAGTGAAGCTTTTTTCCAAATGTGCGGAAAAAGAGTGTTATCGGTAAGAATTTCACAACTAAATTCATTCTATTTTGCAGAACAACTATAGAAAAAATTAAACATTGAAGTTTTCATGTGCAAACATGCCAAAGTTTTTGGGATACAGCATGTTATATAGACTTTATGTTGCATTTTAGCTACATATAACTCCTACTGGGCTAGTGTTTTTTTGTGAATATCATAATACAATTTGTATTTAAGATCTATTAGTATTATTATAATCAAGGGGGAAGTGCTAAACCCATAGGATTATATAGCACCTGTGGGAGGGATATGGAATGTATTCAGGCTTAATTCAGGGAACTGGAGCACAGATCCATTTCCCTATTAGGTCTCTTAGTAGATTATCAGAAATGGTATTCCTGTTAATACTCAATGTAAGCTCTTCCTGCAGGCTCGAGTTCCTCGAAGATGGTGCCGAATTGACAAGTGCTATAAGTAGTGTGCTCAGTGAGGATCCACGCTCAGCATATCGAAGACAAAAGTGCTCCTCCCTTCTCTACTACTTTGCTGTTGATTCTGCACACATTACTGCTTGGTTTGAGGGGGGCACAGCTGAAGTACTAAGAGTCCATCCATTACAAGCAAACATGCAAAGAGAGACCAGTGAGACTTAGTCTAGAAAGGTGAATAGTGTACAGTATAAATGAACTATTAAGCCATTTTGATATAATAATCTCTTAAGTGCTTGGTATTGGCTAGCTTCAAGGGCATTTATAAATAGAAACCAAAGTTTTGGGTCACCCTACCTTAGTGGGAGATGGCTATTGAGGTAAAAAAAATATCCTCTTGTATTTGGCAAGAGCTCACCTTTTTTCTACAAGTTAAGAAACTGTTTAAGAAGACAAGAGCCACAACACTTGTGCCAATTGTAAGCAATAGATGTAATAAGGGATACCAGCATCTTGCAGTGACCTCAGATTTTACAAGTGACTAAGTCACCTGAAGATTTGTCCCAAGGAAAACTGAAATATAGCTAATGTATTTTTGGTAATGTGATTTTTTTTTTTTTTTTACACTAAAACTAATAGAACTTAAGCCTTGCTAGACTTTACGCAGTATAAAATAACTTGTTGGTATTTTACCTAACCTACATAGGATTTTGCATAATGCTCGGTGGCCGATACAGAATTAGTGCACATTTTTTGAATATATAATGTGGTATTTTAGTTCCTTGGGAGGGTGAATCTTCAGGTGATATCCTCTTTATTGTCCTTTCAAGAGGAAAGGGATGAAGGACTCTTGATCTGGTGAACTGGAGCTACCTTTTATTAAACCCAGTTGCTTCCCCTTCACCAGACACTGTAGGACCTGTGCAGGTTTAATGCTTCCTCATGATTAATAATAATGGTTATACCTGGAAATAAGAAGTATGTTCCCTGCACTTTGAAGGTTAGGTAGGGGATGCTAGAGGGTTATTTATGGTATGTCTGCCAAGACACCTATTGAACGAAGGTCTTTTCATTTTTTGGGGGGCCATCTTACCTGGTCGGAGTTTGCTGGCAAGGTAAAAATAATAGTGTACAGATTTTCCAGTATTTATTTTATTTCAGTACCTTACAATTTGTTTAAAGTATCATGGGGCACGAGATTTATCTGCATCCATTTCCAGGTGCAGTAACAATGTTTGGTTATTGGAGCCATAGCTGGATTAAGATTTTGTTGGTCCCATGGCTACAGGAACCCTGAGGCCCCAGTGGTATTTTCAAAAGAAGAAAAATTAATCACAGCAGTCAACAGTTCATCATATATGTGATGTAATAACAGTATGATTATAAACTTACATCAGTAACTGTCAACACATTTCACTTAACCTCTGGAGGCCCTCCAGATGGCAGAGACCCTTGGGCTGCAGCACCTAAACCCCATGTCTTAATCCAGCCCTGATAGGAGCATGCCCCAGCATTCATGGTTTTTCAACACAGTTGTACCAATGTGCCATGCAGAAACATTGGTAACTGAACTGAATTCCTTATGTTATATTTTCCATTAACTTTTTCTTCAGCCACACTAGTCAGTTGGTGAGTATTAATTTATTTTTTTAAGGAGCTTAGATATATATTAGTGATAGATTTTTTATTTGAGTATTAATTTTAATACAATAGTTTAACATAGTATACAATACAATGAGATATAAACTTTTCTGTTAAAAGTAATACAGGTTGAGTACATTTCACGATTATAATAATACAATAATGATGTTATTGGAGGATAGATGGGCTAATGAGAGCATAGGCAATGGGGTCGAAGAGGTATGGGGTAGGTTTAAAAATGTAGTGTTAGAGTGTTCAGCAGAAGTTTGTGGTTACAGGAAAGTGGGTGCAGGAGGGAAGAGGAGCGATTGGTGGAATGATGATGTAAAGAGAGTAGTAAGGGAGAAAAAGTTAGCATATGAGAAGTTTTTACAAAGTAGAAGTGATGCAAGGAGGGAAGAGTATATGGAGAAAAAGAGAGAAGTTAAGAGAGTGGTGAAGCAATGTAAAAAGAGAGCAAATGAGAGAGTGGGTGAGATGTTATCAACAAATTTTGTTGAAAATAAGAAAAAGTTTTGGAGTGAGATTAACAAGTTAAGAAAGCCTAGAGAACAAATGGATTTGTCAGTTAAAAATAGGAGAGGAGAGTTATTAAATGGAGAGTTAGAGGTATTGGGAAGATGGAAGGAATATTTTGAGGAATTGTTAAATGTTGATGAAGATAGGGAAGCTGTGATTTCGTGTATAGGGCAAGGAGGAATAACATCTTGTAGGAGTGAGGAAGAGCCAGTTGTGAGTGTGGGGGAAGTTCGTGAGGCAGTAGGTAAAATGAAAGGGGGTAGGGCAGCCGGGATTGATGGGATAAAGATAGAAATGTTAAAAGCAGGTGGGGATATAGTTTTGGAGTGGTTGGTGCAATTATTTAATAAATGTATGGAAGAGGGTAAGGTACCTAGGGATTGGCAGAGAGCATGCATAGTTCCTTTGTATAAAGGCAAAGGGGATAAAAGAGAGTGCAAAAATTATAGGGGGATAAGTCTGTTGAGTGTACCTGGTAAAGTGTATGGTAGAGTTATAATTGAAAGAATTAAGAGTAAGACGGAGAATAGGATAGCAGATGAACAAGGAGGCTTTAGGAAAGGTAGGGGGTGTGTGGACCAGGTGTTTACAGTGAAACATATAAGTGAACAGTATTTAGATAAGGCTAAAGAGGTCTTTGTGGCATTTATGGATTTGGAAAAGGCGTATGACAGGGTGGATAGGGGGGCAATGTGGCAGATGTTGCAAGTGTATGGTGTAGGAGGTAGGTTACTGAAAGCAGTGAAGAGTTTTTACGAGGATAGTGAGGCTCAAGTTAGAGTATGTAGGAAAGAGGGAAATTTTTTCCCAATAAAAGTAGGCCTTAGACAAGGATGTGTGATGTCACCGTGGTTGTTTAATATATTTATAGATGGGGTTGTAAGAGAAGTAAATGCGAGGGTCTTGGCAAGAGGCGTGGAGTTAAAAGATAAAGAATCACACACAAAGTGGGAGTTGTCACAGCTGCTCTTTGCTGATGACACTGTGCTCTTGGGAGATTCTGAAGAGAAGTTGCAGAGATTGGTGGATGAATTTGGTAGGGTGTGCAAAAGAAGAAAATTAAAGGTGAATACAGGAAAGAGTAAGGTTATGAGGATAACAAAAAGATTAGGTGATGAAAGATTGAATATCAGATTGGAGGGAGAGAGTATGGAGGAGGTGAACGTATTCAGATATTTGGGAGTGGACGTGTCAGCGGATGGGTCTATGAAAGATGAGGTGAATCATAGAATTGATGAGGGAAAAAGAGTGAGTGGTGCACTTAGGAGTCTGTGGAGACAAAGAACTTTGTCCTTGGAGGCAAAGAGGGGAATGTATGAGAGTATAGTTTTACCAACGCTCTTATATGGGTGTGAAGCGTGGGTGATGAATGTTGCAGCGAGGAGAAGGCTGGAGGCAGTGGAGATGTCATGTCTGAGGGCAATGTGTGGTGTGAATATAATGCAGAGAATTCGTAGTTTGGAAGTTAGGAGGAGGTGCGGGATTACCAAAACTGTTGTCCAGAGGGCTGAGGAAGGGTTGTTGAGGTGGTTCGGACATGTAGAGAGAATGGAGCGAAACAGAATGACTTCAAGAGTGTATCAGTCTGTAGTGGAAGGAAGGCGGGGTAGGGGTCGGCCTAGGAAGGGTTGGAGGGAGGGGGTAAAGGAGGTTTTGTGTGCGAGGGGCTTGGACTTCCAGCAGGCATGCGTGAGCGTGTTTGATAGGAGTGAATGGAGACAAATGGTTTTTAATACTTGACGTGCTGTTGGAGTGTGAGCAAAGTAACATTTATGAAGGGATTCAGGGAAACCGGCAGGCCGGACTTGAGTCCTGGAGATGGGAAGTACAGTGCCTGCACTCTGAAGGAGGGGTGTTAATGTTGCAGTTTAAAAACTGTAGTGTAAAGCACCCTTCTGGCAAGACAGTGATGGAGTGAATGATGGTGAAAGTTTTTCTTTTTCGGGCCACCCTGCCTTGGTGGGAATCGGCCGGTGTGATAATAAAAATAAAAAATAATAATGATGTTGATTGTAATATACTGTACATATTGTAAATTTTAGTCGTAACCCGAGAACAACTTGTAAAGCAATAACTGTTTTTTTCAGAATAGTCGAGTGTATGTTTGAAGAATGAGTTACAGTACAGTGGTTGGAACAATCCACAAACAAGCCAGACTTAGAGACATAACTTACAATACTGTTTCAGTGCAGTACGGACTGAGCTGTCACGAGTTTCCTCTTAAGTGTGGGTTATTTGTGAAGTGTACGTTTATTTTGCTATAATTCTCAAAAATCAGTCTGAAGATCACAAAATTAATCTACTGTACTAATTGGTATTAAAAATAGTAATATAGGGGCTGCTGTAGAAAAGGTTGGAGGGAAGGGATAAAGGAGGTTTTGTGTGTGAGTGGCTTAGACATCAAGCAGGAATATGTAAGCGTGTTAGATAAGAGCGAGTGATGGCAAACGGTTTTTGAGATCTGATGAGCTGTGGAGTGTTAGCAAGGTAACATTTTGTGAAGGTATTCAGGAAAACTGGTTAGCCAGACTTGAGTCCGGGAGATGGGAAGTACAGTGCCTGCACTCTTTAGAAGGGGTGGGGATACTGCAGTTTGGAGGGGCATTTGAACTGTGGTATCTGTCTGTCAAGACAGTGATAGTGTGAATGATGGTGAGAGTATTTCTTTTTCAGGTTACCTTACCTCAGTGGGAGACAGCCAGTTGAAAAAAAAATTATGCAGAATTAGGTTAGTGATAAATTTATTTTGCCAGTGTAAAGTAAAAATTTGCATACCATGTTAATCACTACAGGTTTAGTGCTCCCTCATAATAATATATACCATGTTAATTTATGTAAACATATCTCACTTCACAAGAAAAATTAAAAGAATTCGATTTAATGTCTACCTATAATTCATATTTTTTTTTTTTTTTGGGCTACTCAGTACCTGTACCATAAGTAGTGAATTACTGTCATTAATCTATTAGTGCAATTCTCATTTTATTAACAAATTATTATTATTACTGTAACATAAGTATTTCTAATTATCACTTACATTTTAACACATACATATTGCAGCTTTCTAATAAATTCCTTCTATATAATGCAGTTTTTCTTAAATGTGATTGAAAAGGGATATACAAAATTGAATACCACCTTTGTGGTAGTTGCTGTTAAAGTTTGGATTAATTTTTCAGTTGCATTTATGAAAAATTTCACAAAATAGAGGTCCTTTATAAGAGATGACTGTATATACTTTTAACCCTTTGACTGTCGGGCCGTATATATACGTCTTACGAGGTACCGTGTTTGACGTATATATACTCATAAATTCTAGCGGCTTCAAATCAAGCAGGAGAAAGCTGGTAGGCCCACATGTGAGAGAATGGGTCTGTGTGGTCAGTGTGCACCATATAAAAAAAAATCCTGGAGCACGCAGTGCATAATGAGAAAAAAAAAAACTCCGACCGTTTTTTTTAATTAAAATGCTGACTTTGTGGTCTATTTTCGTATAGCATTTATGGTTGTATTCTCATTTTCTTGGTCTCATTTGATAGAATGGAAAACATATTATAGAAACAGAGGTGATTTTGATTGATTTTACTATAAAAAGAACCTAGAAATGGAGTCAAAGTTGGGGAAATGTTTGATTTTTGCCAATGTTCAAAAGTAAACAAATGATGCCATTGTCCAATAAATGTCCAACTAGCCATTCTAATATGCAGTCACTAATGGGTTGATGTTATTTATACAATTATTACAGTATTGCAGTAGTCTGCATAAGAGTAAGTCTTCTATTCTTTGTTTGAATAAAAATTCAAAATAGAAAGCAAGAGTAATATTAGAGGGACCTGGAGACATGACTGATGAGCAAAGAAAATGTTATTTTAGAGCCAGGAATGTCTGCATTGTTCATTCTGGACCTTATTTTCAAATTGTCATATTTTTTAGTTTTTGTGAATTGGCCAAATTGCAAATTTCTGACCACATTATTAGGTAGTTTAAATCGGTAAATGGGCAGTTTCGTGTACTCAATCGATAGAAAAAATGGAGTTCTAAAGAAATAGCTATGAGTTTGGGCGACTGGATTAATGGAATTAGCTGAAAATAGGGCTCAAAGTGGGCGAAATCGCCGATTTGTAAACAGCGCCGAGGTCGCTAACTTCGCGATAGCATAATTCCGTCAGTTTTCCATCAAATTTCGTTTTTTTGGTGTCATTACAATCGGGAAAAGATTCTCTATCATTTCATAAGAAAAAATAATTTTTTTTTTTTTTGAAATTTTGCGACACCAGGAGACACCTCAGGATTGGGGGTTGCGACAGTCAAAGGGTTAAAATATTTTTTTTTTTACTTCAGATTTTGTCCATAGCACTGCACAAACAGTGAGCTATACAAACCATACCATGGGCTGGGTTAGAACCCGCGATCAGAGAGTCTCAAAACTCCAGACCGTTGAGTTTTGAGACACACTGATCACGGGTTCTAACCCTGCCCGTGGTATGGTTTGTTTGCAATCATGGCACTGCAATTTCGTGTGTCATGTTGTGAGCTATACAGTTATTGCTGTATTCCACTATCTTCAGTTAGTTATTTAAAGAACCGTGCAATGCTTTGTGAATTAAGCATTCAAGTAGTTTATTCTTGACAAGAATTCATGTAAAGTTTCATTTCAGTGTTAATGCAGTGAAATGAAACTTTACATGCATAGCATCTGTGAAATGCAATGAACGGTCAGTTTTTATAACAAACTTTTATCGAGACATTTCATTGTGTATAGCAAAACATTGTCCCAATTTTTTTTTTTGTTTTCAATGCATCAGCCTTATCCCACCAAGGCAGGGTCATCTAAAAAGAAAAATGAAAGTTTTTCTTTTTATAGTTAATTTATACAGAAGGGGTTACTAACCCCTTCAAGCATTATATTCACCTCTTATGATATGCATGGCTTATGGAGGAAGGATTCTTTTCCATGTCCCCATGGAGATGTCCCAATATTATTATTATATTCACAAAATGTGCACAGCCTGTATGGGTCACAAAGTGCTAAAAGGCTGAGATGTTCTCCCAACAAAAGTTTGTTCAATTTGTCTTTTCTTTGCCATCAGTTAGCAGTTTTACCTACTAATTTCCTACATTCCATATTATACCTCAGATGTGGGACAAAGTTTTGTATTCTCATTATGTTCATTGATAGAGTGATGGGGTACTGAGTGCTTTCCAGTTTCATGTGTTTGTGTAATATTTCTTAGCTTTTGCTTCACAAAATAGGTTTGTTCATATACATATGACTTGTTTGGTAATCTTTTCAACCATGTCTTATTTTTCATTCCAAATAAATACAGGTGCTCCTCGACTTGTATCCTAAGTCCAATATGTGATAAATAACTACTGTCACAGAATAAATAATTACTTTAACTCGATAACGGTATTAAAAAGTAAATGAATGCAAGGAGTGGTTTGGGATATTGGCAGTTTGGAGGGATATGTTGTGTGTCTTTATACGTATATGCTTCTAAGCTGTTGTATTCTGAGCACCTCTGCAAAAGCAGTGATAATGTGTAAGTGTGGTGAAAGTGTTGAATGATGATGAAAGTATTTTCTTTTTGGGGATTTTCTTTCTTTTTTGGGTCACCCTGCCTCGGTGGGAGACGACTGACTTGTTGGAAAAAAAAAAGTTATGAACTTGCCACCTTCATGCTGGGTAATAATCTTAAGTTTCATCTCCAAAGTAATTGCTTTTGCACCATCACAAAGTCAAAATATTGTAAGTCAAACCATCATTAAGTCGAGTTGAGGAGCACCTGTATCCTATCCTTACCTATCCTGTGTGTTGTGATCATATCTCCTCCTGTTCTTCATTCCAATGACAAGGTCTAACATTCCCTCTTCATAACTCATTTCCCACTACTTAGGCACCACCAGTCTGGGTCACACCTATAGACTTTCATGTTACTACTTTTACTAGCTGAGGTTTCCATACATTTGCACATCGAAGAAAATTATTTTGAGCTTAGCTTTATCTTTTTTAAACTATTTGTGGACCCATATCAAAAGTTTTCTTACAGTATAAGTATATACACTTCACCTATCGTCCCTATCTCCGTTTGACCTCTGTTCATTTATCAAGTCTTCACAGATTTATAGGCATGACCTTCCATATTAGATTCTAGAAATTTAGTGCTTTCAATTATTCAACATTGTCTCTAACAGTTTTTGTGTTTCACTCATTAGGAAGATTGGTGTATAGTTTACTTCTTCCTGCCTGTCCCCTTTATTTTGCAGCCCCCTTTTTGTGAGAGATTATGGTGTACCTATTTTTTATTACCTATTTGTAGCTATACAATGCTCTGCATACTAATGGGCTTTTTGCATGCACCCATCTTTGTACACACATTGTAGAATGCTGAAATAATGAATCTTCCATCGTTACAGGAACAGTCATGGTTTTGGTGTCCCAACTTCATTGTATAATTTTAAAGAAAAGACATTCCAGTTCTTGTTACACTTATTCCATTGTTCAATCTCTATTTGTGTGCATGTGTGGATTCAAGACTCCGCTTCTAACACTGCTTCCTAAATTACGTTTATTAGCATTACTGAATGCTGCATGTATTGTGTATATATGAGGGTTCCATCAAATTAAAAATCTCTCAATATTTTCAGATAGGTAGATGCATGCATCAACCATGGATATCAGTTCATGACAAAAGGGCCACTGTGGCCATTGAATCGAGTGGGAGAATTGTGCCTCTCAGTTTTTTCTAAACTGCGTGTGCTTAATGTATGATTATGAATGCTCTCTTGTTCCTTATTGACCAACACTTCAAATGTTGATGTAGGTGATTCGTAACCACTGGGCAACTTGGCATAATTAAGCCTTGCTATGCTCTTCAAAGAATTATGGTTCATATTTTGATGTAACAGATCATTGAAGTTTTGACTTTGGGAAAATTGTCTCGTGTTTGGTCTTGCTTGGTAAATGTTCTTGTCTATTTGCATGCTGAGCTGATTGTTTCTGTTATAAATATTGGGTTTATAATGTGTGATCTTGTTAAAATAGTGTTCATGGTCATGTTGACGAGCAATTAGAGGGCCACGGCTGAAGTATGGCTCCCCATAGGACACACTTGGAGGGTAATGCAAATGACTTCTCTGAATGCTACTATGAAGTGTTTTGTCTCTGGTTATTGCTGGATAGTATGGTTTTAGAGGTGTTCTTGCATAAGTGCTCTCACTCTGTCTCCTGTTGTTGCTATTAAGAGATAGTGGAGTTTCTGAAGAAATTGGAGTCCTGTAGTTCTTAGTATGTATATTATTTACTGCTTTATTAGCTCTATTGTTTATCCCATCTGTATTGTGATTAGGCAAAGCATGAAAAACTGAAGAATGTAAAGGAGTTTTGTTTTCTTTGTAGAATATACTAGTCAGGTCATGAATGGATAATTCAGTGCCTGGGTCACTCTTGTAAGGCTGATGCTGATTACTAGAAAGTACTCTAAACTTGTCTAGTTGCAAATCTTGCCGTCCTAATTGTTGGTGTATATTTGGAGGTTTGGGGAAGGGTTCTGTGTTAGGAATGGGGTGTGGGTTGTTGTGTAAGGGAAAAAATGGGTTTTGGGCAAGACTATTTGTTACTCTTGTGTTCATTGCTGGTGCTATTGGGGTTAAGCTTTGCTGATTTACCTTTTGATTTTGAATGTAACTAGAAGCATGGTTGGTATAGTCTTGGTTTGGAAAACGATTAATCTGGCGTTGCCCAACATTTGGTGGATTGTATGGTAATGAAAGCTGAGGGATTCCCCTTAAATTAGGAAAATAACTTACACCATTATTCCTAGGGCTAACTACATGGTGTCGATTAATATACCCCTGTGGCAGCAAGTCGTGACCTCTGTGCCAGTGGTGGATCAGTGGCTCGGGTATTGGCAGTTCTTCTTCAGTTGTAGTAGTGATTTTTAGGGTATTGTAAGTGGTGCTACCATCAGTATTGCCACCACTGAATGTTGACTCTTGTAATTCCTGGCCAGCAGAACTTGTGTTGAAGGCTGAGTGCCATGTTTCTCCATCTGGATAATTGTCATCATGCTGTAAAAATAAATAATAATTGTTTTAAAGCTGTTTTATTTTCCACTGATTGTTTTGATAAATTTTGAAGTCCACTAAAATGTGTACAATGCCAATATAAATTAAATAGCAATTACAATTATGTTAGAGGCACAAACTCTTGCTCAGGGTAAAACTTTGCCTTGTATTATTAATAAAAGTAATAATAGTCATTAAGAATTTAGTGTTTGATGAGATTAAGTAAATGTTGATACTTGCTGGAAGCTTAATGTCAATAAGGGGGGTCTTGATCCAAGGAATTAAACCTGCTCTCCTGTTCCTCAGATCAAAACAATGCCTCCCAAGTGCTCTATAAGCAATACTGCTTTAGCGATCTCTTTCTAAACGTAATAATTGACAAAACTAGCTTTTTATTGCATAATTTAGATCCTGTGGAAGTTAACACACTGTTTTAGATGCTTTTTTTTTCCAAGGAGGATATTTTTATACTAGGGAAGGACTTCATCCAAGGAATTTGAGCTCCCTCCTCTTTCTCGGATCAAAACCTACCGCCTTTCATTCCCCAGGTACTGTAGGACTCAAAAGTTTAGCATTTCTAGATGAATATTATTATTCCTCATCCATAGATTTGCAGTTACTCTCCCTTTCTTCAGATCAAAAGTGAATAACCTTTTCTCCGCCTCTTTCAGTCCCAAAACACTATTTACCCCTACAAGTTCAGCACTTCCCAATGATTTATTCTGGGTGCGTTGTTTTCAAGGTGTAATTTCAAGAGGCAGCTACTGACACTGGCTGGAAAAAGGTGCTAAGGGGAACCTGTCTTGAAGCAATGTTATTATTGGTTTTATTTGGGGGGCAGACCCCTCAAGGAAGGTTCCTTGATGTTGGTGAGGGGCTCTTGATTTAGGGAATTGGATCTGTGCTCCAGTTCCCCGAATTAAGCCTGAATGCCTTCCACATCCCCCCCCCCAGGCGCTGTATAATCCTCCGGGTTTAGCGCTTCCCCCTTGATTATAATAATAATGGGGGGCTGACAAGTTTTGGTAAAAATGTGTAATTTGTAGGTTTAAGCTCATGGGGACAAAAAGCACAGAACGTATCTGTAATTTTTGTCTTAGATAAGAGGAACTCGCTCACCTGGATAAGAAGATATGGTAGTGTTGTTCCAGGGATGACAACAGTGTCAGCACCTGGTAACACTTCCAGGTCTGCTCTTCCAGGGTTCACCACCGCCAGCATCACTGCCAGCATTACCACCAGCAGACGCAGCAGCGAAAACATACTGCTGCAAACAAGCAGATACAAATTATTGCCGGTAGTTGAAGAGACATGACAAACATAACATGATTCTGTAGACAAATACTGTAGACAGTCTACTGTTAGTACACAAAACAGCAAAAAATAGCATTGAACAAGGTTGATCCTTTTATGGTATGATGCAGTGCTGTGTGACCCTTGTGGGTTTAGCACTTTTGCTTATAATAATGGTAATAAAATAATTCCTGATAAACATATTTGAAAAAAAGAACAAGCCAAATATTTTTTTTTATTATGAATGTACAGGAAAACCTTGATTATAATGGATCCCTGTGTAATGGATTTCAGATATTACAAACTATTTGCATTGAGATTTTGTCCATTAGCAGCCGAGCTCATCCAGTTGGTTCTCCATTTAATGATCCCTCAAGGAAGGTTCCTTGATGCTGGTGAGGGGCTCTTGATCTAGGGAATTGGATCTGTGCTCCAGTTCCCTGAATTAAGCCTGAAAAGCATTAAAAACCATTGAAAAACATCAAAAACTATTGAAAGGCATCAAAAACCATGAAAAGCGTAAAAAACCATTGAAAAAGCGTCAAAAACCATTGAAAAGCGTCAAAAACCATTGAAAAAGCGTCAGAAACCATTGAAAAGCGTCAAAAACCATTGAAAAAGCATAAATAATTGAAAAGCATAAAAACCATTGAAAAGCGTCAAAAACCATTGAAAGGGTCAAAAACCATTGAAAAAGCGTCAAAAACCATTGAAAAAGCGTCAAAAACCATTGAAAAGCGTCAAAAACCATTGAAAAAGCGTCAAAAACCATTGAAAAAGCGTCAAAAACCATTGAAAAGCGTCAAAAACCATTGAAAAAGCATAAATCATTGAAAAGCATAAAAACCATTGAAAAGCGTCAAAAACCATTGAAAAGCGTCAAAAACCATTGAAAAAGCGTCAAAAACCATTGAAAAGCGTCAAAAACCATTGAAAAAGCGTCAAAAACCATTGAAAAGCGTCAAAAACCATTGAAAAAGCATAAATCATTGAAAAGCATAAAAACCATTGAAAAGCGTCAAAAACCATTGAAAAGCGTCAAAAACCATTGAAAAGCGTCAAAAATCATTGAAAAGCGTCAAAAATCATTGAAAAGCGTCAAAAACCATTGAAAAGCGTCAAAAACCATTGAAAAGCGTCAAAAATCATTGAAAAAGCGCAAAAAACCATTGAAAAAACAAAAACCATTAAAAAAACACCAAAAACCATTGAAAAAACATCAAAAAAACCTTCGAAAGCATCAAAAACCACTGAAGAGCATTAAAAAACCATTGAAGAGCATGGATAACCAAACAACTGACAGTCACTGAAATCCATTAAAACCTCTGAAAGCAATGAAACCCATTTGGACTTTCAGAACAACGTAAATAAAACACAGGAAAGTTTGGAAAAGCATTGAGAAAAAGTTTTTTTTTATTAGATCAGAAGATCACTTTGACCAGGTGAATTACGCAGCAATGAAGAATAATTAATAAAAACTAAAAGTATGAACTAAAACAATAAAAACTTATCAAAACCAAGTTACAGTAACCAGGATCATTTAAATACCTCATTAAATTACCAGTGTTAAAAAAAAAGAGGCTCTCCGAGGTCCCTCCAGGCATCTCGGTAATTTTACAAAAAAATACAATGAAAGCTAGGAAGTCGAAGCCTCGTACAGTGTTTTCCCACTGTCGGCAGCAATCTTATTCCCCACAGCAGCAAACACTTACCCCACAGTTGGCAGCAAACAGCCCCCCCACAGTCAGCAGCAAACAGCCGCCCCACAGTAGCAGTCGCCCCGCAGTCAGCAGCAAACAGTCGCCGACAGTCACCAGTAAACAGTAGCCCCACAGTCAGCAGCAAACAGTAGCCTCACAGTCAGCAGCAAACAGTCGCCCCACAGTCAGCAGCAAACAGTCGCCCCACAGTCAGCAGCAAACAGTCGCCCCACAGTCAGCAGCAAACAGTCGTCCCACAGTCAGCAGCAAACAGTCGCTCCACAGTCAGCAGCAGTCGCCCCACAGTCAGCAGCAAACAGTCGCTCCACAGTCAGCAGCAAACAGTCGCCCCACAGTCAGCAGCAAACAGTAGCCCCACAGTCAGCAGCAAACAGTAGCCCCACAGTCAGCAGCAAACAGTCGTCCCACAGTCAGCAGCAGTCGCCCCACAGTCAGCAGCAAACAGTCGCTCCACAGTCAGCAGCAAACAGTCGCTCCACAGTCAGCAGCAAACAGTCGCTCCACAGTCAGCAGCAAACAGTCGCTCCACAGTCAGCAGCAAACAGTCGCTCCACAGTCAGCAGCAAACAGTCGCTCCACAGTCAGCAGCAAACAGTCGCTCCACAGTCAGCAGCAAACAGTCGCTCCACAGTCAGCAGCAAACAGTCGCCCCACAGTCAGCAGCAAACAGTCGCCCCACAGTCAGCAGCAAACAGTCGCTCCACAGTCAGCAGCAAATAGTCGCTCCACAGTCAGCAGCAAACAGTCGTCCCACAGTCAGCAGCAAACAGTCGCCCCACAGTCAGCAGCAGTCGCTCCACAGTCAGCAGCAAACAGTCGCTCCACAGTCAGCAGCAAACAGTCGCCCCACAGTCAGCAGCAAACAGGCGCTCCACAGTCAGCAGCAAACAGTCGCCACACAGTCAACAGCAAACAGTCGCTCCGCAGTCGGCAGCAAACAGTCGTTCCACAGTCAGCAGCAAACAGTCGCCCCACAGTCAGCAGCAGTCGCCCCACAGTCAGTAGCAAACAGTGGCCCCACAGTCAGCAGCAAACAGTGGCCCCACAGTCAGCAGCAAACAGTCGCCCCACAGTCAGCAGCAGTCGCCCCACAGTCAGTAGCAAACAGTGGCCCCACAGTCAGCAGCAAACAGTGGCCCCACAGTCAGCAGCAAACAGTCGCTCCGCAGTCAGCAGCAAACAGTCGCTCCACAGTCAGCAGCAAGCAGTCGCCCCACAGTCAGCAGCAAACAGTCGCTCCACAATCAGCGGCAAACAGTCGCTCCACAGTCAGCAGCAAACAGTCGCTCCACAGTCAGCAGCAAACAGTCGTCCCACAGTCAGTAGCAAACAGTCGCTCCACAGTCAGCAGCAAAGAGTCGCCCCACAGTCAGCAGCAAACAGTCGCCCCACAACAGCAAACAGTCGCCCCACAGTCAGCAGCAAACAGTCGCCCCACAGTCAGCAGCAAACAGTCGCCCCACAGTCAGCAGCAAACAGGCGCTCCACAGTCAGCAGCAAACAGGCGCTCCACAGTCAGCAGCAAACAGTCGCCACACAGTCAGCAGCAAACAGTCGCCACACAGTCAGCAGCAAACAGTCGCTCCACAGTCAGCAGAAAACAGTCGCTCCACAGTCAGCAGCAAACAGTCGCCCCACAGTCAGCAGCAAACAGTCGCCCCACAGTCAGCAGCAAACAGTGGCCCCACAGTCAGCAGCAAACAGTGGCCCCACAGTCAGCAGCAAACAGTCGCCACACAGTCAGCAGCAGTCTCCTCACAGTCAGCAGCAAACAGTCGCCCCACAGTCAGCAGCAAACAGTCGCCCCACAGTCAGCAGCAGTCGTCCCACAGTCAGCAGCAAACAGGCGCTCCACAGTCAGCAGCAAACAGTCGCCCCACAGTCAGCAGCAAACAGGCACTCCACAGTCAGCAGCAAACAGTCGCCACACAGCAGTAAACAGTCGCTCCGCAGTCAGCAGCAAACAGTCGCTCCACAGTCAGCAGCAAACAGTCGCCCCACAGTCAGCAGCAAACAGGCGCTCCACAGTCAGCAGCAAACAGTCGCCACACAGTCAGCAGCAAACAGTCGCTCCACAGTCAGCAGCAAACAGTCGCCCCACAGTCAGCAGCAGTCGCCCCACAGTCAGTAGTAAACAGTGGCCCCACAGTCAGCAGCAAACAGTGGCCCCACAGTCAGCAGCAAACAGTCGCCCCACAGTCAGCAGCAAACAGTCGCTCCACAGTCAGCAGCAAACAGTCGCCCCACAGTCAGCAGCAAACAGTCGCCACACAGTCAGCAGCAAACAGTCGCCCCACAGTCAGCAGCAAACAGTCGCCCCACAGTCAGCAGCAAACAGTCGCCCCACAGTCAGCAGCAAACAGTCGCCCCACAGTCAGCAGCAAACAGTCGCCCTACAGTCAGCAGCAAACAGTCGCCCCACAGTCAGCAGCAAACAGTCGCCCCACAGTCAGCAGCAAACATTCGCCCCACAGTCAGCAGCAAACAGTCGCCACACAGCAGCAAACGTCGCCACACAGCAGCCAACAGTCGCCCCACAGTCAGCAGCAAACAGTCGCCCCACAGTCAGCAGCAAACAGTCGCCCCACAGTCAGCAGGAAGCAGTCGCCCCACAGTCAGCAGCAAACAGTCGCCCCGCAGTCAGCAGCAGTCGCCACATAGTCAGCAGCAAACAGTCGCCACACAGCAGCAAACAGTCGCCACACAGTCAGCAGCAAACAGTCGCCACACAGCAGCAGTCGCCCCACAGTCAGCAGCAAACAGTCGCCACACAGCAGCAGCAGTCGCCACATAGTCAGCAGCAAACAGTCGCCACACAGTCAGCAGCAAACAGTCGCGCCACAGTCAGCAGCAAACAGTCGCCCCACAGTCAGCAGCAAACAGTCGCCACACAGTCAGCAGCAAACAGTCGCCACACAGTCAGCAGCAAACAGTCGCCCCACAGTCAGCAGCAAACAGTCGCCACACAGCAGCAGCAGTCGCCACATAGTCAGCAGCAGTCGCCCCACAGTCAGCAGCAGTCGCCCCACAGTCAGCAGCAAACAGTCGCCCCACAGCAGCAGTCGCCACATAGTCAGCAGCAAACAGTCGCCACACAGCAGCAAACAGTCGCCACACAGCAGCAAACAGTCGCCACACAGTCAGCAGCAAACAGTCGCCCCACAGTCATCAGCAAACAGTCGCCCCACAGTCAGCAGCAGTCGCCACACAGAAGCAAACAGTCGCCCACAGTCAGCAGCAGTCGCCACACAGTCAGCAGCAAACAGTCGCCACACAGTCAGCAGCAAACAGTCGCCACACAGTCAGCAGCAAACAGTTGCCACACAGCAGCAAACAGTCGCCACACAGTCAGCAGCATTCGCCACACAGTCAGCAGCAAACAGTCGCCCCACAGTCAGCAGCAAACAGTCGCCACACAGTCAGCAGCAAACAGTCGCCACACAGTCAGCAGCAAACAGTCGCCCCACAGTCAGCAGCAGTCGCCACACAGTCAGCAGCAAACAGTCGCCCGATAGTCAGCAGAAGTCGCCACACAGTCAGCAGCAAACAGTCGCCACACAGTCAGCAACAAACAGTCGCCACACAGTCAGCAGCAAACAGTCACCACACAGCAGCAAACAGTCGCCACACAGCAGCAAACAGTCGCCACTCAGCAGCAAACAGTCGCCACAGTCAGCAGCAAACAGTCGCCACACAGTCAGCAGCAAACAGTCGCCACACAGCAGCAAACAGTCGCCACACAGTCAGCAGCAGTCGCCCCACAGTCAGCAGCAAACAGTCGCCCCACAGTCAGCAGCAAACAGTCGCCCCACAGTCAGCAGCAAACAGTCGCCACACTGTCAGCAGCAAACAGTCGCCACACAGCAGCAAACAGTCGCCCCACAGTCAGCAGCAGTCGCCACACAGTCAGCAGCAAACAGTCGCCCCACAGTCAGCAGAAGTCGCCACACAGTCAGCAGCAAACAGTCGCCACACAGTCAGCAACAAACAGTCGCCACACAGTCAGCAGCAAACAGTCACCACACAGCAGCAAACAGTCGCCACACAGTCAGCAGCAAACAGTCGCCACACAGCAGCAAACAGTCGCCACACAGCAGCAAACAGTCGCCACACAGCAGCAAACAGTCGCCACAGTCAGCAGCAAACAGTCGCCACACAGTCAGCAGCAAACAGTCTCCCCACAGTCAGCAGCCATTTACCTCGTTGCTTGTCTACTGGGCCCACCGAGACAAAAAAAAATCAACGAAAATAATAAAAGAATCGCACAATAATCACAATAAGAACATACTATTATGCGGAGCTCTAAACCGGTAGGGATTATACACCGGAGGGGGGGATGGAAGGTATTTAGGCTTAATTCAGGGAACTGGAGCACAGATCCAATTCCCTAGATCAAGAGCCCCTCACCAGCGTCAAGGAACCTCCCTTGAGGGTCACAGCATAACGAAAATAAAATATCCTAATAAAAATCCTGGTGGCTAAAGCTCTCGCTTCACACACGGAGGGCCCAGGTTCGATTCCCGGTGGGGTTTACCTGGAGAGTTTACCTGGAGAGAGTTCCGGGGGTCAACGCCCCCGCGGCCCAGTCTGTGACCAGGCCTCCTGGGGTTGAAACATTTCGACACGTTTCCTTTCACCAGTTGTCCTGTTCACCTAGCAGCAAATAGGTAACCGGGTGTTAGTGGACTGGTGTTGGTGGCATCCTGGGGGATAAGATTGAGCACCCCAATGGAAGTACGTTAGACAGTCCTCGATGACGCACTTTTAACCCCGGAGGGTTAGCCTGGATGGCTAACCCTCCGGGGTTAAAAATCCGAACGAAATCTTGTCTTATTAGTAGTAATATTAATAATGACGAGGGACTGCGTGAAGCTGACTAATTTTTGCCCACAATAAGACACATAGTTTTGGTGGGAGATTAGTAAACTGCTGCAGCCTGGCCGTTATAAACTGCCCATGGCAGTTATAAACTGCCGTGGCAAGATGGAGGCACTGGGAAGATAGACGGATTTTTTTTTCATCTGTTAAATGTTGATGGAGAGAGAGGAGGTGATTTCACGTTCTGAGCAGAGAGGAATAACACAGAAATCGGGAAGAGTCAAATGTATATGTAAGAAGGTGGGAAGTGAAGGAAACAGTGGGTAGAATAAAACTGGATAAAGCAGTTGGGACAGATGGGTTAAAGAAGATGGTAAAAGCAGGTGGGACAAAAAATGTTTCTGAAGTAGCTGGCGAGACTGTTCAGTACGTGCATTAAGGAGAAGGTATCAAGGCAATGGTAGAGAACATGGTTCCTTTATACAATACTCAAATAACCAGCACAGGCGAGGCCAGGAGCTGAGTCTCGACTCCTGCAACCACAATTAGACGAATGCATGGGAGGGAGAAACTTGACGACATTTCGGTCAGTCTTGGATCATTTACAGTCACACTAACAGGGGCAGATCCTATATAAAAAGGGAAAAAGGGGGGGGGGTGCAACAGTAAATCCAAGGCTTGATTTCTGCTGTATCCTTTCCATTATTGACATTTCGTTGGGTTTAGGATGAAAAATTAGGAGAGGATTTTATATTTTCTTCCTGTAGGCTATATTACCCCAACTTATAAAAATCTACCATTAAATTAAACGTGCATAAATCTGTTATGTATGGAATATAAATCATAACGTTAATGTAAATAGATCATTACCCCTGTAGTTTTTTAGCTATCAAACTTTGCGACCCATTATGTACCTCTAATATTGAGGTACGGTCCCTTTATCCGTTATGTACCTTTGTAATGTTGAGGTACAGTCCCTGGGCCCATTATGTACCTCTGTAATGATGTACAGTCCCTGGACCCATTATGTACCTCTGTAATGTTGATGTACAGTCCCTGGACCCATTATGTACCTCTGTAATGTTGATGTACAGTCCCTGGACCCATTATGTACCTCTGTAATGTTGATGTACAGTCCCTGGACCCATTATGTACCTCTGTAATGTTGATGTACAGTCCCTGGACCCATTATGTACCTCTGTAATGTTGAGGTACAGTCCCTGGAACCCTGTAAGTCAGGAAAGTCAGTTGTACAGCTACACTAAGAAGATACGATAAAGCTCATGGAGCAGGGAGAGAGTGGACCTAGTAGCAACCAGCAAAGAGGCAGGGTCAGGAGCTGTGAATCAACCCCTGCAACCATAAATAGACGAGTACACGTCAAAGGGGCAACTAGATGACTTCGCGCTCCCTCTCTCGGATGAGTTTCTATGATATGAAGTACTGGTGTATATATTATTTTTAATCAGAATTCATGATTAGTTTTGTTAGCTTTTCCAGTCACTAACCTGCTTCTGATCGCTCCCAGCAGTAGGTAGGTAGGTAGGTAGGTAGGTAGGTAGGTAGGTAGGTAGGTAGGTAGGTAGGTAGGTGTGGAACCACGACTCTTTGCTGTTGCTCTTTGAAGAGCCAATTGTTTCCTTGAGAGTCACAGTACCATGGCTGGAACAATCAAAATCACAATACCCTAGGTATACCTGGGGAGGGTTTCGGGGGGTCAACGCCCCCACGGTCCCGGACTGATACCAGGCCTCGTGGTGGATCAGGGTCTGATCAACCAGGCTGTTACTACTGGCTTGGTGGAACAAAGTCACAGTAACATATCTGGAACAATTCACCGAAAACTCGCACTTGGGACCGTGAGACTACATGCAAATATTCTTAGGATGGCACTTGTTTTGAGAGTAGATCCGTTTTCGAATTTGCGTGCGAGATGTCTTAATCTAGTTTTTCATTTCAATACACTATTGAGAGGTGTGCTTTGTGCTCTATAACACGCCACCACAAAGGCTGTTGTCGTTCTGGGAAGATCTTCCGCTATAGCTCTGGGAAACTGAGGCGGCACCAGCGCTGAACCTTGCTGGGACGCCGCCACACCTCCGCACTGAATCAGAGAAAATATGTTTATGGAATGCAGCTTTAGTGCCGTTATTATGGTGTTGTTGAACGACTGCAGCGCGCAGATGGTGCAGTGACCGCCTCTGCCGTAGCTGGTACCACACACGATACGACTCCCAGAAGATTCGGGCTGTAGTAACCACCTCTATCACAAGGGGTACCACATGGTTCACACTGATTCCCAGATGATGCAGGTACGCCAGAAACAGTACTGACTTTGCTGTGGAGAGAGAGAGAACTCTGCCTGTTGCGAGTGAATCTCTTCACTGACTGCTGAGCTTGCTTAGACGATCATGCTCACCGAGTACGTGAATCTATGCACTCACGCTTCGTGGCCTAGTAGCTATAAAGCTCCCGCTTCACACGGCGAGGGTCTGGGTTCGATTCACAGCGAGGGTAGAAACGTTGGGCGTGTGTCTTTATACCGGTTGTTTATGTTCACCCATCAACAGAATGGGTACCTGGGTGTTAGTCGATTGGTGTGGCTCGCATCCTGGGACAAAACTGACCTAATTTGCCCGAAATGCTCTGCATAACAAGCGGCTTTCTATGTAGCAGTGTCATTGATGTCAGCTAAACCTGTATACCATATACACATGTACTTGTAGTAAATAGAGATATTATTAAGACTGAGTCCCAGTTCCCGGGTCCCGTCTCTTAACATTCATTGCCTGGTGTAGTTGGTTAATTGGGATTAAAACCTGTCGACTACTCAGAAGGTAATTAAGGCCACAAGTCACCTGTTCACCAACAGTCAAGAATACTTTAATACCTAAAACAGGAATCAAACTCAGCATGTATAAGACAGAGCTACACCACCTTCGGTGGAATTAAGGCTACAAGGTTCATAATCATTCTACTTGATCATTACACTTTTTCTAGTTATATCTTTCCAGGAGCGTCTAGGGTTCCTTTGTGTATTTTGCCTCTGTGTCCCAGTGCTCTTCATTTGCTGAAGATGATCCCAGAAGGGGGTCGAAAAATACAGATTAATTTATCTCCTGAATTTCTGCCTCCAACGTTCTTGCCGAACAAGGCAAGCGGAAATTTGTGTTTTATTATTACTATTGTATATAAACACGCTGGCAGTCTCCCACCGAGGCAAGGTGACGCAAAAAAGAAACACTTTTACCGTCATTCACATTATCACTGTTTTGCCAGAGGCGCGGAGATACGACAGTTTAGATGTCCTAAACAGCAAATATCCCAAACCTCTCCTTTAGAGTGCAGGCTACCTGGTTTCCCTGGATCGTGTTCATCAAGAGCTGCAAGAAACCCCTTGTCACGTACCTTCAGCATTCTATGGAGAGAGAGCATGGACACAGGAGTCATCTCGGTCACTTAAAACAAGACATAGCCCCATTCCACAACGGTGCCAGTAAAGCAATTGCAAAGAACTACAGACCAATAGCGCTAACGTCCCATGTCATAAAAATCTTTGAAAGGGTTCTAAGAAGATTGCCAGCCACCTAGATACCCATCAGTTACACAACCCAGGGCAACATGGGTTTAGAGCAGGTCACTCCTGCCTGCCTCAGCTACTGGACCACTATGACAAGGTCTTGGATGCTTTAGAGCAGTGGTTCCCAAACTTTTTCAGCTTGTTACCCAATTTAACATGCCACATAAAGCATGTTACCCCTTTCACAAAATGTTGTTATTATTGATATATATGGCTAAACGTGAACGTATACAGCCTCGCATACTCTGCTAATCCTAGCAAAACCATTGAAAACGTAAGAACCACACATACATTATATATAGAATTAATAATAGCTACAAATTCACAGTAAGAGTGGGTAAATACTAACTATATACTGCACAGGGCAGTACACATACATACCAGCTTATGTCTACCTCGGCTGATGCTCACAGATAAACTGACAGTGTGAAATAGAGGCAGCCTCAGGAAGTGAGTGACGCATACTGGACAGGTCGATCTGGGCTACTGAGTGACTTTTGTCCTGAAGCATACTTGTCAAAATACTTTTGGGTTTCCACACACTTAGCTATATATTTCTTCTTTTCTAATACTGTATATTAGTTTTTGATGTTTATTGTTATTTGGTTTAACTTTATTACTTACTTATAATAGGTTTACTTTACAACTTTATATACTAAGACAAAGTTAACAATAATCCTCATACCGGGTACCGCATTGTTTTCTTGATTTTCAGAATTCATAACTTTTTTTCTGTCACCCCTCCATTACCCCCCAAAAATGGTTAAATTACCCCCAGGAGGTAATTTACCCCCAGTTTGGGAACCACTGCTTTAGAGGATAAACAAAATGCAGACGTAGTATACACAGACTTTGCAAAAGCCTTTGAGAAGTGTGACCACGGTGTAACAGCACACTAAATGAGCGATAAAGGAATAATAGGAAAAGTTGGTAGATGGATCTATAACTTCCTAACAAACAGGACACAAAATATAATAGTAAACAGTAAAGTCTGAGGCGGTTACGGTGAAAAGCTCTGTTCCACAAGGCACAGTACTCGCTCCTATCCCGTTCCTCATCCTCATATCTGAGATATGTAAGCCATAGCTCCGTGTCTTCCTTTGCCGATAACACTCTAATTATCATAACAGTGACCTCCATCGAAGACACTGCAAGACTCCAAGCAGACATCAACCAAATCTTTAAATGGGCCGCAGAAAACAATGTGAAGTTCATTGAAGAGAAATTTCAACTAAAATATGGAAAATTTGAGGAAATTAAAAACTTTGAGTATAAAACAAATTCTAACCACACAATAGAGCAAAAAAATTGATGTGAAAGATCTGGGAGTGATAATGTCAGAGGATCTCACCTTCAAAGACCACAACAATGTATGTACCTCATTTGCTAGAAAAATGATAGGATGGATAATGAGAACCTTCAAAACTAGGGATGCAAAGACCATGATTCTCTTCAAATCGCTTGTTCTCTCTAGGCTGGAATACTGCTGTACACAAACTGCCCCTTTCAAGGCAGGCGAAATTGCTGACCTGGGGAATGTGCAAAACTTTCACGGCACACAGAAGTACGATAAAGCACCTAAATTACTGGGAACGGTTGAAGTCCCTTGATTTGTATTCCCTGGAACGCAGGCGAGAAAGATACATGATAATATACACTTGGAAAATACTAGAGGGATTAGTACCAAATTTGCACACGAAAATCACTCCCTACGAAAGCAAAAAAACTCGGCAGGAGATGCAACATTCCTCCAAGGGAAAGCAGGGGCGCCACAAGTACACCGAGAGACAAAATAAGTGTCAGGGGCCCAAGACTGTTCAACTGCCTCCCAGCATACATAAGGGGGATTACCAATAGACCCCTGGCTGTCTTCAAGTAGGCACTGGACAGGCATCTAAAGTTAGTACCTGATCAGCTAGGTTGTGGTTTGTACGTCGGTTTTCGTGTAACCAGCAGTAACAGTCATTGTTGATCAGACCCTGATCCACTACGAGGCCTGGTCTCAGACCGGGCAGCGGGGGCGTTGACCCCCGAAACTCTCTCCAGGTAAACTCCAGGTAAGCCATCCTATTTTGCTCCATGCTCTCAATGTCCAAATCACGTTAACAACCCTTCCTTAGCCCTCTTAGTAATACTTTTAGTAACCCTGCACCTTAATCTCCAAACTGTAAATCTTCTGCATAATATTCACACCACACGTTGCCCTCAGACACGACATCTCCACTGCCTCCAGCCTTCTCCTTGTTGCAACATTCACCACCCATGTTTCACACTATAAGAGCATTAATATAACTATACTCTCATATATTCCCTTCTTTGCCTCCATGGATAAAATTCTTGATCTTCACAGATACCTCAAAGAGCCACTCACCTTTTTCCCTTCATCAATTCTAAGATTAACCTCGTTCTTCATAAACCCATCCAATGACACGTCCACTCCCAAATATTGAAGCACTAACTTCTTCCATACTCCCTCCAATCTCGTATCCAATTTTTCCTTGCATAACTCGTATGATTCCTTCATCACCTTACTCTTATTGATGCTCACTTTAAAACTTCCTTCCTTTGCACACCCTCCCAAACTCTTCCATTAACCTTTACAACTTTTCTCCAGAATCTCTAAGGAACACTATTATCATCGTCATCATCATCGTGGGGTAGGAAAAAAGCACAGTATCATCAGCAAAAAGTTACTGTGTCAACTCCCATTTTGTATTCGATTCCCCATAATTTAATCCAAGCTTCTCCCCAACACCGTAGCATTTACTTTTACAACTCCATCTGTAAATATGTTAAACAGTCTTGGTGACATCACAAGTATAGAGGCAGTGCACCAAGCAACGTCAAGTATGGAGGCAGTGCACCAGGCAACATCACCAGTATGGAGGCAGTGCACCAGGCAACATCACCAGTATAGAGGCAGTGCACCAGGCAACATCACCAGTATAGAGGCAGTGCACCAGGCAACATCACAAGACAATTCTCTCAAGCTTTCTCCAGCTAACCTGGTTAAACTAAGACCACGGCCCTCCAGCCAATTGCTGAGAATCTTTTGTGTGGGTGATGGTGCTTCCAGAATGAGGCGGTAATGGTGCTTCCAGCACGAGGCGGTGATGGTGCTTCCAGAATGAGGCGGTAATGATGCTTCCAGCACGAGGCGGTGATGGTGCTTCCAGAATGAGGCGGTAATGATGCTTCCAGCACGAGGCGGTGATGGTGCTTCCAGCACGAGGCGGTGATGGTTCAAGGCACAATCATCAGTGCCACCAACACCAGACGGAGGTTTGATCCTACACACTCCTTACGCTAAACTTCAACTCCAGGGCGTCACACAACAAATACTAACTTGTATAGATAATTTCTGAGGACTCCCAGAGGAGCGCCATTGTATTCCAAGTTACGATGATGTTATATACTCTTATTAGTGTTGACAATAACAGAGGTGCTCAATCTTTATAGTCTATCGGGACAAAAATACGACTTAACGGGATTATATCTGATTAAATCTCATATCACAGGTGCTGTATGATCCATCGGGGCTTAGAGATCAAAGAGAATATATAAAAAATAACGTAATTAATGTTGCATTTTATGAAGCGCCAAACCCGTGAGAGTTGTTTAAAGCGAGCGCGTACACACACACACACACACACACACACACACACACACACACACACACACACACACACACACACACACACACACACACGACTGAGCAGTGTGCGCCACATGCAGATGTCAGAATGGTCTGGAATATAGAAAAATAAAATAATTAAAGATGATATACATTATGCGAGGAGCAGTAGACTAAGGATCGAGCCTTCACAACGCAGCACTCAGTGACCCGACACGCGTCTGGTCAGCCTTCGAGTACGCAGCTTTGAGCCAACACCACCTGCCTGGAAGGTATTCCGGGGGTCAACGCCCCCGAGGCCCGGTCCACGACCAGGCCTCTTTTCCCACTTCATAAGCACGTGAAACTGTGGGAAGTGTACCGCTGTACTGGACGGTAAAGAAAATGAACAAGTGTGAGTGGACCACCTCAGAGCCTCCAGCAGTAGGAAGTGGATGAAAGACTTCAGGCAGGAAAGCCGGACAGTGCCCTTAGGAGGGCCAGTGCCCTTAGGAAGCAGCAGCTCGATGCCCTCAGGAAGAAGAGGCTCGGTGCCCTCAGGAAGAAGAGGCTCGGTACCCTCAGGAAGATGAGGCTCGGTGCCCTCAGGAAGAAGAGGCTCGGTGCCCTCAGGAAGAAGAGGCTCGGTGCCCTCAGGAAGAAGAGGCTCGGTGCCCTCAGGAAGAAGAGGCTCGGTGCCCTCAGGAAGAAGAGGCTCGGTGCCCTCAGGAAGAAGAGGCTCGGTGCCCTCAGGAAGATGAGGCTCGGTGCCCTCAGGAAGAAGAGGCTCGGTGCCCTCAGGAAGAAGAGGCTCGGTACCCTCAGGAAGATGAGGCTCGGTGCCCTCAGGAAGAGGCGGGTAGGTTACCCTGAGGGAGCTCAGAACCTGGCATCACCGATAAAGCTCATGGAGAAGGTACTGTCAGGACACTCAACCAGGAAGGAGCGTGGGGCTAGCCGCTCCTTGGGTACGAGGACGAAGGTGGAGCGGGGCCGGAGAAGACGTTTCACGTCCTTCTCTGACACCAGCGTTGTGACGGGAGGATTACCCCTTCCTGCAGGGAAGAATACCACACATACGGTGTCCTGCAGGACGCCGTCGCCTGTACCTCCCTGGGTGCGCCGTGCAGCAGGGGGCGTCGCCCCTGCCTGCGATCCCTGCACCGCCCCCCACAGCAACACCAAACACAGCACAACATTAAAGTAATGAAAACTCATCGTGATAATTTTGATTTAAGATTTGTTTTACTTTACCAGAAGTTAGCTATGTTCTCCCGACGGATGATTCTACGATGGCCGATTGAACTTTTGGTCTCAAGACCGAGGTCATCCCCTGGCTTGATCAATTAGACTCTTGTGTAACAGTTGGGTATGATAAATTAGACACATGTGCAACTATTGGGTATCTTTATTGAGGAAACGTTTCGCCACACAGTGGCTTCATCAGTCCATACGTAGGAGAAACTTGAAGAACAGGAGAAGAATGAGGTAATCAGTCCCTCAACCTTGAGTCGATGTGTTCAGTCCATCAATCTTGAATAGAATTCAAGATTGATGGACTGAACACATCGACTCAAGGTTGAGGGACTGATTACACCTCAATCTAATTTTGATCTTCATTCTTCTTCTTTGTACTGGACTGATGAAGTCACTGTGGCGAAACGTGCTCAACACGAATCTAATTTATCAGCTTGTCCGTACAATTTATCTACCTAACCTTGCTTACCTACCCACCTCATTAGATATGATGGGAGGGTGATGGGTCTCCAGTCCTCACACTAATGTCGTCTCAGATTAGCTAATCGGATTTTATGTTTAAGTAGGGGGCGTCGATCCAATGAAGAGCAGCTCGAATTCCATTGATCAAGAGCCCTTCACTGGCATGAACATACCTCCCCGGGAGATCATAGAGTTTAAAACCTGTCCACTACTTGAGGGCTGCGAGTCACCACCAGTCAAGAATACTTTAATACCTGATGTAGTAATGAAAGCAAGCCTGTTTATGGACCGGGCTGCAGGGGGCGCTGACCCCCAAGACCCCGTCTAGGTTTACACCCTCCAGGTATTCAGTGTACACAGAGATATACGACCATAAGTGTACATACACTGTTATTCTGTATACATCGAGAAAGATGAATTCTTATCTGTTATTAGCCTTGGGGGATTACCTTCCCCACAGCCTGGCCGTGGGGGATTACCTTCCCCACAGCCTGGCCGTGGGGGATTACCTTCCCCACAGCCTGGCCGTAGGGGATTACCTTCCCCACAGCCTGGCCGTGGGGGATTACCGTCCCCACAGCCTGGCCGTGGGGGATTACCTTCCCCACAGCCTGGCCGTGGGGGATTACCTTCCCCACAGCCTGGCCGTAGGGGATTACCTTCCCCACAGCCTGGCCGTGGGGGATTACCTTCCCCACAGCCTGGTCACAGACCTAAGGTGTCACGGAAATGCTACAGGATTAAGTACTAGTCATCAAGAATCACTTCGAAAAGCAGATGTGCGAGTGTAGTGGTGAAGGTGAGAGACCCTTGTAACACTCACCTCAGAGTGTGTGAAGCATAAATTCTGTGGGAGTTTTTGTATGAAAACAAACTATGTAATAAGAAAATAACATTAAAGATAAGACAAAAACAACCAGAAATATAGCAACCACAACCAACAACTCTTGAGAACCACCACCACCACCACCACCCCAGTCACCACCACCACCAACAGAGAGCCACCATCATCACCACCAACAGAGAGCCACCATCATCACCACCAACAGAGAACCACCATCACCACCACCAACAGAGAACCACCACCATCACCACCAACAGAGAACCACCATCACCACCACCAACAGAGAACCACCACCACCACCACCAACAGAGAACCACCACCACCACCACCAACAGAGAGCCACCATCATCACCACCAACAGAGAACCACCATCACCAACAGAGAACCACCATCACCACCACCAACAGAGAACCACCACCACCACCACCAACAGAGAACCACCACCACCACCACCAACAGAGAGCCACCATCATCACCACCAACAGAGAACCACCATCACCAACAGAGAACCACCATCACCACCACCAACAGAGAACCACCACCACCAACAGAGAACCACCACCACCAACAGAGAACCACCATCACCACCAACAGAACCACCATCACCACCACCAACAGAGAGCCACCATCATCACCACCAACAGAGAACCATCACCAACAGAGAACCACCATCACCACCACAAACAGAGAACCACCACCACCAACAGAGAACCACCACCACCAACAGAGAACCACCATCACCACCAACAGAACCAGCATCACCAACAGAAAACCACCACCACCAACAGAGAACCACCATCACCACCACCAACAGAGAACCACCACCACCAACAAAGAACCACCATTACCACCAGAGAACCACCACCACCACCAACAGAGAACCACCACCACCAACAGAGAACCACCACCACCAACAGAGCCACCATCACCACCACAAACAGAGCCACCATCACCACCACAAACAGAGAACCACCATCACCACCACCAACAGAGAACCACCATCACCACCACCAACAGAGAACCACCATCACCACCACAAACAGAGAACCACCATCACCAACAGAGAACCACCACCAACAGAGAACCACCATCAACACCAACAGAGAACCACCACCACCAACAAAGAACCACCATCACCAACAACAGAGAACCATCACCACCAACAGAGAACCACCACCACCACCAACAGAGAACCACCACCACCAACAGAGAACCACCATCACCACCAACAGAGAACCACCACCACCACCAACAGAGCCACCATCACCGCCACAAACAGAGAACCACCATCACCACCACAAACAGAGAACCACCATCACCACCACCAACAGAGAACCACCACCACCAACAACAGAGAACCACCATCACCACAACCAACAGAGAACCATCACCACCAGAGAACCACCACCACCAACAACAGAGAACCACCACCACCAACAACAGAGAACCACCACCACCAACAGAGAACCACCACCACAACCAACAGAACCTCCATCACCACCACAAACAGAGAACCACCATCATCAACAGAGAATCACCATCACCACCACAAACAGAGAACCACCACCACCAACAGTGAACCACAATCACCACCACAAACAGAGAACCACAATCACCACCACAAACAGGGAACCACAATCACCACCACAAACAGAGAACCACCATCACCACCACAAACAGAGAACCACCACCAACAGAGAACCACCATCACCACAAACAGAGAACCACCACCACCAACAGAGAACCACCACCACCAACAGAGAACCACCACCACCAACAGAGAACCACCACCACCACCACCACCACCAACAGAGAACCACCATCATCACCACCACCAACAGAGAACCACCATCACCACCACAAACAGAGAACCGCCATCACCACCACAAACAGAGAACCACCATCACCACCACAAACAGAGAACCACCATCACCACCACAAACAGAGAACCACCATCACCACCACAAACAGAGAACCGCCATCACCACCACCAACAGAGAACCACCATCACCACCACAAACAGAGAACCACCATCACCACCACCAACAGAGAACCACCATCACCACCACAAACAGAGAACCACCATCACCAACACAAACAGAGAACCACCACCACCAACAGAGAACCACCATCACCACCACAAACAGAGAACCACAATCACCACCACAAACAGAGAACCACCGTCACCAACAGAGAACCACCATCACCAACAGAGAACCACCATCACCACCACAAACAGAGAACCACCATCACCACCACCAACAGAGAACCACCATCACCACCACCAACAGAGAACCACCATCACCACCACCAACAGAGAACCACCATCATCACCACCAACAGAGGACCACCATCATCACCACCAACAGAGAACCACCATCATTACCACCAACAGAACCACCACCACCAACAGAGAACCACCATCACCACCACCAACAGAGAACCACCATCATCACCACCAACAGAGAACCACCATCATCACCAACAGAGAACCACCATCACCACCAACAGAGAACCACCACCACCAACAGAGAACCACCATCACCACCACAAACAGAGAACCACCATCATCACTACCAACAGAGAACCACCACCACAAACAGAGAACCACCATCATCACCACCAACAGAGAACCACCATCATCACCACCAACAGAGAACCACCATCATCACCACCAACAGAGAACCACCATCATCACCACCAACAGAGAACCACCACCACCAACAGAGAACCATCACCACCAGAGAACCACCACCAACAACAGAGAACCACCACCAACAACAGAGAACCACCACCAACAGAACCACCACCATCACCACCACTCACCACAACATCAACAATCATCACACACACAAACACCAGTCCAACTTTCCACAATAAAACACCCACCACCACAACACGTAAACAATCACACTTCCAATCAACACAAACATTTACCAATCCACAAAAAAAAAATATATATATAAGAAACCCTGTCTTTGCTATATTCCGGGGAAGCGCTAAACCCGCTTTCCCCTTGACTATTACCCACTTTCCACAAAAACTAAAATATTTGGGCTAAAAACCCATTATTTTTAGAGTCAAAATTCTCAGTCTTTTAGATTTTAATATATTTCTCATAAAATTTTTTGTAAATACGTAAATTACAAAAAAAAAAAAAAAAAGTCCGCTATAAAGGGGGATTTTATTGCAGGTTTAGAAATTTCGGAGATTATTATGTTTGATAATAATGGAGGCAGCCCCACCTTCCTGGATCAAGAGCCTCTCACCAGCATCACCAATAACAAGAACATTAAAGCAACAAAAACTATAAACAAAAACACAGGAAAACACACACACACACACACACACACACACACACACACACAGAAGTAAGACACGAGAGAGAGGGGTGGGTTGATTGCATCTTCTTGGACTGCAAGAAGGCCTTTGACACAGTTCCTCACAAGAGATTAGTGCAGAAGCTAGAGCATCAGGCGCATATAACAGGAAGGGCACTGCAATGGATCAGAGAATACCTGACAGGGAGGCAACAACGAGTCATGGTACGTAATGATGTATCACAGTGGGCACCTGTGACGAGCGGGGTCCCACAGGGGTCGGTCCTAGGACCAGTGCTATTTTTGGTATATGTGAACGACATGACGGAAGGGTTAGACTCAGAAGTGTCCCTGTTTGCAGATGATGTGAAGTTAATGAGGAGAATTAAATCTGATGAGGACCAGGCAGGACTTCAAAGAGACCTGGACAGACTGGACACCTGGTCCAGCAAATAGCTTCTCGAATTTAATCCTGCCAAATGCAAAGTCATGAAGATAGGGGAAGGGCACAGAAGACCACAGACAGAGTATAGGCTAGGTGGCCAAAGACTGCAAACCTCACTCAAGGAGAAAGATCTTGGGGTGAGTATAACACCGAGCATGTCTCCGGAAGCACACATCAATCAGATAACTGCTGCAGCATATGGGCGCCTGGCAAACCTGAGAACAGCATTCCGATACCTTAGTAAGGAGTCATTCAAGACACTGTACACCGTGTATGTCAGGCCCATACTGGAGTATGCAGCACCTGTTTGGAACCCGCACTTGATAAAGCACGTCAAGAAACTAGAGAAAGTACAAAGGTTTGCAACAAGGTTAGTTCCAGAGCTAAGGGGAATGTCCTATGAAGAAAGATTAAGGGAAATCGGCCTGACGACACTGGAGGACAGGAGGGTCAGGGGAGACATGATAACGACATATAAAATACTGCGTGGAATAGACAAGGTGGACAAGGACAGGATGTTCCAGGGAGGGGACACACAAACAAGAGGCCACAATTGGAAGTTTAAGACACAAATGAGTCAGAGAGATAGTAGGAAGTATTTCTTCAGTCATAGAGTTGTAAGGCAGTGGAATAGCCTAGAAAATGACGTAGTGGAGGCAGGAACCATACACAGTTTTAAGACGAGGTTTGATAAAGCTCATGGAGCGGGGAGAGAGAGGGCCTAGTAGCAACCGGTGAAGAGGCGGGGCCAGGAGCTAGGACTCGACCCCTGCAACCACAAATAGGTGAGTACAAATAGGCGAGTACACACACGCACACACGCGCGCACACACGCACACACACGCACACACACGCACACACACACACGCACACACACGCACACACACGCACACACACGCACACACACGCACACACACGCACACACACGCACACGCACGCACACGCACACACACGCACACACACGCACACACACGCACACACACGCACACACAGGCGCACACACAGGCGCACACACACGCACACACACGCACACACACGCACACACACGCACACACACGCACACACACGCACACACACGCACACACACGCACACACACACACGCACACACACGCACACGCACACACGCACACACGCACACACACTGGTGTACACGGGCACTGGTGTACACGGGCACTGGTGTACACGGGTACTGGTGTACACGGGCACTGGTGTACACGGGCACTGGTGTACACGGGTACTGGTGTACACGGGCACTGGTGTACACGGGCACCGGGTACTGGTGTACACGGGTACTGGTGTACACGGGCACTGGTGTACACGGGCACTGGTGTACACGGGCACTGGTGTACACGGGCACCGGGTACTGGTGTACACGGGCACCGGGTACTGGTGTACACGGGCACTGGTGTACACGGGCACTGATGTACACGGGCACTGGTGTACACGGGCACTGGTGTACACGGGTACTGGTGTACACGGGTACTGGTGCACACGGGCACTGGTGTACACGGGCACTGGTGTACACGGGCACTGGTGTACACGGGTACTGGTGTACACGGGCACTGGTGTACACGGGCACTGGTGTACACGGGCACTGGTGTACACGGGCACTGGTGTACACGGGCACTGGTGTACACGGGCACTGGTGTACACGGGCACTGGTGTACACGGGTACTGGTGTACACGGGAACTGGTGTACACGGGCACTGGTGTACACGGGCACTGGTGTACACGGGCACTGGTGTACACGGGTACTGGTGTACACGGGTAATGGTGTACACGGGTACTGGTGTACACGGGCACCGGGTACTGGTGTACACGGGCACTGGTGTACACGGGCACCGGGTACTGGTGTACACGGGCACCGGGTACTGGTGTACATGGATACACTAGGGTATTCGCTACTCTATGTATGTAACGTGTCGGATAATTTCATTTGTTGCTTAGTCAGCGAGTGTAGACCGTAATGGTGACTCCCACGGTCCAGTCTACTCACCAGACAACGTGACTTGGGAGTTTCTCAGAGAGAGAGAGAGAGAGAGAGAGAGAGAGAGAGAGAGAGAGAGAGAGGTAGTGTATCGTCCTTAATACTGTCACGGCAGTTTGTAGTAAAGTTAGATCAGTGGCTGGGAGCTTACAAAGCCGAGTTTAGTATAATGGAGGTAGGTGAGCAGCAGGCTGTGTCTTCCGGTCTACATATATTCCCCTGCAACTCTAATGCAGTCAAGTAATTATGTAAATTCTCTCTCAGCACTTACACAGGAACACATTTAATGTACGTGAAAATGTACATGCACAAGGGAGTTGTACAAAGCACACACACACAGTCTACCTGGAGTTTACCTGGAGCGCATTCCGGGGGTCCGCCCCCGCGGCCCGGTCCACGACCAAACCTCCTGGTGGATCAGGACCTGATCCACCGGTGTATGGTAAACTAGTTTATTATACAAAGGCGTATTATTAATAACCTGGATTCTACCTGTCAAGGTTGTTGAAGCTGTTATCTTAAGAGCTTCATGGTATCTGATTCTCATTACTTGCTCTAAATAACCTCAGACCTAAAGTAGCATGCTTGTGCATGTATGTAGCATGCTTGTGCATGTAGCATGCTTGTGTATGAAGGTAGCATGGAAATAAATGGTATAAAATACCGACACAATGGAAATATAAACCCAGACATTCCTTGAATGTCTGTGAACAACACCGTAATTCACACAACCATTTAATAAACTACAGAAACTCAAGACTTATCGCCACAGAAGACAACACTCAACACCAAAGAATCCTGGAATCATCACTTATCTCTATATCCGACAACTTCAACCAGAACAAAGGCTTCTATAACATAGCTGAACCACTTGCCAAGAAACTTCATCACTATCCCACATAAGAACATAGGAATGGAAGAACACTGCAGAAGGTCTGCTCACAAACTTATCCAATCTCCCTTCCAAGTTACCCAAGATTTTAGACTCTATAACTCCACTCGGTACATCATCAGATGCAGCATTCTCCACCTGACCTCAACATTCTGAACTTGACTATAAATACTTGCGTACCTTCCACCGCAGGTAGATCTGTTTGTGATTTGAAAACGCCATCTGTGTGGGCGAAACGTTGTCAATAAAGGATCACACTATACTGCATATGTGTTTATATTCCCATGAAGGTAGCATGCTTGTGTACTATCCTCACTTCCCTGTTCATCCCACAAGGGTCTTACTTAAGCTCTCATTATTAACCTTGCCTCAGTGTGTTGATATCTACTTAAGTGACACGAACACCACCACACACTAACCACACACGACTCACGAAATCCTCACATTTCAAAGAAACCACGCAACGAGTGGGATTTGTACCCATGAGTCCTGAAAATGAGAGGCCAGGTCGTTAACACCTTTAGCAAATCCAAGCAGACCTGTTACATTCATGTATAGAAACTACCGTAGGGGTTATACAGCGTGTGTTGAATGGGTGGTAATCCTTGGATCAAGAGCCCTTCACCGTTATCAAGACCGTAACTCGACTGGTAGGGCACTCAGCTCACACACTGAAGTCCATGGTTCGATCCCCGGTAAAGATGGAAACATTAGGACGTGTTTTCTTATGACACCTGCTGTCCATGTTCAACTAGCAGTAAAATAGGTACCTGGGTGTTAGTCGACTGGTTTGGGTCGCATCCTGGGGACATTAACCTAATTTACCCACAGTGCTCTGCATAACAAGGAGCTTTCCATATAGCATGTCATTGGTGTCAGCTATGGTCTGTATAAGTTGTATCATGTACTTGTGGAAGTGAAGATAATTATTATGAAGGGAGTTAGAGCGTGGGAGCGATGTTTACAGTAATCCGGATTCAGGGATTCGTGACGAACGCCGTGGCGAACTACAGAAGATAAACAGGTCGAAACGTGCAGTCGTTAGAAGCACTGGCGAGAATGATGCTCGAAATGTCAAGAAAGATAAACGGTTTCTTCTCCGGTTAACGGTGGTAAATTAGGTCCTATTGTAGAGCATGATTTAACCTTGGGATGTTGGAGGATGTACACCTGGAGGATGCATGCCTGGAGGATGCATGCCTGGAGGATGCATACCTGGAGGATGCATACCTGGAGGATGTACACCTGGAGGATGCATACCTGGAAGATGTATACCTGGAGGATGCATACCTGGAGGATGCATACCTGGAAGATGCATACCTGGAAGATGTATACCTGGAGGATGTACACCTGGAGGATGCATACCTGGAGGATGCACACCTGGAGGATGTACACCTGGAGGATGCATACCTGGAGGGAGTATACTTGGAGGGAGTATACCTGGAGGATGCATACCTGGAGTATACCTGGAGGATGCATACCTGGAGGATGCATACCTGGAGGGTGTCCCGGGTGTCCAGGATCATTTTGAAGTACGCAGCGCCAGTATGGAACCCATATATGGTACAAGAGGTCATAGCTAGAAGGTAAACTTATGGACGAATCACAGGGATGTTAAGAATTACCACTTTAGCCTCAGAGTGGTCAGGAAGGGAAACCACTTAGACAACGAAGTGGTAAGTTCAGGTACAGGTACGCATAAATAGAATTATCTTAGTGTAAATTACCTAGGGTAACCCAAAAAGGGGGGAGGGGGCAGAATCCATACATCGCTTTAAGAATAGGTACGACAGGTCTCACGCAGCCGGGAGTGTGTGTGAACCCAAGCAGCAGCCAGTAGAGGTGTTGGCCCAGGAGCCGAGACTCATCCCCTGCAACCACAATTAGGCAGGTACAGCCCCCTCACTCTGACGCCCATCAAACGCTTGTAGAGGAAGGGTCTTCCTCCCTTCTTTCCCCCCTGTCCTTCCCCCTCCCCGTTCCCCCTCCCTCTCGCCAGTTCGGCGTCAACTCACTGACTGACACAACTAATCAGACTACAAATCACATTTCCAAATTCGCGACAGGATCGATGACGTCAGCGAACACCTCCCCCCCCTCATCCGCGTGTCCTGATTGGTGGAGCTCAGAGTTAACGCAATATTGGAACGCAAGTGATGCTATACCAGCCTTACCTGCCAGGAGTCACCACAAGCTCTTGTAAAAAACCACCATGTTAATATATTGTTGATGTGTTGATAGTGAAGCAGTCTGGCAGTGATGATAGTGAGGCAGTCTGGCAGTGATGATAGTGAGGCAGTCTGGCAGTGATGATAGTGAGGCAGTCTGGCAGTGATGATAGTGAGGCAGTCTGGCAGTGATGATAGTGAGGCAGTCTAGTAGTAATGATAGTGAGGCAGTCTGGCAGTGATGACAGTGAGGCAGTCTAGTAGTAATGATAGTGAGGCAGTCTAGTAGTAATGATAGTGAGGCAGTCTAGTAATGATAGTGAGGCAGTCTAGTAATGATAGTGAGGCAGTCTAGTAGTAATGATAGTGAGGCAGTCTAGTAGTAATGATAGTGAGGCAGTCTAGTAGTAATGATAGTGAGGCAGTCTAGCAGTAATGATAGTGAGGCAGTCTAGTAGTAATGATAGTGAGGCAGTCTAGTAGTAATGATAGTGAGGCAGTCTAGTAGTGATAGTGAGGCAGTCTAGTAGTAATGATAGTGAGGCAGTCTAGTAGTAATGATAGTGAAGCAGTCTGGCAGTGATGATAGTGAGGCAGTCTAGTAATGATAGTGAGGCAGTCTAGTAGTAATGATAGTGAGGCAGTCTAGCAGTAATGATAGTGAGGCAGTCTAGCAGTGATGATAGTGAGGCAGTCTAGCAGTGATGATAGTGAGGCAGTCTAGTAGTGATGATAGTGAGGCAGTCTAGTAGTGATGATAGTGAGGCAGTCTAGTAGTAATGATAGTGAGGCAGTCTAGTAGTAATGATAGTGAGGCAGTCTAGTAGTAATGATAGTGAGGCAGTCTAGTAGTAATGATAGTGAGGCAGTCTAGTAATGATAGTGAGGCAGTCTAGTAATGATAGTGAGGCAGTCTAGTAATGATAGTGAGGCAGTCTAGTAATGATAGTGAGGCAGTCTAGTAATGATAGTGAGGCAGTCTAGTAATGATAGTGAGGCAGTCTAGTAATGATGGTGAGGCAGTCTAGTAGTAATGATAGTGAGGCAGTCTAGCAGTAATGATAGTGAGGCAGTCTAGTAGTAATGATAGTGAGGCAGTCTAGTAGTGATAGTGAGGCAGTCTAGTAGTAATGATAGTGAGGCAGTCTAGTAGTAATGATAGTGAGGCAGTCTAGTAGTAATGATAGTGAGGCAGTCTAGTAGTAATGATAGTGAGGCAGTCTAGTAGTAATGATAGTGAGGCAGTCTAGTAGTGATGATAGTGAGGCAGTCTAGCAGTAATGATAGTGAGGCAGTCTAGCAGTGATGATAGTGAGGCAGTCTAGTAGTGATGATAGTGAGGCAGTCTAGTAATGATAGTGAGGCAGTCTAGCAGTATTGATAGTGAGGCAGTCTAGCAGTAATGATAGTGAGGCAGTCTAGCAGTAATGATAGTGAGGCAGTCTAGCAGTGATGATAGTGAGGCAGTCTAGTAGTGATAGTGAGGCAGTCTAGTAATGATAGTGAGGCAGTCTAGCAGTAATGATAGTGAGGCAGTCTAGCAGTGATGATAGTGAGGCAGTCTAGTAGTGATGATAGTGAGGCAGTCTAGTAATGATAGTGAGGCAGTCTAGCAGTGATGATAGTGAGGCAGTCTAGCAGTAATGATAGTGAGGCAGTCTAGTAGTAATGATAGTGAGGCAGTCTAGCAGTGATGATAGTGAGGCAGTCTAGCAGTAATGATAGTGAGGCAGTCTAGTAGTAATGATAGTGAGGCAGTCTAGCAGTGATGATAGTGAGGCAGTCTAGTAATGATAGTGAGACAGTCTAGCAGTAATGATAGTGAGGCAGTCTAGCAGTGATGATAGTGAGGCAGTCTAGCAGTGATGATAGTGAGGCAGTCTAGCAGTGATGATAGTGAGGCAGTCTAGCAGTAATGATAGTGAGGCAGTCTAGCAGTAATGATAGTGAGGCAGTCTAGCAGTAATGATAGTGAGGCAGTCTAGTAGTAATGATAGTGAGGCAGTCTAGCAGTAATGATAGTGAGGCAGTCTAGCAGTAATGATAGTGAGGCAGTCTAGCAGTAATGATAGTGAGGCAGTCTAGCAGTAATGATAGTGAGGCAGTCTAGTAGTAATGATAGTGAGGCAGTCTAGTAGTGATGATAGTGAGGCAGTCTAGCAGTGATGACAGTGAGGCAGTCTAGTAATGATAGTGAGGCAGTCTAGTAATGATAGTGAGGCAGTCTAGTAGTAATGATAGTGAGGCAGTCTAGTAGTAATGATAGTGAGGCAGTCTAGTAGTAATGATAGTGAGGCAGTCTAGTAGTAATGATAGTGAAGCAGTCTAGTAGTAATGATAGTGAGGCAGTCTAGTAGTGATGACAGTGAGGCAGTCTAGTAGTGATAGTGAGGCAGTCTAGTAATGATAGTGAGGCAGTCTAGTAGTAATGATAGTGAGGCAGTCTAGTAGTAATGATAGTGAGGCAATCTAGTAATGATAGTGAGGCAGTCTAGTAGTAATGATAGTGAGGCAATCTAGTAGTAATGATAGTGAGGCAATCTAGTAGTAATGATAGTGAGGCAGTCTAGTAGTAATGATAGTGAGGCAGTCTAGTAATGATAGTGAGGCAGTCTGGTAATGATAGTGAGGCAGTCTAGTAATGATAGTGAGGCAGTCTAGTAGTAATGATAGTGAGGCAGTCTAGTAGTAATGATAGTGAGGCAGTCTAGTAGTAATGATAGTGAGGCAGTCTAGTAGTAATGATAGTGAGGCAGTCTAGTAGTAATGATAGTGAGGCAGTCTAGTAGTAATGATAGTGAGGCAGTCTAGTAGTAATGATAGTGAGGCAGTCTAGTAGTAATGATAGTGAGGCAGTCTAGTAGTAATGATAGTGAGGCAGTCTAGTAGTAATGATAGTGAGGCAGTCTAGTAGTAATGATAGTGAGGCAGTCTAGTAGTAATGATAGTGAGGCAGTCTAGTAGTAATGATAGTGAGGCAGTCTAGTAGTAATGATAGTGAGGCAGTCTAGTAATGATAGTGAGGCAGTCTAGTAATAATGACAGTGAGGAAGTCTAGTAGTGACAGTGAGGCAGTCTAGTAGTAATGATAGTGAGGCAGTCTAGTAGTAATGATAGTGAGGCAGTCTAGTAATGATAGTGAGGCAGTCTAGTAATAATGACAGTGAGGAAGTCTAGTAGTGACAGTGAGGCAGTCTAGTAGTAATGATAGTGAGGCAGTCTAGTAGTAATGATAGTGAGGCAGTCTAGTAGTAATGATAGTGAGGCAATCTAGTAGTGATAGTGAGGCAGTCTAGTAATGATAGCGAGGCAGTCTAGTAATGATAGCGAGGCAGTCTAGTAATAATGACAGTGAGGAAGTCTAGTAGTGACAGTGAGGAAGTCTAGTAGTAATGATAGTGAGGCAGTCTAGTAGTAATGATAGTGAGGCAGTCTAGTAGTAATGATAGTGAGGCAGTCTAGTAGTAATGATAGTGAGGCAATCTAGTAATGATAGTGAGGCAGTCTAGTAATAATGACAGTGAGGAAGTCTAGTAGTGACAGTGAGGAAGTCTAGTAGTAATGATAGTGAGGCAGTCTAGTAATGATAGTGAGGCAGTCTAGTAATGATAGTGAGGCAGTCTAGTAATAATGACAGTGAGGAAGTCTAGTAGTGACAGTGAGGCAGTCTAGTAGTAATGATAGTGAGGCAGTCTAGTAGTAATGATAGTGAGGCAGTCTAGTAGTAATGATAGTGAGGCAGTCTAGCAGTGATGACAGTGAGGCAGTCTAGCAGTGATGACAGTGAGGCAGTCTAGCAGTGATGAGAGTGAGGCAGTCTAGCAGTGATGAGAGTGAGGCAGTCTAGCAGTGATGATAGTGAGGCAGTCTAGCAGTGATGATAGTGAGGCAGTCTAGCAGTGATGACAGTGAGGCAGTCTAGCAGTGATGACAGTGAGGCAGTCTAGCAGTGATGAGTGAGGCAGTCTAGCAGTGATGACTGAGGCAGTCTAGCAGTGATGACAGTGAGGCAGTCTAGCAGTGACGACAGTGAGGCAGTCTAGCAGTGACGACAGTGAAGCAGTCTAGCAGTGATGATAGTGAAACAGCCTAGCGGTGATGACAGAGAGGCAGTCTAGCAGTGATGATAGTGAGGCAGAGTAGCAGTGATGACAGTGAGGCAGTCTAGCAGTGATGACAGTGAGGCAGTCTAGCAGTGATGACAGTGAGGCAGTCAAGCAGTGATGACAGTGAGGCAGTCTAGCAGTGATGACAGTGAGGCAGTCTAGCAGTGATGACAGTGAGGCAGTCTAGCAGTGATGACAATGAGGCAGTCTAGCAGTGATGACAGTGAGGCAGTCTAGCAGTGATGACAGTGAGGCAGTCAAGCAGTGATGACAGTGAGGCAGTCAAGCAGTGATGACAGTGAGGCAGTCAAGCAGTGATGACAGTGAGGCAGTCAAGCAGTGATGACAGTGAGGCAGTCAAGCAGTGATGACAGTGAGGCAGTCAAGCAGTGATGACAGTGAGGCAGTCTAGCGGTGATGACAGTGATGACAGTGAGGCAGTCTAGCAGTGATGACAGTGATGACAGTGAGGCAGTCTAGCAGTGATGACAGTGAGCCAGTCTAGCAGTGATGACAGTGAGGCAGTCTAGCAGTGATGACAGTGAGGCAGTCAAGCAGTGATGACAGTGAGGCAGTCAAGCAGTGATGACAGTGAGGCAGTCAAGCAGTGATGACAGTGAGGCAGTCAAGCAGTGATGACAGTGAGGCAGTCAAGCAGTGATGACAGTGAGGCAGTCTAGCAGTGATGACAGTGAGGCAGTCTAGCAGTGATGACAGTGAGGCAGTCTAGCAGTGATGACAGTGAGGCAGTCTAGCAGTGATGACAGTGAGGCAGTCTAGCAGTGATGACAGTGAAGCAGTCTAGCAGTGATGACAGTGAAGCAGTCTAGCAGTGATGACAGTGAAGCAGTCCAGCAGTGATGAGAGTGAGGCAGTCTAGCAGTGATGACAGTGAGGCAGTCTAGCAGTGATGACTGTGAGGCAGTCTAGCAGTGATGGCAGTGAGGCAGTCTAGCAGTGATGACAGTGAGGCAGTCTAGCAGTGATGACAGTGAAGCAGTCTAGCAGTGATGACAGTGAAGCAGTCTAGCAGTGATGACAGTGAAGCAGTCCAGCAGTGATGAGAGTGAAGCAGTCTAGCAGTGATGACAGTGAGGCAGTCTAGCAGTGATGACAGTGAGGCAGTCTAGCAGTGATGACAGTGAGGCAGTCTAGCAGTGATGACAGTGAGGCAGTCTAGCAGTGATGACAGTGAGGCAGTCTAGCAGTGATGACAGTGAGGCAGTCTAGCAGTGATGACAGTGAGGCAGTCTAGCAGTGATGACAGTTAGGCAGTCTAGCAGTGATGACAGTGAAGCAGTCCAGCAGTGATGACAGTGAAGCAGTCTAGCAGTGGTGACAGAGAGGCAGTCCAGCAGTGATGACAGTGAGGCAGTCTAGCAGTGATGACAGTGAAGCAGTCTAGCAGTGCTTGGTATCACAGGTACTTACAACTCTGAAATAGTGATCACTACATAGGGCAGCTGCGGGCTAAATGGTACCAAGTGACGTTGGCTCACAACAGACAGGCAGGGTTGAATCCTGGGGTAGGTAGAGAAGTGGGTACGTCAACACACACATACCCTAGTTCTCCTAGCAGAAAATAGGTACCCGGGTGCTAGTTTGATGTGGATCACATCCTGGGGACCAGAACCATAGTAGTAATAGTGATGTAAATAGTAACAATAGTAATAGCAATAATAGTAATAGTAATAGCAATAATAGTAATAGTAATAGCAATTGTAATATATGTTTACAGAGCACTGTGTTGATTATTCATCACTCTTTGCAACAAAAATATATGCAACAAAAACATGTGCAACAAGAAAAATAGATAAAATTAACAAATAAAATTGCCAACATTGCTAAAATGCCCAACACAATTATCACACCAAATTAAAATAACCAAGACAAGCTAATAATATCATTAAAAATTCTCCGAGGTCCCATCAGGCATCTCGGTAATTATAAAAATCGTGACGAAGGTAGTAAAGCCTATGCTGGACTGATCACCTTAATACTGTCTTCCAGGGTGAGGGACTGACCACCTCAATACTGTCTTCCAGGGTGAGGGACTGACCACCTCAATGCCATCTTCCAGGGTGAGGGACTGACCACGCCAACACTGTCTTCCAGGGTGAGGGACTGACCACCTCAATGCCATCTTCCAGGGTGAGGGACTGACCACGCCAACACTGCCTTCCAGGGTGAGGGACTGACCACCTCAGTACTGTCTTCCAGGGTGAGGGACTGACCACCTCAATACTGTCTTCCAGGATGAGGGACTGACAACCTCAATACTGTCTTCCAGGGTGAGGGACTGACCACCTCAATACTGCCTTCCAGGGTGAGGGACTGACCACCTCAATACTGTCTTCCAGGGTGAGGGACTGACCACCTCAATACTGTCTTCCAGGGTGAGGGACTGACCACCTCAATACTGTCTTCCAGGGTGAGGGACTGACCACCTCAATACTGTCTTCCAGGGTGAGGGACTGACCACCTCAATACTGTCTTCCAGGGTGAGGGACTGACCACCTCAATACTGTCTTCCAGGGTGAGGGACTGACCACCTCAATACTGTCTTCCAGGGTGAGGGACTGACCACCTCAATACTGTCTTCCAGGGTGAGGGACTGACCACCTCAATACTGTCTTCCAGGGTGAGGGACTGACCACCTCAATACTGTCTTCCAGGGTGAGGGACTGACCACCTCAATACTGTCTTCCAGGGTGAGGGACTGACCACCTCAATACTGTCTTCCAGGGTGAGGGACTGACCACCTCAATACTGTCTTCCAGGGTGAGGGACTGACCACCTCAATACTGTCTTCCAGGGTGAGGGACTGACCACCTCAATACTGTCTTCCAGGGTGAGGGACTGACCACCTCAATACTGTCTTCCAGGGTGAGGGACTGACCACCTCAATACTGTCTTCCAGGGTGAGGGACTGACCACCTCAGTACTGTCTTCCAGGGTGAGGGACTGACCACCTCAATACTGTCTTCCAGGGTGAGGGACTGACCACCTCAATACTGCCTTCCAGGGTGAGGGACTGACCACCTCAATACTGCCTTCCAGGGTGAGGGACTGACCACCTCAATACTGCCTTCCAGGGTGAGGGACTGACCACCTCAATACTTTCTTCCAGGGTGAGGGACTGACCACCTCAATACTGTCTTCCAGGGTGAGGGACTGACCACCTCAATACTGCCTTCCAGGGTGAGGGACTGACCACCTCAATACTGCCTTCCAGGGTGAGGGACTGACCACCTCAATACTGCCTTCCAGGGTGAGGGACTGACCACCTCAATACTGCCTTCCAGGGTGAGGGACTGACCACCTCAATACTGTCTTCCAGGGTGAGGGACTGACCACCTCAATACTGTCTTCCAGGGTGAGGGACTGACCACCTCAATACTGTCTTCCAGGGTGAGGGACTGACCACCTCAATACTGTCTTCCAGGGTGAGGGACTGACCACCTCAATACTGTCTTCCAGGGTGAGGGACTGACCACCTCAATACTGTCTTCCAGGGTGAGGGACTGACCACCTCAATACTGTCTTCCAGGGTGAGGGACTGACCACCTCAATACTGTCTTCCAGGGTGAGGGACTGACCACCTCAATACTGTCTTCCAGGGTGAGGGACTGACCACCTCAATACTGTCTTCCAGGGTGAGGGACTGACCACCTCAATACTGTCTTCCAGGGTGAGGGACTGACCACCTCAATACTGTCTTCCAGGGTGAGGGACTGACCACCTCAATACTGTCTTCCAGGGTGAGGGACTGACCACCTCAATACTGTCTTCCAGGGTGAGGGACTGACCACCTCAATACTGTCTTCCAGGGTGAGGGACTGACCACCTCAATACCAGGTCTTTCAGGGTAAGAAACGATTACATCGTCTTTATACCTCTATTGCGTCTGCTGACACTGTATTTGACTGAAGAAGCCTACTGTGTAGGCGAAACGTTCTGAAATAAAGATACCCATACGTCTTACTTATCAGCTCATATTTTGGCCAGTCATGATGTCCACGAGTGGACAAGATACTGAAGTAATTAGTCAAATGTCCCGTGGCTTGTTTGACAACGCACTCGCTTCACACACTGATTGTTGTATGGGTGGAAATATTAAGTATTTTCCTTGCACTTACTGTCTGTGTTCACCTAGCAATAAAAAAGGTACCTGGGTGTTAGTTGACTGGTGTGGGTCGCATCCTGGGGACAAAATTGACCTAATTTGTCCAAAATTCTCTGCATAACAGGCGACTTTCTATACAGTAGTATGTCACTGATGTCAGTTATGATCTGTATAAGTTGTATCATGTACTTGTAGAAATAATTATGATGATTATTATAGGATTTGTTGAGAGAATATATATTTAAGTTTATCCTGTGAATCATACGACGTTTTCTGCAGATTCTGTTATAGAAAACGAACTGGTTTATCAAAAGCTAACATAAACATCGAAAAATACATCACTGATTATTTACCAAGAGTTAGTTACAAAGGATATCCCAAAAAAACGAAGAAGTTCGGCTTATTTCTATCGAGGGTCCTCTCATTCTCTTCCCCGGGATGCCACCCATACCAGTTTGCTAACAACCAGTTACCTGGTTGTTAATTTTTAGGCGAACAGAAGCAACAGATGTAAGGAATCTTGCCTAATGCCGCCCCTTTCGCCCCCATAACAGAATCCGGTTCTTTTGGTTGTGAGCCGAAGGAGCTACAAGCAAGTCACGAGCCATGGACGAGCTTTAAAAATAGGCGAGACAAGTACACGAGTGGGTGTGGGGTGGACCTGCCTAGCATGGGCCAGTAGGCCTGCTGCAGCACACATGTTTTTTAGTGTAGAATTTTAGGGTTATATACTGGAGCCAGACCGCGTCACTGGGAGGAACTGGGGTTCCTCCCAGTGACGCTGGAGTGATGCTGGAGTGATGCTGGAGTGATGCTGGAGTGATGCTGGAGTGACGCTGGAGTGATGCTGGAGTCACAGTTCATCCCGTGTTCTAACTTCCAACGTGTACAGCTCTTGTTATAAGAGGAGACTCGTAAAAGAGTCTGAGTGATAATTTAGACACAGTTGCAACAGTTAGGCATCATTATTCCGAAACGTTTCGCCTACACCGCAGGCTTCTTCAGTCGAGTACAGAAAAGTTAGCAGAAGCAAAAGAGTTGTGAAAACAATGTATCAGTCCATTCTGCATGCTTTTTTGTACTCGACTGAAGAAGTCTACTGAGCAGGCGAAACGTTCCAGAAGATACCTAACTGTAGCACGTGTGTTGAACTAATCAACTTGTCGGTACTGTATACCACTAAACTTCACTCTTAAAAGAGAATGTGGATAGCGTGTTAGAGCAGGATACAGGAGCCTCCCAGCAGGATACAGGAGCCTCCCAGCAGGACAGAGGAGCCTCCCAGCAGGACACAGGAGCCTCCCAGCAGGACACAGGAGCCTCCCAGCAGGACACAGGAGCTTCCCAGCAGGACACAGGAGCCTCCCAGCAGGACACAGGAGCCTCCCAGCAGGACACAGGAGTCTCCCAGCAGGACACAGGAGCCTCCCAGCAGGACACAGGAGCCTCCCAGCAGGACACAGGAGCCTCCCAGCAGGACACAGGAGCCTCCCAGCAGGACACAGGAGCCTCCCAGCAGGACACAGGAGCCTCCCAGCAGGACACAGGAGCCTCCCAGCAGGACACAGGAGCCTCCCAGCAGGACACAGGAGCCTCCCAGCAGGACACAGGAGCCTCCCAGCAGGACACAGGAGCCTCCCAGCAGGACACAGGAGCCTCCCAGCAGGAAGACCTGGAAGTCTTGAATTCGAAAAACAATTGATCTGCCTCAACGAATGTATCAGACTACCTTGTTGCAGAAACAACGTTAGGGAGGGGGAAGGGAGGAATAGAACGAGGAGGCAGAAGGCGAGGAGGAATAGAACGAGGAGGCAGAAGGCGAGGAGGATTAGAACGAGGAGGCAGAGGGCGAGGAGGAATAGAACGAGGAGGCAGAAGGCGAGGAGGAATAGAACGAGGAGGCAGAAGGCGAGGAGGAATAGAACGAGGAGGCAGAAGGCGAGGAGGAATAGAACGAGGAGGCAGAAGGCGAGGAGGAATAGAACGAGGAGGCAGAAGGCGAGGAGGAATAGAACGAGGAGGCAGAAGGCGAGGAGGAATAGAACGAGGAGGCAGAAGGCGAGGAGGAATACAACGAGAAGGCAGAAGGCAAGGAGGAATAAAACGAGAAGACAGAAGGCAAGGAGGAATAAAACGAGAAGACAGAAGGCAAGGAGGAATAAAACGAGGAGGCAAAAGACGAGGAGGAATACAACGAGAAGGCAGAAGGCAAGGAGGAATAAAACGAGAAGACAGAAGGCGAGGAGGAATAGAACGAGGAGGTAGAAGACGAGGAGGAATAAAACGAGGAGGCAAAAGACGAGGAGGAATAAAACGAGGAGGCAAAAGACGAGGAGGAATAAAACGAGGAGGCAAAAGACGAGGAGGAATAAAACGAGGAGGCAAAAGACGAGGAAAATGAAAACAAAGAGGAGGATGCAGACGAAAGGGAGTCAGAGGGATTGACAGGGAGAAATAAGAGAAGAACAAAGTGAAAAAGGAAGAAGGGGAAAAAATATAAGAGACGAGGATGACTGAGAATGTAAAAGAGAAAAAAACAAAAGAAAAACAAGCGGAATAAAGAAGCAGGAGACGACAGTAGTGGTGCCTATTTTGGCATCGGGTTGTAGGTACCTAAACACGCAGTCCAAACATGCACCTTTAACAGGAGCCGTTGCCAGCAACAGTAATTATAACGGTGATAGTTTCTCCAATATCAATTTAAAATAATGATGATTATCATACAGAACAGTGTGATTGTTCGTGTGTATTTCTGTGTGTCTGTATCCGGATTGTGCGCGCGCGCGCCTGCATCGGGATTGTACGTGTGTTTGTATCCGGATTCTCTTCTATGCATCTGTATCCTCTCGTCTGTGAGAGTCTGTATACTCTCTTGTGTGTGCTGGGCACCGTGTGTTGTTGCTTCCATGTGTCATGTGTCTTTGTTACTGTCTACCTGTGTGATAATGTGTCTTTCCTTGAGTGTGCTGCTCCTCGCGTAAATTTAGTGTGTGTGTGTGTGTGTGTGTGTGTGTGTGTGTGTGTGTGTGTGTGTGTGTGTGTGTGTGTGTGTGTGTGTGTGTGTGTGCGAGTATGTGAATGTGTGAATGTGTATATAAGAGTGCATGAGTGTATATACGAGTGTATACTAATAAAAATTTTTATTTCTACAAGTACATGATACAACTTATACAGACCATAGCTGACATCAGTGACATACTACTATATAGAAAGTCCCTTGTTATGCTGAGCATTTCCCGCAAATTAGGTCAGTTTTCGTCCCAGGATGCGACCCACACCAGTCGACTAACACCCAGGTACCCATTTTACTGATGGGCGAACATAGACAACAGGCGTTTCTACCCTGGCTGGGAATCGAACCCAGGCCCTTGCCGTGTGAATAAACAAGCACGAGTGAATTTATGTGTATGTAAATATGCGCGCGAATATGTGAATGTGCGTGTGTATGAATGTGTATTTGACTATGTCTGCACAGTGCTTATCTCTTAATAACAATAACAAAGACTAACAGTGGTAATTAACCCGCAGCTCGATTGGTAGCTCCCACACTGAGGTCTGCGGTTCGATCCACAGTACGGGTGGAAATATTTGAATGTGTTTCCTTAAGACACCTGCTGTCCCCGTTCACCTAGCAGTAAGTAGGTACCTGGGTGTTAGTCGACTGGTGTGGGTCGCATTCTGGGACAAAATTCACCAATTAGCCTGAAATGCTCAGCATAACAAGGGACTTTCTATTTAGTAGTATGTCATAGGTGTCAGCTATGGTCTGTATAAGTTGCATCATGTATTTGTAGAAATAATTATTATTATTAATTATTAAAAATAATAAAGACAAAATTTAGTTCAAAAAATCGAAAATTTAAACATATAGCAGCATTCATTAAATTATTTCTTTCTAAAATCCAACATCTATCTTATTAACAACACTAACTGTCTATAATCTGACAAGACAACATTTAAATATAATTACTTTGTCTGGGTGAACTGCTCAGGAACACGTGAATTATAGACCTATGGTCAACCATCCACCGTGTGTGCACTCCCTCACCTCCAGCCTTGCACTGACTTGGAGACAGCCAGGTCAACTACAGGTCACGTGATAAGTTAAATGCGTGTGTTTACCAACTAGTTCGTAGACAATTGTTTACGCATATTTTGCATTATGCGCAGCTGCTCTCACAGGATATATACACTGAGATGTGTATGACTCTCAGCGTATATACGCTGAGAGTTTACTTCAGTCCTCACTTTAGGGTTTAAAGTATACTTGAATGGTGGGAAAACAGGTGATGCGCAGCCTTTAATGATGCTAGTGCAGTCGATAGGCTTGAAACCTCGTTAACTAACCTCCAGGTGCAAGCAAATGAATGTACCCTTGAGCAAAGGGCATGGGTATGTTCGGTATTTATATGTCATGAAGTTTCTGCAGCATTGGTATTGATTTACTCAGCAAACTGCAAAAAATGCATGATAGTGTCATTGATGTTTGGTGTGGAGAGGTTCCAGCCTTGGTAACCCCATTGACTGTCATTGATGTTTGGTGTGGAGAGGTTCCAGCCTTGGTAACCCCATTGACTGTCATTGATGTTTGGTGTGGAGAGGTTCCAGCCTTGGTAACCCCATTGACTGTCATTGATGTTTGGTGTGGAGAGGTTCCAGCCTTGGTAACCCCATTGACTGTCATTGATGTTTGGTGTGGAGAGGTTCCGGCCTTGGTAACCCCATTGACTGTCATTGATGTTTGGTGTGGAGAGGTTCCAGCCTTGGTAACCCCATTGACTGTCATTGATGTTTGGTGTGGAGAGGTTCCAACCTTGGTAACTTCATTGACTGTCATTGATGTTTGGTGTGGAGAGGTTCCAGCCTTGGTAACCCCATTGACTGTCATTGATGTTTGGTGTGGAGAGGTTCCGGCCTTGGTAACCCCATTGACTGTCATTGATGTTTGGTGTGGAGAGGTTCCGGCCTTGGTAACCCCATTGACTGTCATTGATGTTTGGTGTGGAGAGGTTCCAGCCTTGGTAACCCCATTGACTGTCATTGATGTTTGGTGTGGAGAGGTTCCGGCCTTGGTAACCCCATTGACTGTCATTGATGTTTGGTGTGGAGAGGTTCCGGCCTTGGTAACCCCATTGACTGTCATTGATGTTTGGTGTGGAGAGGTTCCAGCCTTGGTAACCCCATTGACTGTCATTGATGTTTGGTGTGGAGAGGTTCCGGCCTTGGTAACCCCATTGACTGTCATTGATGTTTGGTGTGGAGAGGTTCCGGCCTTGGTAACCCCATTGACTGTCATTGATGTTCGGTGTGGAGAGGTTTCGGTCATGGTAACCCCAGTGACTGTCATTGATGATTGGTGTGGAGAGGTTCCAGTTACGGTAACTGGAGCCTCTCCACACCACAACCAATTTAGACAGAGATAGAAAGGTGGACAGGTAGACAGTCAACCAACCAGTCTGCCAGTAAGGGTCCAGCAAATAGAGCCCAATTTTCCCCTTGTCCTCAGCTGGTGAAAGACTCCCCAGGTGGTGAAGGTTCTCCAGATGGTGAAAGCTGCCCAGGAGGTCCTCCTTACTGTCCGCCACCTCGTGCAAAACTGCCGACTGTCTACCATAACACTACAAGCTTTGTACTGCACTAATCTGCAGTGCGAGGTAACAGCCTATGTAAAAAAAATAGATTCCTCCTATTGCTGCCTATTAAAGACGAGAATCTGCATTATCAGATCAAAAAAAAAAATTTAAATTTAAAAATTTTCCGTATTTCGAGAGAAAAAATTGGCTTTACTGTTCATGACTGTAGAAGTAAGATAATGTATTGAAATTTTTAGTCGGATGATATAAAGAAATAAACAATACAAAGAAGGCCTATTAATTTCTCTTACTGAGCCTAAGGGTTGTTATAAGCCGCCTCTCTGTAGCCCTACATTACACTTAGCAGATCTCTGAAGGCCATCTTTCGTGCCAGGCAACACGCGCTTATATGGCATTAAGTGCCTCTCAGTGCCAACTGGAATCGCATTTATCGGTATACGAAATCGGTGCAATTGCTTGATCAAATTTTAATGGTTATTGAGAGTTGTGTAGAGCGACCAAGGCGAGAGACGCAGTTGTCAGCGGTACAATAATAATAATAATAATAATAATAATAATAATAATAATAATAATAATAATAATAATCATAATCTTTATTTCTACAAGAACATGTACAACTTATACAGACCATAGCTGATATCAATGACATACTCCTATATAGAAAGCCGCTGGTTATACAGAACATTTCGGGGAAATTAGGTCAGTTTTGTCCCCAGGATGCGACCCACACCAGTCGACTAACACTCTGGTAGTTATTTTACTGCTAGGTGAAAGTGGACAGCAGGTGTCTTAAGGAAACACGTCCTAATGTTTCCACCCGTACCGGGGATCGACCCCCGGATCTCAGTGTCTGAAAAACCACCACACACTTGGGAATCTTTATTCCGAAACGTTTCGCCTATACATAGGCTTCTTCAGTCGAATCCAGAGGAGGCAGCAGAAGCAGTGGATAAAGACGATGTTATCAGTCCATCACTCTCGAAGACGTAGTTTTGAGGTGGTCAGTCCCTCAGCCTGAGAAGACGTCTGCTCTATATATATAGTCTGGAACAATTCAGTTACGTGGTTTATCAGTTTAATTACGTGGTTGGCAGTGTTCCAGCCTTGTACACCCCCCCCTCCCAACAACGCAGCAAAATATTCCATCGCAACGGAGGTAAAAATATAAGAAAACACGGTTTCCTGTGTTCAAGTTAGCGTTGTTCTGTTATTTTCCTCTCCATGACCCGGTAAATTCCATTCGTTTTCTGTGACTTTTATCGTGTCCTCTCAGTGAGAAATTCCATCGTTTCTCCTCTAAAAGTACAAAAGAATTTTCACTTTTCTTCTCCAAGAAGTGAGTAATTCCATCTCTTTCGCAGCTTGGGTGTCAGTAGGTGCCATCATTCCTAACATTTCCGCTGTCCAGATTTTCGCGGGTATTCCCGCGTTCCGCTCGTCCATAACACAACGCATTTCACCGTTCCTCCCATTTATCTTCTCCGTATCTGCCTTCATCACTCGCGGGTATTCCCACGTTCCGCGCGTCCATAACACGATGCTTTTCACTGTTCCTCCCGTTCACAATACCTCTGGCTTTCATATATCCCTTCAACCACTGAGAAAAACAAATAAATATAACATCTGCCCTCCCAGGGACACCTGCCTTTCTCGTTGCCACACAAGAGGAAAAAAAATGGTTAAACGTAATCTGCTCTTTGGAGAGTAATGCAAAAATTAGCCTTTTGATGTAAGATGAAATTCCATTTTAGCGAGTAATGGGAAGGGCTGCGAGTTTGCCACTCGCTTCTGCACACGTAAATGGTATACAGTATCGATAGGATGATAAATTAGATACATGTACAATATCTGGGTATCTTTATTTGTAGACGTTTCGCCTCCCAGTGGCTTTATCAATACAAGGACATAATGTGAAGACTGTAGAGCTATATACAAGAGATGAGGTGACCAGTCCCTCAGTCTTGGTGTTGGAGAGCACGGTAGTCTTGAAGACTACGGTGCTCCTCACCAAGGTGATCAGTCCCTCAGTCTTGGTGTTGGAGAGCACAGTGGTCTTGAAGACTACGGTGCTCCTCACCAAGGTGATCAGTCCCTCAGTCTTGGTGCTGGAGAGCACGGTAGTCTTGAAGACTACGGTGCTCCTCACCATCTCCAAGGCTGGGGGACTGATCACCTTGGTGAAGAGCACCGTAGTTTTCAAGACCACTGTGCTCTCCAACACCAAGACTGAGGGACTGATCACCTCATCTTCTGTATATAGTTCTACAGTCTTCACATTATGTCCTTGTATCGATAAAGCCACTGAGTGAGCGAAACGTCTACAAATGTCTACAGATGTTGCACATGTGTCTGATTCTTCAGTCTCTTCTGGTTGGACTTCGATGCTTCCCAGAGGAATGGATTTATTAAACACATTTTTAATAAAGTCTCATACGTAATCCGGAACGTTTTTCATGGGTTTTATTTAGTAAATCGTGTTGAATTTTGAGATGGGATAACCCAGCATGTGTCATTGGGATTTATTTGCACAGGAAGAGTTTTTTATTGGTATATTTTCTCAGTTTTATCATTTCTTTATTGCTAGTTGGCTCATGATACTAGCTGTTACATTGTTACCTTTAATGCAGCTTCATATATTCCTGTTGTTACAGCTGTTACTGCCACCATTACTGCTGATACTGCTGCTACATCTACTGCTGCCGCTACTGCCACAACTACTGCTGTGTCTGCTGCTGCTTGTACCGCTATTTCCACTGTTGTTATTGCTACTCCATGTTTACTGGTCTTCCACTATTACTAGTACTAGTTGTACAGTGATAGTTCTAACTCTCATCAGATATACCTCATATGAGAGAATGAATATACCCGGCTATATTGTTTTTGAAAATTGAAGGAGGGTGGATGAGCTTCGTGAGAGATGATAGAAACACTTGACCAGACGTGAGGTACAAATATACAGAAAAAATAGATGTAGTGTGAAGTGGAGTAACTCTGTTGCATGATGCAGAGTCTCTCTCTCTCTCTCTCTCTCTCTCTCTCTCTCTCTCTCTCTCTCTCTCTCTCTCTCTCTCTCTCTCTCTCTCTCTCATCTTGTGTGTGTGGGAAACCATCAAAGGAAATTCATGATTCTGCTACACGTGATTCTCTGTATAATATTCAGTCTATTTGATTAGCAGGTAACACGCTCAGGCATCTGTGTTTGTGGCTCACACACACACACACACACACACACACACACACACATACACACACACACACACACACACACACACACACACACACACACACATACACAGGGAGCGAGAGGACCTAGTAGTGACCAGCGAAGAGGCGGGGATAGGCGCTGTGAATCGACCCCTGCAACAACAAATAGGTGAGTACACACACACACACACACACACACACACACACACACACACACACACACACACACACACACACACACACGTGTCTATCAACAAGTGCCTTAGACAACCCCCCAACTAACACAAGTATTTTCAGGGCCCACCAAAAGCTCGGAGGTCCGGGACCTTAGTGGCCCTCAGGTCTGAGTCGTACGACCAGAAAGCCACATCATTCGTTTCGAGAATGACTTCTTGTTAGGTCCCTAACTGGTGTAAACAGATCTTAATAAGGTCCCTAACTCGTGAATAAAGACCTCAATAAGATCACTTACTCGTGTATAAATTTCTAGATGAGGTCCCTAACTAGTTTATACAGCTGTCGATAAGATCCCAGATTAGTGCATAAAGTTGTCGTTAAGACCCTAATTAGTGTATAAAGCTATCGATAAGGCCCCTAACTAGTATAAGGACCGTAATTAAGAACTCAACTCGCGAAGCTATCATATTTTTTCCCTTCAGTGTGGTTTGCAACGTTACAAATTAAGGCTAAACTTTAAGTGTGCATTAGCAGCTGCACAACAAGTCTGTGATGCCTTTTTTTGTGTGTAATCTCCCGGATCTCTTCCGTAATTGAAATTGCCATTATTTTCCTCATTGAGCGAGAGTCCAGTAGCTCTTTTCCTTTCAGCCGAAGCTTAAAGCTCGCTGCGTAGTATATTTGCCTGTTATATATAGCCAATTAATGTGGATCCGGCAGATTGTAGCAGTTTTTTAGCAGTGGGAGTTAAAACAGTGTGTACGTCAGTGCGTTGGTGGAAGTGGTAATGGGAGATTTAGTGGTGGGGTGGGAAAAATAGGGAGAGAACTACGAAAAGATGAGGGAGGGCAGATATATATATATATATATATATATATATATATATATATATATATATATATATATATATATATATATATATATATATATATATATATATATATATATATATATATATATATATATATATATATATATATATATATATATATATATATATATATATATAAAGGCAAAAATCGCTAACAAGCGATACAAGGCTCTAGGCCTTTCGTGTTGCAATCAACACATCATCAGGAGCTTGCAGTGTTGCAGGAAGATGATGAACGTCAAGAAAACACGTTCAGAGGAAGCGTTTTGCTCGAGCTAATATCAGTATTCTTTCTAAATCACTGAGGTAATACCAGTATTCTTTCTAAATCACTGAGGTAATACCAGTATTCTTTCTAAATCATTGAGGTAATATCAGTATTCTTTCTAAATCATTGAGGTAATACCAGTATTCTTTCTAAATCACTGAGGTAATACCAGTATTCTTTCTAAATCATTGAGGTAATATCAGTATTCTTTCTAAATCACTGAGGTAATACCAGTATTCTTTCTAAATCATTGAGGTAATACCAGTATTCTTTCTAAATCATTGAGGTAATACCAGTATTCTTTCTAAATCATTGAGGTAATACCAGTATTCTTTCTAAATCATTGAGGTAATACCAGTATTCTTTCTAAATCATTGAGGTAATACCAGTATTCTTTCTAAATCATTGAGGTAATACCAGTATTCTTTCTAAATCATTGAGGTAATACCAGTATTCTTTCTAAATCATTGAGGTAATACCAGTATTCTTTCTAAATCATTGAGGTAATACCAGTATTCTTTCTAAATCATTGAGGTAATACCAGTATTCTTTCTAAATCATTGAGGTAATATCAGTATTCTTTCTAAATCATTGAGGTAATACCAGTATTCTTTCTAAATCACTGAGGTAATACCAGTATTCTTTCTAAATCACTGAGGTAATACCAGTATTCTTTCTAAATCACTGAGGTAATATCAGTATTCTTTCTAAATCACTGAGGTAATACCAGTATTCTTTCTAAATCACTGAGGTAATACCAGTATTATTTCTAAATCACTGAGGTAATATCAGTATTATTTCTAAATCACTGAGGTAATATCAGTAATCTTTCTCAATAATTGAGAGAATATCTGTATTTTTCCCCCAGTCACTGAGATAATATCAGTATTCTTTTATAATCATTGAGATAATATCAGTATTCTCCTCACTCGAGATATTTATTGCCTGCCTAACTTAATTTCCAATTTTCTCATTGGCTGGCAGCTACCAGGCTCTCAGCCTCAAGGGACGCTCTTATTGGCTGTCAAAAGCTGCCCTTAATGTAATCAGGCATTTTATTGGCTGGGTGAATATAAAGAATAGATAAGAAGCTTTTCTATTGGCTGGTGAATATAAACATTAAGAAGCCCTGCTATTGGCTGGTCGATCTAAACCATATGTAAAAGACGTTTCCATTAGTCATTCATTATCGAAAGTAAAATTATTATTATTATTATAATTATTATTATTATTATTATTATTATTATTATTATTATTATTATTATTATTATTATTATTATTATTATTATTATTATTCTGTAGGTAACCAAGAATACAAGCATACCTTCTATTGGCCACTGACAATACAAGCAGACTTTCTATTGGTCGTCTCTATCGCAACCAGCTCTGTAATTGGTCCCTTCCATAATGCTTGTCTATACAAAGTAACTTCCTCATTGGCTGCCACATGATCCTTTGTCAAGATCCTCAATACATCTTCCTCCCTTTCTCTTCCTCCCTTCCTCTTCCCCTCTGCTTCAATCTCCCCTTTCTCTATTCTTTAATATCGCCGTCACTTTCCCGCCGGCACTGTCGACCGATAAAATCAGTAACTGGGAGTTGGGGAAGAATAGATTGCATACTGGTCGTAAGTTAACTCAGTTCTGTAGTGTAGGTCGACCCAGTGCTACTGTATAAGTCGACCCAGTTCTGTTGTGTAAGTCGACCCAGTTCTGTGGTGTAAGTCGACCCAGTTCTGTTGTGTAAGTCGACCCAGTTCTGTAGTGTAAGTCGACCCAGTTCTGTTGTGTAAGTCTACCCAGTGCTACTGTATAAGTCGACCCAATTCTGTTGTGTAAGTCGACCCAGTTCTGTGGTGTAAGTCGACCCAGTTCTGTTGTGTAAGTCGACTCAGTTCTGTTATATAAGTCGATCCAGTACTGCTGTATAGGTCGACCAGGGACCTTTTCCCAATCATTCGACACAGGACGGTTATAAGGGCGACCTCAGTTCATCAGTTCCACCCGTGATGGAAATGATGAATTGACAGAAATCTCATGTCTCAAAGGAAGGAGTGGATTCAAGGTTTCTGTGGTCAGCAAGTAGGCATTATGTACCTCTGTAATGTTGAGGTGCAGTCCATGGACCCATTATGTACCTCTGTAATGTTGAGGTGCAGTCCCCGGACCCATTATGCACCTCTGTAATGCTGAGGTTCAGTCCCTGAACCCATTATGTACCTGTACCTCTGTAATGTTGAGGTGCAGTCCCCGGACCCATTATGTACCTCTGTAATGTTGAGGTGCAGTCCCTGGACCCATTATGTACCTCTGTAATGTTGAGGTGCAGTCCCCGGACCTATTATGTACCTCTGTTATTCCTTGACAGCTGTCCACAGGACGGGTATGTGATGACCATCACCCACAGGACGAGTATGGCATTACTACTGCCCACAGGATACGTATGGGTTGACTAACACCTTCAGGATGGGTACGGGGTGCATACTGAAGATACGAAAATAAAGGCACAATACATCCGCTCACCAGCAGCTAGCCAAAAGCTCCAGCTGCGGGTCATCATGTGACTAAGACCCGCGTCTGGAAACACTTGTCCTGTTTCCTGACAAACCTTATCTTACCTGACCTGAGCTGACCTGACCTGACCTGACCTAACCTAACTTAACCTAACCTAACCTAACCTAACCTAACCTAACCTAGCCTAACCTAACTTAACCTAACGTAACTTGACCTAACCTAACCTAACCTAACCTAACTTAACCTAACCTAACCTAACCTAACCTAACCTAACTTGACCTAACCTAACCTAACTTAACCTAACCTAACCTAACGTAACCTAACCTAACCTAACGTAACCTGACCTAACCTAACCTAACTTAACCTAACCTAACCTAACCTAACCTAACCTACCCTAACCTAACCTAACGTAACTTGACCTAACCTAACGTAACCTAATGTGACCTCACCTCACCTGACTTCACCTCACCTGACTTCACCTCACCTGACTTCACCTCACCTGACCTAACCTAACCTGACCCGACCTAACCTAACCTAACCTAACCTAACCTAACCTAACCTAACCTAACCTAACCTAAACTAACCTAACCTAACCTAACCTAACCTAAACTAACCTAACCTAACCTAACCTAAACTAACCTAACCTAACCTGGCCTAATGCAATGTAACGTAACATATCCTAACCTGGCCTAATCAGTAGCTACTGGCCATGGTCGTGGACCGGGCGGCGGGGGCGTTGATCTCCGAAATACCCTCCAGGTAGACTCCAGGTAAGTACTGCAGCAGAAGGATCACCCCATCCCCAAATATCCTTCGCCAGGACACCTGACGACACCTGCTGCTGGATCACTGAAGCAAATCAGAGCAGGAAGTAGGAGGAAGGGGTTGAGGATGAATGGAAGGAGAAGAAAGATGGGGGGAGAGCAGGTGACGGGAAAGAGGTGAGGGGAGAGAAGGGATGAGAGAACAGGGAAGGGGTGAGAGGGAGGAGATGGGAAGAGAGGGGAGGAGAGGAGAGAGAAATAGAGAGGAGGGGAGAGGGGGAAGAGAGAAAAGGAGAGGGGAAAAAGGGGGAAGAAAGGAGATAGGGGAAGAGATAGGAGAGGGAAGGGGAGAGGAAGTAAGAGGAGGAGAGGGGTGAGGTTAATTATCACGGGAGTTCTGGTGTTTAGCAGTGTTGCCAGAGTCCTGTTCTCTTTGATGCTACCTGCCAAGCAGTGTTGCCAAAATGGCGATGCATCTTCCTGCTTTGCAACTTGCAGACAAGAATTGCCTTATTGATCACATTATAATGTACAATGAGCTATTATATTATAATACTTCACTATAATAGCCAATAATCTATTACATTATAATATTACATTACAAGTTATATTATCTAAGCTTCTGTTTTATATTTAAGAAAAATCTGGTTTAAAAAAACCATATAGTTTTAACTATGGTTTAATATTTTATCTTTTTGCGTATCTCGACTATCTTACTTCTGTCTTTCTGTTTGTTTTGTTTTGTATATGTTTATTCGTTTTCTTTATTCTTTATATCCAGTTTTATTTTCTTAGTTCTTGTTAAACCAGCCTTGTTGTGCCTAAACCTGTTTTTTTTTCAGATCCTGCAGCCTGTTTTGTGTGTGTGTGTGTGTGTGTGTGTGTGTGTGTGTGTGTGTGTGTGTGTGTGTGTGTGTGTGTGTGTGTGTGTGTGTGTGTGTGTGTGTGTGTGTGTGTGTGTGTGTGTGTATGTGTGTGTGTACTCACCTATTTGTACTCACCTATTTGTGGTTGCAGGGGTCGAGCCTTAGCTCCTGGCCCCGCCTCTTCACCGGTTGCTACTGGGCCCTCTCTCTCCCCGCTCCATGAGCTTTATCAAACCTCGTCTTAAAACTGTGTATGGTTCCTGCCTCCACTACGTCATTTTCTAGGCTATTCCACTGCCTTACAACTCTATGACTGAAGAAATACTTCCTAATATCTCTCTGACTCATTTGTGTCTTCAACTTCCAATTGTGGCCTCTTGTTTCTGTGTCCCCTCCCTGGAACATCCTGTCTTTGTCCACCTTGTCTATTCCACGCAGTATTTTATATGTCGTTATCATGTCTCCCCTGACCCTCCTGTCCTCCAGTGTTGTCAGGCCGATTTCCCTTAATCTTTCTTCATAGGACATTCCCCTTAGCTCTGGAACTAACCTTGTCGCAAACCTTTGTACTTTCTCTAGTTTCTTGACGTGCTTTATCAAGTGCGGGTTCCAAACAGGTGCTGCATACTCCAGTATGGGCCTGACATACACGGTGTACAGTGTCTTGAACGATTCCTTACTGAGGTATCGGAATGCTATTCTCAGGTTTGCCAGGCGCCCATATGCTGCAGCAGTTATCTGATTGATGTGTGCTTCCGGAGACATGCTCGGTGTTATACTCACCCCAAGATCTTTCTCCTTGAGTGAGGTTTGCAGTCTTTGGCCACCTAGCCTATACTCTGTCTGTGGTCTTCTGTGCCCTTTCCCTATCTTCATGACTTTGCATTTGGCAGGATTAAATTCGAGAAGCCATTTGCTGGACCAGGTGTCCAGTCTGTCCAGGTCTCTTTGAAGTCCTGCCTGGTCCTCATCTGATTTAATTCTCCTCATTAACTTCACATCATCTGCAAACAGGGACACTTCTGAGTCTAACCCTTCCATCATGTCGTTCACATATACCAAAAATAGCACTGGTCCTAGGACCGACCCCTGTGGGACCCCGCTCGTCACAGGTGCCCACTGTGATACATCATTACGTATCATGACTCGTTGTTGCCTCCCTGTCAGGTATTTTCTGATCCATTGCAGTGCCCTTCCTGTTATATGCGCCTGATGCTCTAGCTTCTGCACTAATCTCTTGTGAGGAACTGTGTCAAAGGCCTTCTTGCAGTCCAAGAAGATGCAATCAACACACCCCTCTCTCTCGTGTCTTACTTCTGTTATTTTATCATAAAACTCCAGAAGGTTTGTGACACAGGATTTGCCTTCCATGAATCCGTACTGGTTGGCATTTATACTCTTGTTCCGTTCCAGGTGCTCCACCACTCTCCTCCTGATAATCTTCTCCATAACTTTGTGTGTGTGTGTGTGTGTGTGTGTGTGTGTGTGTGTGTGTGTGTGTGTGTGTGTGTGTGTGTGTGTGTGTGTGTGTGTGTGTGTGTGTGTGTGTGTGTGTGTGTGTGTGTGTGTGTGTGTGTGTGTATGTGTGTGTGTGTGTATGTGTGTGTGTGTGTGTGTGTGTGTGTGTGTGTGTGTGTGTGTGTGTGTGTGTGTGTGTGTGTGTGTGTACTCACCTAATTGTACTCACCTAATTGTGGTTGCAGGGGTCGAGACTCAGCTCCTGGCCCCGCCTCTTCACTGATCGCTACTGGATCCTCTCTCTCTCTGCTTCCTGAGCTTTGTCATACCTCTTCTTAAAACTATGTATGGGTCCTGCCTCCACTACTTCACTTGCTAGGCTATTCCACTTGCTGACAACTCTATGACTGAAGAAATACTTCCTAACGTCCCTGTGATTCGTCTGAGTCTTCAGCTTCCAGTTGTGACCCCTTGTCCCTGTGTCCCCTCTCTGGAACATCCTATCTCTGTCCACCTTGTCTATTCCCCGCAGTATCTTGTATGTCGTTATCATGTCTCCCCTGACCCTTCTGTCCTCCAGTGTCGTCAGTCCGATTTCCCTTAACCTTTCCTCGTACGACATTCCCTTGAGCTCTGGGACTAGCCTTGTTGCAAACCTTTGTACTTTCTCTAACTTCTTGACGTGCTTGACCAGGTGTGGGTTCCAGACTGGTGCTGCATACTCCAGTATGGGCCTAACATACACAGTGTACAGTGTCTTGAACGATTCCTTATTAAGGTATCGGAACGCTATTCTCAGGTTTGCCAGGCGCCCGTATGCTGCAGCGGTTATTTGGTTGATGTGTGCCTCCGGTGATGTGCTCGGTGTTATGGTCACCCCAAGGTCTTTCTCCCTGAGTGAGGTCTGTAGTCTTTGTCCACCTAGCCTATACTCTGTCTGCGGTCTTCTTTGCCCCTCCCCAATCTTCATGACTTTGCATTTGGCTGGATTGAATTCGAGAAGCCAGTTACTGGACCACATGTCCAGCCTGTCCAGGTCTCTTTGCAGTCCTGCCTCATCCTCGTCCGATTTAATTCTTCTCATCAACTTCACGTCATCTGCGAACAGGGACACTTCAGAGTCTATTCCTTCCATCATGTCGTTCACATATATCAAAAATAGCACTGGTCCTAGAACTGACCCCTGTGGGACCCCGCTCGTAACAGGCGCCCACTGTGATACCTCTTCACGTACCATGACTCGTTGCTGCCTCCCTGTCAGGTATTCCCTTATCCATTGCAGTGCCCTCCCTTTTACGTGCGCCTGATCCTCCAGCTTCTGCACTAATCTCTTGTGGGGAACTGTGTCAAAGGCCTTCCTGCAGTCTAGGAAAACGCAATCTACCCACCCCTCTCTCTCGTGTCTTACTTCTATTACCTTGTCATAAAACTCCAGGAGGTTTGTGATACAAGATTTGCCTTCCATGAACCCATGCTGGTTTTCATTTATAAACTTGTTCCTTTCCAGGTGTTCGACCACTCTCCTCCTGATAATCTTCTCCATGACTTTGCACGCAATACATGTCAGAGACACAGGTCTGTAGTTTAGTGCCTCGTTTCTGTTTCCTTTCTTAAATATGGGGACTACATTAGCTGTCTTCCATTTCTCAGGTAGTTGCCCAGTTTCAAGGGATGTGTTGAAGATTGTGGTTAGAGGCACATACAGCATCTCTGCTCCTTCTCTAAGGACCCATGGGGAGATGTTGTCCGGTCCCATCGCCTTTGAGGTGTCAAGGTCACTTAAGAGCTTCTTCACCTCCTCCTCAGTTGTTCGTATGTCATCCAACACTTGTTGGTATATTCCCTCTTGATGTTCCCTTCTGTGCTGTCTTCCCACAGCCCTTCCTGTCTCTACTGTAAAAACTTCCTTAAATCTCCTGTTCAGCTCCTCACATACCTCCTGATCATTTCTTGTGAGTTCTCCACCTTCTGTCCTTAATCTGATCACCTGGTCTTTGACTGTTGTCTTCCTCCTGATGTGGCTATACAACAGTTTCGGGTCAGTCTTGATTCTCGATGCTATGTCATTTTCATACTGTCGCTGGGCCTCCCTCCTTACCTGTGCGTACTCATTCCTGGCTCTGCGACTGATCTCCCTATTTTCGTGTGTTCTCTGCCTTCTGTACTTTTTCCATTCTCTATTGCATTTTGTTTTTGCCTCCTTACACCGTCGGGTAAACCAGGGGCTCGTTCTGGTCTTCCCGTTGCTACTGTTGCCCTTGGGAATAAACCTTTCCACTGCCTCCTTGCATTTTGTTGTTACATATTCCATCATTTCATTTACTGGCTTTCCTGCCAGTTCTCTGTCCCACTGGACCTCCCGCAGGAAGTTCTTCAACCCTATGTAGTCCCCTCTTTTATAGTCAGGCTTTTCCCATTCAACTCCTGTTATTCTCTCCACTTGCAGCTCTACTATGTATTCAAAGCACAGAACCACGTGGTCGCTAGCTCCTAGGGGACTCTCATACTTGATGTCCTCAATGTCTAAGCTGCCCAGGGTGAACACAAGGTCCAATCTTGCTGGTTCATCCTCCCCTCTCACTCTGGTAGTGTCCTTAACATGTTGGTGCATGAGGTTTTCCAGCACCACGTCCAACATCCTGGCTCTCCATGTTTCGGGACCCCCATGTGGCTCCAGGTTTTCCCAGTCAATCTCCCTGTGGTTGAAATCCCCCATAACCAGCAACTTTGCTCTGCTGGAGTGAGCTCTTCTTGCCACCTCAGCAAGTGTGTCCACCATTGCTCTGTTGCTCTCTTCATATTCTTCTCTTGGCCTCCTGCAGTTCTGTGGTGGATTATACATCACTGCAATGACCACTTTGTGTTCCCCAGACTGAAGTGTACCTGCTATGTAGTCTCTTTCTCCTGTCTCATCTATTCCTTCCATTTTCTCGAATTTCCATCTGTTTTTTACGAGCAGAGCAACCCCACCTCCCCCCTGCCCCTTCTATCTTTCCTCATGATCTGGTATCCTGGTGGGAAGATTGCATCTGTTATTGTCTCCATGAGTTTTGTTTCTGTAACTGCTATGATGTCTGGGGACTTCTCATTGATTCTTTCTTGCCATTCCTCATGTTTATTCGTTAATCCATCTGCATTTGTGTACCAAACCTTCAACTTTTGTTCTAATACTGTAACTGTGGTGCGGGGGGTGGAAACAGAGGGATCGGTGTGTGATGGTTGGTTTGGATTGTTCAGTTGCCTTGGGGGTGTCGTGGCTGGAGTCCTTCTGCAGGTGTTTCTGGGGGGTGCGCTTGTCCTTCCATTTGATCCTGGATTATTCTGCTCTCCTTTTTCATTTCCTCCCATTTCTCCTTTCGTTTTTGAACTCTCTCTTTCGTTGTCTTCCTTTCGTCCTGTGTTCTGTCTCGATCGAGGTACACACTCCGGAACTCCTGCTTGCCTCTCGGGTTGATTCTGCCTTGAAAATTACTTTGAGAGGCCGATTCCTTTTATTTGTGAACCACCCAATTCTCCGAAAATTTGCCACCTGGGTCATGTCCCCCTCGCCTATCACCTTCATGATATCTTCGATCGCTTTTTTCTCCTCCTGCTTTCTTTCATCATAAGTTTCCCCTTTAGCTTCGTCTAGCCCATAGACAAACACGGATCTTTCCCTTTCCACCTCCCACTGTGACTCCCATTGCATCCTCTGATGTGTTTTAGTTCCTTCCCGTGGAGTGTTCCTTCCTTCAGTCCCTTCCCTAGTTATTGCCCTTATGCTTCATGGTTTATCCTTCCTTCTCACCTGCTCCTGGCCCCCACAGGTATCTGGTAAGGTCCTTGCACATGTCCTAGTTCCTTCAATGTCTTCCAACCTCTCATTCTGTCCTAGTGTGCTCCCTGTCTTTGTTTTGGCACCATGTGGGTTTGACAGGACCTCTGCATACAGTTTAGTTTCCATGCTTCCTTCAGACCTGTTATCTGTGTTTGATGTAGCCATTGCCGATGCTACTTCTGTAATATCTTTGTCTCTGTGCTGTTTCAGATGTCTCAGCTCCTCTTCTAATCTCTCTATCTTGATTTCTGCTGCTGTGGCCTGTTGCTTCCACCTTCTGCATTCTGCTGCTAACCTCTCTTCCATCTTCCTTTCCAGCTCATCTAGTCTCCTTCCCCAGTGTTCCTCCCTTTTTTTGAGCTCTACCTCCCATTCCTCCCTCCCAGATTCGTCCTTGGAGCCCCTTGTCCTCATCCTGGTTAGGGGGAGGGGAATAGATGGTTAGGAGAGGGGATGGATGGTTGTGGGGGAGGGGGAGGATGGTTGTTGGAGGGGTAGAGATAGTTGGGGGAGGGGGTTAGATAGTTTGAGGGAGAGAGGGGATGGATGGTTATGGTCAGCTAGCCGCACTAACCACCCAGTTAATCAGACTAACTGCCTGCCAGCCTGCAATAACTGCTATTTCGTGAGGATTTCCTGCCTGCCTGGTCCAGTTAACGGTCCGGATAATCGACTCTAGACCAACTCAGGTCGAATTGGTCCGTCGAGTGAACTGATCTTACTAACAGAGACCGTCCAGGAAAAAATGGATCGTGAATCTTGTAAATGCTGCAGGTAAATGCTGCAGGTAAATGCTGCAGGTAAATGCTGCAGGTAAATGCTGCAGGTAAATGCTGCAGGTAAATGCTGCAGGTAAATGCTGCAGGTAAATGCTGCAGGTAAATGCTGCAGGTAAATGCTGCAGGTAAATGCTACAGGTAAATGCTGCAGGTAAATGCTGCAGGTAAATGCTACAGGTAAATGCTGCAGGTAAATGCTGCAGGTAAATGCTGCAGGTAAATGCTGCAGGTAAATGCTGCAGGTAAATGCTGCAGGTAAATGCTGCAGGTAAATGCTGCAGGTAAATGCTGCAGGTAAATGCTGCAGGTAAATGCTACAGGTAAATGCTGCAGGTAAATGCTACAGGTAAATGCTGCAGGTAAAGGCTGCAGGTAAATGCTGCAGGTAAATGCTGCAGGAAAATGCTGCAGGTAAATGCTGCAGGTAAATGCTGCAGGTAAATGCTACAGGTAAATGCTACAGGTAAATGCAACAGGTAAATGCTGCAGGTAAATGCTTTAAATGCTTCTTGAGTTTTGATCTGTGTTTGAGATGCGCTGGAGGTCCACTTCCACACACCCTCCTCCTTGGAGGTCCACCTCCATATACCTTCCTCCTTGGAGGTCCGCCTCAGCGAGGTTGACCTCCAGCGAGAGATTGAACCCGAGTCATTTAGGTTTTAAGCCGAACGTCTTATCACTGAACCCTGTGTAAAAGAGAGAGAGAGAGAGAGAGAGAGAGAGAGAGAGAGAGAGAGAGAGAGAGAGAGAGAGAGAGAGAGAGAGAGAGAGAGAGAGAGAGAGAGAGAGAGAGAGAGAGAGAGAGAGAGAGAGAGAGAGAGAGAGAGAGAGAGAGAGAGAGAGAGAGAGAGAGAGAGAGATGAGGGGAAACTAAAGTGGTTCAGGAACCCAACATTTTTATGTTTTATTGGCCCTCTCTCCTCCATAAACTTGCCTCTTCCACCTGGGAGACCTGCAGCTTATTTTGGAAACACACACACGCAGGCGGGACCAGGAGCTGAGTATCGACCCCTGCAACCACACACGCACACATAGCTTTAAGATGAGGTATGGAAAAGCTCATGGAGCAGGGAGAGAGAGGACCTGGTAGCACTCAGTGAAGAGGCGGGGCCAAGAGCTGAGTCTCGACTCCTGCAACCACAATTAGGTGAGTACAATTAGGTGAGTACAGTATGCGGAGTATACGGCACCAGTTAGGAACCCACATCTAGCCAAGCACATAAAGAAACTAGTCCCAGAGCTAACGGGTATGTCCTACGAGGAGAGGTTAAAGGAAATCGACCTGACGACACTGGAGGACAGGAGAGATAGGGGAGACATGATAACGACATATAAAATATTGAGAGGAATTGACAAGGTGGACAGAGACAGAATGTTCCAGAGATGGGACACAGTAACAAGGGGACACAGTTGGAAATTGAAGAGACAGATGAATCACAGGGATGTTAGGAAGTATTTCTTCAGCCACAGGGTAGTCAGGAAGTGGAATAGTTTGGGAAGCGATGTAGTGGAGGCAGGATCTATACAAAGCTTTAAGCAGAGGTATGATAAAGCTCATGGAACAGGGAGAGTGACCCAGTAGCGGCCAGTGAAGAGGCGGGGCCAGGAGTTATGACTCGACCCCTCCAACCACAACTAGGTGAGTACAACTAGGTCAGTACACACACACACACACACACACACACACACATACACCCCTTCACCTCATTTCCATGTCAACTGGAAATCGCAGCCGTCAAAGCAGAATCTTCCAGGTAATTAATACCAATTTACTGAACGTTTGCCCTTCCAGAATTTGGGTCCCTGAATACCAGTGAGGGGCTCTTGATCCCCTACTACTGTATGGCCCTTACTGCCTTACCGCTCTTCCGTGTATATAACAATACTACTACTACTACTAACAATTATAAAAGTAATATAATAATAATAATAATAATAATAATAATAATAATAATAATAATAATAATAAAAATAATAATAATGACAATAATGATAATAGCAATGATAATAATAATACTAGCAGTAATAATAATAACAATAAACATAGTACGGGATGGAAAACAGTGGTTTCGTGGATCCTGGAAAACTCTCCAGACGAAGACATTTCCAGCACAATGGCTTAGCAAAGCTTTCCAGAGTGCCGTCTTCTTGTAAATAATTACCGTGTTCATCAGCGCAAGTTTCCAACAGTCACAAACTCGTTTCTCTTTTATTTTTGGAACATATCCCAGTTGCTAACTGGAAAATGAGTCAGAATTTTCCGGTACTCTCTCTGTCTTTGCCTATTTATCTGTCTATCTATCTATCTCTCTAACTATCTCTTGAGGGAAAGCTGGAGCTTCTCGGGGATTTACTGTTGTTTCTCTCTCTCTCTGGAATGCAGACTGGTGTATATTGAGAATACCATGCGACTTCTAGCTGGAATCTCACTTTGATTCCTTTTTTCAATGCGAACTGGATTCTGCCGACAATATAAACTGGATTCTGCCGACAGTATGAGCTGGATTCTGCCGACAGTATGAACTGGATTCTGCCGACAGAATGAAATGGATTCTGCCGACAGTATGAACTAGATTCTGCCGACAGTATGAACTGGATTCTGCCGACAGTATGAACTGGATTCTGCCGACAGTATGAACTGGATTCTGCCGACAGTATGAACTGGATTCTGCCGACAGTATGAACTAGATTCTGCCGACAGTATGAACTGGATTCTGCTGTTAGTGTCAACTGGATGCTTCTGTCAGTATGAACTAGATTCTGGTATCAGTATGAACTGGATACTGCCATCAGTATGAACTGGATACTGTTGTCAGTATGAACTGGATACTGCTGTTAGTATGGACTAGATTCTGCTGTCAATATGGACTGGATTCTACTGTCAGTATGAAATTGATTCTGCTGTCGATAGGAATTGGATTCTGCTGTCAGTACGGCCTGGATTCTGCTGTCAGTATGAACTGGA